>NW_021940208.1:45969951-46228027 GCF_001715985.3 Manacus vitellinus | reverse complement strand
GCCTGGGAAATGGTTTTGAGGAATTCTTGTACAATACAGGTGTGCTGAACGGATAGAGTGCTCCGTACAAGGAGGTAAGCTTTTGAAACGCATAGCGAGGTATTTTAATCCTCCGAATTTAAGCTGGCCCTCTGTTATTACCCGGCTATAGACGATACAGCGTTTAATACCTGTTTTTGTAATTTGAGGTGATGAACTTGGGATTTTCTGCCTGAGTTTTAATGCACTGGCATTCGAGCCTAAATCTCGCAGGTGTAGAGTTATCCACAGCGGTTTCACCTCCTGTTTGAAGCTGTTTACTTTCCACATCAGTAGTATATTTGCTATTGATGTGGAAAGTACACTGCCGGTCTTTACTTTCCTCCTATTTATTTCAAAACTATTGTTACATTTTCTAAACCTTTTTGCCAGATGGGCAATCATTGGAGGATAAGAAGCCACATTTGCATCATTGTTCTTCTGATGAATGCTCTTTGGTTCTGCACAAACCCGGATGTAATCACTTACAGACATATATTTAAAAAAAAAGAAAAAAGGAAAAAAACCCAGAGTAAGGTGTACCCTTGGGTGTGTGTCAGAACTCAATGGGAACAGGGTGTTTGTTGATCTGTTAATGCCCCAGCAGGATAAAAGGGGGTCCACAGACGCATTTACTGACGTAGTGGCTCTGCCTGCTCTCTGCCTCCTTGGTACCCTCCAACTTGCAGGTGACGCACAGAGGCATTGGCAGAGATGAGGGAGAGGGGTAAGCAGGCAGTAGGCTTGTTTGCACAGCAGCATTGGGTATGCAGTATGCTACAGCTCTGTTCAACCTCTGTGCCAAGGTGCCTTCTCTCCTCAGGAGGGAAAAGAAAGGGTCATGAGGTGGGTGAGCCACCCTTTTTTGTGGTGTCAGAAGTAGCCAGAGCTCACTTCAAGACACAGGGAAGTGCTTCTGAGTTCAGGGACATGACTATAGATCCAAGTCACGTCTCTGTGATATCATGATCTACTTATCGTAGGGAATGGCAGCGATAAGAAAAAAGAAAAGAAAAAGATTTTTGAATATTTTCCTCCATCATGGCACTTTGAGATCTTGCAGACTGGAATTTTGGTGGTGGTGGTGGTGGTAAACTAGGCCAATCCAAGCTATCAGCTGGGATCTAATTGAGTCTGCAGTAGGAGTCTTGAGTCCAAGCCTGGGTCGTCATGCTTTCTTGACATGGGGAGCTCACCTGTTCTTTTCTTGATAACACTGCTTTGGTTGGTGAATATAGGGTGTGGTGTCTGGGCAAATTTTGGTCAGGGCCCATCAGAAGTTTTTGGTGTGCTGCCACAACACAACCAGAAGGCTGGAGTCAGTGTTGAAGGATAGAAAAACAGCCAGGATTCTTCTAGGCCTAAGTCTGAGCCCCAGGGAGGAAGAGGAGGAGGAAGAGGAGCTTCCTGACAAGCATAGGTATCCCTTCCCAGAGGGGCTATGGAAGCAGCAGGCTGGTGAGTAACCCTGCTAAGGGTGGGTAGCCCTGCTGAAGCTGCTGTAGACTCTGGCTGAGATGTCCAACAACCAGTTCTGCTGTCCCAGACCATGCTGCTTTCAACAGAGCTGGACTAGCTGCAATGTGCAGTATGGATCCATGGGTCTCTGATGGGATCCATGGGTCCCTATCTG
This sequence comes from Manacus vitellinus, assembly GCF_001715985.3. Classification (NCBI taxonomy): domain Eukaryota; kingdom Metazoa; phylum Chordata; class Aves; order Passeriformes; family Pipridae; genus Manacus; species Manacus vitellinus. The sequence continues at coordinate 46,226,376 of NW_021940208.1, read as the reverse complement.
CTGCCAGGGACTTCAAGGGGAGCCCCTGCAGGTGGCTTATGACAGATGAAGTTAATTCCACCTCAGACCCAGTCTCTGCCTGTCAGCAAGGACCTTTCAAGCAGGGCTAATTTATATGTTCATTCCCTTGTAAACCCTGTTTTATCCAGAATGTTGTAAAGTGGCCTCAGTGTACATGGGAATCAGACTTGCTTCATGGAAAGGCTCCTCCTTTTTACTCCTGACACTGTTGCTTTTAAAGGTGTTTTATGTTACTAGTCCAGTTGTTACCATCTTTCTCATCTAAAAGCAAAGCAAGATAAAACCAAAGCTTCTGATCTTATTTGTGGTGATGTAAACCCAAAATGACATAGTGCAGGGCTGAGCATTTGCCCCAGGTTGAAAAGTAGGGGAAGTTGCAAGAGATACTCTTCCCTGGTGGCATTTTGTTCGTGCTGGCTGGATCTGCAGAGGTTAGACATTGCAAAATATTCTTCTGTGAGGCTGTGTTTCTCCCCTTACCAAGTGTTCAGCTTCTTTCTCTTATACAACTGCAAGTCCCTCTGTTGTGAACTTAACTCATACGTTTTTCAGGGAACAATGGGCCCTTTTCTCCCTGTTGTTGTGGTAGGAACTTAACATACCTATGAAGACATGCCTATATCTCCCTTCAACCTCTGTCTTCCTGCCATCATAGCTCTGGCTTTGGATTTGCTTACTTGGCTTTCTTAGCTATTTATATCTAATGTATTAGAATGAAAGACTTGGACTTTGCTTTGGTTTTTTTTTTTTGTTTTTTTTTTTTTGTTTTGTTTTTGTTTTTTTTTTTGTTGGTTCTTTGTTGTTTTTGTTTTGTTTTTTTTTTTTTTATTGTTCCTGTGTTTTGGGACAAGGTATGACTTGGGATTATTTTTTTTTAAGTTCCCCAGACCACTGTGGGACTGATTTCTGTTCTTTTCTGTACATAAGTTGATCAGGTCATTGCAATAGCACAGGTTTGTGCTGGGTCATTTGAGTGTGGGTTTTATTCCCTTAGACCAGGTGAGAAAAGTGCTCATGTCTTTTTGTAAGAAAACCAACCCTTGTGGTTCATTTTTTGTGACAAGTTTCATTGACTCTTGGTCATAGAAACAGCATTTTTGGGGGAAATATTAGTGAGTGTTTACAATAGACTATTTCAGTTGGAAGGGACCTATGTTGATCATCCAGTCCAACTGCCTGAGCAGTTCAGAGCTGACCAAAAGTTAAAGCACATTATTAAGAGTATATCCAAATGCCTCTTAAACACTGACAGGTTTGGGACATTAATCACCTCTCTTGGAAGCTTGTTCCAGGGTTTGACCACTCTCTCAGTAAAGAAGTGTTTCCTAATGTCCAGTCTAAACCTTACTTGGTGCAGCTTTGAACCATTCCCAGGGAGAAGAAATCAGCATATCCCTCTGCACTTCCCCTCCAAAAGAAGCTGCAAAGAGCAATGGGGTTGCCCCTCAGCCTCCTTTCCAAACGACATGCCCAGAGTCCTCAGCCACTCCTCATAAGACATTCCTTCTGCCTTTTCACCAGCTGTTGCCTTCCTCTGGACACATTCAAGGACCTCGACACCTTCTGAAATTGTGGGGCCCAGCGCTGCTCACAGCACCCCGGGTGAGGCCACACCAATGCTAAAACAGTGGGATAATCACCTCTTTTCACTTGCTGCTTACACTGTGTTTGATGCACTCTAGGATGGGATTTGCCCTCCTGGCTGCCAGGACACACAGCTGACTCACATTGATCCTGCTGCCAACCAGCACCCCCAGACCCCTTTCTGCAGGGCTGCTCTGCAGCCACTGCTCTCTTGATTTGTACTTGTTCCCAGCATTACTCTGTCCCAGGTGCAGAATCCAACATATGGGCTTGTTAAATTTCATCCCATTAATCATAGCTCAGTGCTTCAGTTTATCCACATTACTCTGCAAGACCTTTTGTCCCTCAAGAGTGTCAACAGCAATTCTCATTTTGGTATCATCAGCAAACTTGCTGATGGTGTGTTCGGGTCCTGCATCCAGATTGTCGATAAATACATTGAACAGGTCTGGCCCCCAGGACTGAGCCCCCAGGAGCACTGCCAGTGACTGATCACCAGCCAGAAGTAGCCCCACTCACTACAAGCCTTTGAGCTCTGCCCCTCAGCCAGTTCTTCACCCAGCACACCATCAACCCATTCATCCCACTGCTGGATGAGTTGTGCAGAAGGGTGCTGTGATGGACAGTATGAAAAACTGACTGAAATACAGAAAAACTACATCCACCACCTTCCCTTCATCCACTGGGTGGGTGGCCTTATCATAGAAGGATATGAAATGAGTTAAACAGGACCTTCCTTTTGTGAGCCCGAATTGACTGTGCCTGATAATTGCATTGTTCTTTAAATACCTTTCAACAGTATCCAGTGTGATCTTCTCTGTAACTTTTCCAGGAATTTAAGTTAAAGTTAGAATAACAGGTCTGTAGTTCCCTGGGTCTTCCCTCACAGCCTTCTTGTAGATTAGAGTAACCCTGGGAGCTTTCAATCAGCAGAGTCCTCCCCAGACTCACCAGATTTTTTAACTACACACCTTTTACAAATCAGAATGCAATATTAATAAATAGTTGGTTTTTTATAATGTACAAAAGTTTATTGTATTGTCATTACAGAAGAGCCTTTCAGAAAGGGTTTTGCCTGCAATCTGAAATACAGGATATTATTTTAGCTCTTGCAGGATCAAAATCACAAAGCAATTGTTATTGCCTCATAAGTTAAACACCGGATGACAACAGCATTTGTTCTGCAGCCAGGTTAAGCAGGCTAGGGTCGTTATGCCTTTGTCCCAGAGTAATTTTTCTTGTAATTTTACTATGCATAGGTTGGGCAACTTGAGACTCTTTCCTGGCTCTGCCATGTTATGATTTCCAGGGTGCCTAGAGCACTTGTGCAAAAGGAAAAAAACCCAGCTTTGTTTTACTAAGGCTGAAGGACAACTTCCTTGTTTGCTAAGGTTTCCCTGAGAATCTGAATATTGAAAAGGTAAGGCAGACATGTGGGGAACACAGGCTTGTAAGTGTGTCATATCTGGGCAAAGTCAAGTCTGCTGTCAGCCACAGATCTGGGGAATACACCTCAAATTGGTGTGTACATTAGAGGAGATTAACGCAACTGCAAATGAGGAACTTGCGCAGTGTTCTGCATTGTGCAGAAAAAAGTGTTACCTAAAAATTGAGCAACTAGATCCTCTTCCCCAAAGGAAAGTAAACAAAGGAATGTTTCTGTGTCACCTAAAAAAAAAAAAATCCCTCAGAGTGGGAACATCAGTTAATAATCACCAGTCCTTGCTGGGGTTGCCGCTTTGTTTTTCTTAAGCAGTGAGAAATGGAATTAAATTAAATTACTGCATGTCTCTTGTAAACTGCCAGGACAAGAATGATTTTAAGCTATGTGGTTCATATATTACATAACAAAAAGTAAAAACTTAATAGGAACTGACAATCTAGAGCATTTTAAAGGAGTGAAAAATTGCATTCCACGAGCCAATAAACTTTCCCCTCTCTCATTCTGCTCAGCGCCCTCAGACATTACAGACTTTGTTTCTTGACACTGACATTAATGCATTGTTTCTTTCTTTTTTTTTTTCAGCTCGCCTTAATTCTGTTGAGAAAAGCCTATGTTGTTCCCTGAAAGTTTGTAATACAATGCTTTTAAAAATAGATATAACCTGTTTAACAAACTCAGCAGGAAATGTGAAGAAGTGCATCTCCTACTTTACTGGAGGTGCATTCCACCTGGCCAACAGCACAGGTGCAGCTCTCATCCTTCAGAAGTGGCCTCCACATCAAATTAAGTTTTGCTAAACACAGGCAGGTCACAGTGTAAAGGAAGGAAACCTCTGGACAGATTTTTAGAACTTGTGGCCATATGAAGTGCAATTTAGAAAGTGTTTGCAAAATAAAAGTATACTGTAGCTAATGGAATTTAAAAGGATTTAATTGTGGTGGGAGGCAGATAAGCAAAAGTCTTTCTAAAGCAGCTAGTGTTCAGAAGCAATCCTTGCCAATGAGCCCTAAAGAGAAAGAAGTTGAGTCCTGACCAGTGTCTAAATGGCAGGAAAGTGTTCAGATCTTGGTGTTCTTGGAGTGGGAGCACTTTCCCACTGAGTGTGTCCTCCGTCCTCGTGTGCCACAGCTGGTCTTTGCTGTTTCCTAAGCACCTGGTTCTGGGCACGAGGAGTCTGTTGTCTTCTATGGGAACCAGAATGGCTCCCAGCTGGAGAGTTCATAGAGGTGGGAGCCAACCCTCTGAGGGGAGCACAGCGAGGGCAAGGGGCACAAGTTGGAAGGTGGGAAATTCCCACTAGATATTAGAAAAAAATTCTTACTGGAAGGATGGTCATGCACTGGAGCAGGCTGCCCAGACAGGCTGTGGGATCTCCCTCCTTGGAGGTGCTCAAGACTTAACTGGACACGGCCCTGAACAAGCCCATCTGATTAGACATGTTTTGGACTAGATGACCTCTGGAGGTCCCTCCCAACCCCACTTATTCTATTACCCTGTGATTTTTTTACCTCACTGGAGCAAATACAGTAGCACTGGGATTCATTTGGCTTATTATAGCTCTAAGTGGCACCCTGGTGCACTAATGATTACAGATTATATGTTATGCTCGGAACATAATTCCATGTGGTCCCTTCTACCCTGTTATTTAGCCCACATGCTGATATCTCCTTTTCACAGATATGTGTATTTCAGATCATAACAGCAGTACATTTAACTACTTTTTCAGCTAATTACACATAGGGAAATTTTTCCATGGCTATCCTATTTTTATTTTTTTTCGGATACCTCTGGATATGCTAAAGAAAACCCAAAGCAGGGAACATGACACAGAGACCTTTAGCTCTGCTGGTGTAATATCCTTCCCAAGACAGCAGAGCAGGGATGAGAAGAAGAGACGCTTCTGGAAAAGAGGGACTCATTTCCCAAGTGGATGCAGGAGCAAGGCTGCTAAGTGTGTGCTTCAGCTAATAGGGGGTGGCAGCAACCAGAGACAGCAGCCAAGGAAATGTGAGATTACTGGCAACGGTCCTGGAGGAGGCAGAAATAAGGTGCAGAAGAGCATGAATGAAGGGTGATAACTTACCATGCTCTTTCTACTTAACCCTGCTTAGGTGCAGCCTAACCCTCAACGCAAATTTGTCCCAGTTTCCTATTTGGAGGAAGGGAAGACAGGTGAAGGTGAGCATCTGCTTATACCTTGCCACTGGTATCTCTATCTGCAAGGAAGCTCTTCCATATGCCCTGCTCCGGTTCCTCTCCCCAGTTCCTACAGCAGCTCCTTATTCACTCAGGGAAGGGCTGTGCCATGAAGAGGGCATTGTGGTTTACTGTCCCAGGCCCCACTGTTTATCAGGCGCCAATTGTCCCAGCTGGTGGCATAGAAAGATTTAATTCAACTGAGAGCATGAAAACCACAACCTGGAGCAAAGCAGCTTCTGTAGTGTGACCTAATTTGAGAGCAAATGGACTGGGATCAAAAAAGGTCATGGTGACAAAGTGGAGTTAAAAGCTGACTTAGATCAACATTCTCAAGCAATTGAGAAACAAAGGGAATAAGGAAATAACGTGACAGATTCAAAAATCAATAAACAGGTTGCGGTTAATGTGCATTTGATCTGTCATCAATACTGTTTCTTTTGATCCTGCTGGTTTGATTTGGTCTCTGAAATGGTGTGTGTATTTGAAAGAGAAGTGATAGCCAGACTGGCTTGACAGAAGTGGGTAAAACCCTCCAGCAAAAAGGGGAATTGCCTCCAGGTGAAGAGGCTCTTGGATAAAATCAAAATTAAATCTGCTGAGCTTAAGGAATCACAACTGAAAATGGCAGTAATGAGATCTGAGGAGAAAACGAACACCTTAAAAACGTAGCTGTCAATGTCAGCATTGTGCTGAGGAATATGATTGAGTTCTCCTTGTCTTCCATCCACCGAGAGCACAGCCTAGTCAAAAATCGGATGGATCAAATGTACTTGGAATCTTTTTTAGTGTACCAAGCAGCACTTCAGCTCATTTTTTGTGTGAATTTTGTGTGCAGCACAGGGTTTTTCTTTTTCTTCAGTGCAATGTTGTGCGTCCACACCGAATCTTGAGAAAACAGTCCACCACTGTCTACTGAGTGCAGTAAATGAAGCAGTATATTACCTAGGAGAAAATTCATTTGGACTGCTTATTTTTACTGGGTCACAGTCCGGAGTAGCCAACCACACATTTGCCAAGGGCAGGACATAATGTGCTTTGTCTGTTATGTTAATGCTTTCATGGTCCTATACAGAAAGTATTTTTCTTTGATTGCATTGCAGTAGCTCTACCTTACCATTGCCTTTGCAAAGAAATAAAGCCTTTTCCACTGATATAGAGATCCAGGTATGCACTGTGGTTTTTTTCTGTTTTCCTCATTGTTCAAGTGTCTTTTCTCAGCTGACTATTTATTTCAGGGGCTCATTTAGATGTTCATTTTAGCTTTTTAATTCAGTTGAGCTGCAAACCATGTGAAGAAGCGCAGAATCACTTTTGAGACTTTAGCATTAAAACTATGTAAAATCTCTTTTTTTCATATCAGAAATGCATTTCAACTTTTAGAAAAGGAGAAAAACAATTTTAACCGAAGTCTGGTTTGTAAGGAACGTTTGCAGCACTGGATGGTGCCTCATGCACATGGTCAGTATTTCTGATTTTGGTGGTAAGGCTTTATGTGGATTTAAATATTGCACTGCACTGTTTTGGGGTTTTTTTCCCCAAAAAAGCTGTATAGTGGGAGAAAATGGGATAATGCAGCAATCTCTTTACTTGGTGCTAGCTCTGGGAAAATTCAGTTTCCTTTTCTTTCCCAGTTTCTGGTGTAGTTATTTTATGTAGACAGGAATCAGAAAAATCTTCCAACAGCAAATATATATATTTCAGAAGTCTCCAGGTGACAAAGTGGTGAATTTTGATTGTGAATTGCTTGATAGATATCAGCAAAATAAAAATGGCAGCAGATGCCAAACAGTGAGATTGGAGATACCAGTGTATTTGGTTTTTTTAGTGACTGCTCTTTGTTTTTCTACAGGTGCACTATTGACAAAAATTACTTTCAATGATATCCGAGGATTAAGGGTTTATTTGGAAAGATGGCCCAGAGCATTTTATTTATGTGGTATTCTGGGAAGTGTTAACTTTTCTATGTACATACGGGAAAAACCTGATTTGGTAAGAGAGGGTTAGGACGTGGCATGCAAAAGCTACAGGTTTGCTGCATTCAGTAAAAGACTTGACACAAATGTTAAAATTTAGCTGGAGGAAGTGTTTGTGTTATTGCTGGATATACTGTTAATGTGAAGTTCTGTGCTTAAGTATGAAATGCAAAACATAATAAAGTAGGAAATTCAATTGCCATTCATAAATCCCACCCTACCCCCTCCAGTCCCAATAAATACAGGGCATCTCTGGAAAGTGTGTATATTTATGGGATGAATTTTTCTGCCTGTAAAGGAAACCTAGAGCCACTGGCTCTAGGCATAGGCATTAGCTTACTGATGCCAGTGGTGGAGCGCACTAGAGCCATGTGGAGCTGCGGTTCTGTGCCAGCCATTGTCCTCACCAGGCACCTTCCAGGGAGACGTCACATGCTCTGAGCTGTGAAAATATTGATTTTGGGATCACATGCCTCAACAAGTTTCAATTTTTCTCCCATCCCAAACAGGATCTAAGTTCAAGCTGGGATCCTCGTCAAGCAGGTGTATGCCCTGGAGGTTGCTACAAGCCCTTTGGCTGCTTGTACTTTGCAGGAGGTTTTACCCACCTCTGCCACAACTGTTCTCCAGCTCTGGCAGCACAACCCCAGTGCCAGACACCTCCGCAGGCTGAGGTTTGCTTAAGCATGACCCAAGGCGCAAGTCCCTCTTTCCCATCTGCAGCCTCTCTCTGTTTCAAGCCACTGTTTCTAGAGAGACGCTGGCCGAAGGTTTCCAACCCTAGGCAGGTGTTACTCTCCAGCTCTACACAGGGTGACCAGAGAAATGAAAGACATGATGGGCTTTGAGGATTGAGTTTAAAGTATAGAAATGAAAAGCCACAGTTAAACCACAGGGAAAGTGTAATCCTCTTCGATGTTCAACAAAAGTTAATTTTCTTCTTTTTCTAGCAAACCTCATACCTGTAGCACTAACTGAGCAGCCTCTGCTCACCCACTCCACCAGCCCAATATCATCCTGGTCTCTTCTAGGTTTCCCACTTGACTCTACACATTTGGCTGCCTGCTCTTATCCCAGTGAGTCATGGCACGAGTGGTTCAGCAGACAGACATCCTTGAGTCTTGAGCCCTCGTCCCTCTGCCTCTCTCATGTCTCCAGCAGCGACTCCTTCAGCAAGTGTCTCGGGCAAGCAGAAACAGCCCAGTTGCCCTGTGAACCTCACAGATGCAGTTGTGTTTCTTGGCTTTTGGCAGGGAGCAGCGGCATCCTTTGGATGCATGCCTGGCAACTGACAGACTCTTTGCCCAGATGCATTTCAGTGATTAACCTGCTGTCTCCATCTGTCATCTTAGGGGTTTCTATGCCACACCAAAAAAGACAGGAAAGTTAAAGATTAGCTTGAACTCCCTTGGACTGATATGATGCCCCAAGGGTGGGCATCCCTATGGATATTCAGCTAGATATCTACCATGTGGCTGGAGCAATACAGAGAGCTGTAAATAACGCCCGTAACAGCTTGTGTTGTAGATTTGCTCTCCAAACAAGGCTTAGAGAAGCCAAGGGGCTGTGTTTTCCAAAACAGAATTGTAAGAGGTCACTCTCCTGTTTGTGCTGCCCGTGAACCCAACCTCTCTTCTGCAAGACATTTTTCGGCATGCTGGTGGTCTGTTGGCTTGTGAGAATGGCCCCTGCCAAATTCTTCAGGCACAGATAGGTCGTTCCCTTCTCGTTTGTAAAGCATTTTGGTTAATATCTAATGAGAAGTGCCTTTGAACTGCTGAACTTTAAACTTAGTGGAAGAAGCCCTCCCTCGAGTACATCAAAGCCCACAGCTCTGCTTAGGGGAAAGATTCATGCCACATACTCATCAAGCCGAGAAATTATCCCAAGTCCTTTATGTGGTGCAGGCATCATTGAATATATTAATATGCACAAGTAAATAAAATAAAGCCATTAGACTAGGATCACAGAATCGCAGAATATTCTGAGTTGGAAGGGACCTACAAGGATCATTGAGTCCAACTCCTGGCCCTGCACAGGATCATCCCCAAGAGTCACACCATGTGCCTGAGAGTATTGTCCAAACACTTCTTGAACTCTGTCAGGCTTGGTGCTGGGACCACTTCCCTGGGGAGCCTGTTCCAGTACCCAACCACTCTCTGAGTGAAGAACCTCTTTCTAATATCCAACCTAAACCTCCCCTGACACAACTTCAGGCCATTTGCTTGGGTCCTGTCACTGGTCACCTCAGAGAAGAGATCAGTGCCTGCCCCTCCTCTTCCCCTCACGAGGGAGCTGTGGACTGATACACATCCCTGAGAGCAGAATTTGCTCTGCAGGTTTTCAGACTGATATACCAACCACTGATCTTTCACAATGAAAATCTCTCGTGTCTCAGAACAAAGCAAACAAGTACACTCATATATATATCCCTGCCTTATATTATGTATCAGAAGAGATCAGGCTCTTACCAAAACTTGATATAGGAGAAAAATCATTAGGCAACAACCCCACCAACCACAGTTTCACGTTTTCTTATTATTAAACAGGTACACTTCTCAATAAGTAAGTGTTACCACTATAAACTGATGAAGCCAATACACAAAATAGCAAGAATGAAATAAAGGTTTAGGATAAGTAGAAACCCTGATCACAGGGCTTCTCTTTGTCCACAGAATTTCTTCTACATTAGATATTCCTACATACTACTGCCCACTACCTGTATATCCCTGGGATATTTCATTACTAGAAGTGAGATGGGCGTGTAATAATTACAACAATTCATTAGCCTTATCAGGAATTATCTAGATTTACTTGCAAAACAGAGAAGTACTTCTTTTGTAGCTTTGCTTTTCTGGCCTAAAGATGCCTGCCAGGACAATAACTTCATTAGGATTTTACTTTTCATCTCTTTTTTTTTCTTTTCCTTCTACACTGTTTGTGTTTAGAACTAGCTGTAGTGTGTAATCCATTATAGAAGATTTCCCAAATGAGCTGGTTGTGAATTGCAGGTCACTATCTTTCATCAGCTCCACTCAAACAGCCATTTACGACAAAGTATGACATTCTGGCTTGGTTTGTTTGTGCAACAGCTGAGATTTTTGCAATGGGGAAGTAAGGTACTTGAGTCATGTTCATTTGCTTTTCATAGGGCTGCAGTAGCCTTGAACAGTGAGGTGTTTCTGAGGTTCTTTTCCTGATGATTTCCAGCATTTGATGCTGATTTCACTTTATTTCTTTTATGGCAGCAGTCATTCGTGGCTCGATAAGCCATCTCAAGCCCTTCCTGATACTCAGGTGGGCAATAAGGACAGTGTTTAGCATTTCTATGGGCATGTTCTACTGTTGCAACACAGTGTTTTTCACTTTAGCATTCCATCACCTTCAGTAACTTAGCTCTACTGTCCCAATATGTTTGCAATTTTGGCCACCACAGATGGTGGCCCTGTATAATTACTCTCTCGTGCATGTAATTTTGGAGTAATTTGTACTCATTGGTAGAGCTTGCCACTTCTATTAAAAGGATGAAGTTTCCAGCTCATGTGAATGAGCTGTAGTCCTGCTCTGTCTCCTGTCTCCCTTCAGAACAGCCAGACACTCGCTTGCACAATTATTTCTGCACTTACAGTCTTATTTAAATGATGTCTGCTCATGACCAACTGCCTAAGTAGTTCACATCCAAAAACTAACTGCCAGTGGTTCTTCTTCATTATGAACCCAGTTCTGGTGGGTTTTATTATTATTCCGGAAGCAGTGAAGGATCAACACCAGAAGAGGCAAGTCAGTGAGGGATTTACTTTGTTAATATTGGAGTATATTAATGAAAGTGTGAAGTAGCTGTGAACGCTGTTTCTCCAGCTCCCAAACCATTTTCTGATGCCCGTATCAGGAAGGATCTTTAAATGCTGATGGTAAGGTTTGACTTTGCCTTACGTTTATGAATTTTTTTTAGACTCGGTTTTGTTGCTTCTTAAATTAAGACAATGCTACTACATAATTATTAGCTATCCCTGCCTGCTGGTAGCAAGGGTGAGGCTAAAATGCCTTTGTGCCTGGGAAGCAATCTTCAGATCGGAGACCCCAGAGAAATGCAAAATTTTCCCCACCTTTGTAGACTGAGACAACGGGAGGGCACACCGTGTAACATCCCCATTTGGCTGAACCATGGCTAGAAATGCAACGCTGGCTTTGCACCTTATTTGCCTTAACAGAAGTGGTTTTGTGTGATGACTGCTGCATATATGCTTAAGGGGTAGGGTTACGTCTTAGAGCTGAAAGCAACTCTTTGTGAGTACATAAATCATGGACTGTGTTTGAAGATTGTATCATATCCAGTGGAGGTGATACAATCTCCACAAGCATGTACATCTCTGAAGTGAGTCATTATTTTGAATAATGATCCATGCTTGTTCAATTTCATGTGAGTAGTTATGAGGAAAGCTTAGCAGGAAGGGTTTACTTCAAGCTTTCAAACCCCTCCTCAAGATCCACCAGTCTGTGAAGTTTAAAGAGCACTAAGGCCATGTGAAATGGTAACGGGGATTGATGACACTTGAATAAACAGAGCTATCGATCTGTGCGACAGCTGGCATAAGTAACAATGTGGTCTAACCACAGTGACGCCTCTCTTCCTCTCCCTTCCCTTGACAACCATGACTTCTTTAACACCTCTACAAGAGACCCTTTATCCTGCTCTCTACTGCAGCACTGATAGCAGCCCCACAAACAAAGTAATCAGAACTTCCCTTAAGTTGATTTAAATTTGAGGTAAATATGAGTAATATGACAAGTGGTGTTTGGCAATAAGCACAGTACAGGTAGCCATGTCCCACACTGTCACTGTAGAGCATTTCCTGGCAAATGCAAGAGGTGGGATTCTGTCTAACTTGGATGTCCAAAGTGCAGATGTCCACATCTGGGCTAGTCATTGGAGCTTCAGGCACCATAGTCAAAGGAATCTGGAGAGATATCAACTGACAAATATAGGGTGAGATGAGAAGAACTATGTTCCTGTTTCACTTTACTGACTGTAAAAGGAAGCAAGATGGATGGACAGATTCTTTGTAATCATCTGTATTATAAGTATCAAGGGACAGGATTTTTTACTGTGTTTAATGTTGAATCCCATATTTACAAATGGAGATAGAAACAGTCTGAAAAGGTTTTGGCATTCACAAATACAGGCTGGCAGAAACATAGTGCTTTTTTATTTCTGGAGATAAATTTTGGACCCTCTTCTGGAAAAAGTGTTTGGTACATATAAAATATGAAAAAAACGTCTTTACAGTGAAGTCCTCTCCTCACTGTCATAGAGCAGAGTTTTTATAGGCTGACTAATCCTTCATTTCTGATCACTTACAAGTACCAGTGCATATGGTTCCTGATTATTGTATTTATCTGCTGCCAAAGTTAATAACCAGACTGTGGCCTCTTGTGAAATATGATTTCTAAATGAATATACTGAAGCTCATGGAAAACAAATATTTTTAGGGTTTTTTTCCTAGTTTCTATTGGTACCTGTTCACCTGGAAAATCCAGAGCAGAAAACAACCCGGAAAGTCTGAATATAAGCTTAATTATGGCAGTTTTATATTGACTTCAACATTGCTTAATTAGTGACTACACTGTTAAGATTTATGCAGCTCTGAGTTTATAATCAGATCCTATGTCCAGTCACAGGAAAGCAAACAGCAATTATTATTTCCCTGGAAAGAAGAAAAAGGACTTTTCAGGGATACATCACACTCTTTATCTCCCTGAGCAAGCAAATGTGGCAGACGGATAATGCAAGCAAAAGGAACGGTTGGACAAGGGGAGTTTGACCTTGGAAGAATGGTAATTTCAGCTATCAAAAATGAGAGAGCTGCCAGTTTGCCCACTTATGTGAAAGGTTCATTGTCTGAAACTTGAAATGTGTGAAAAGGGGAATGAAAAGAGTATTGACAGCTATCCAGGTGGGATCTGCTCATTCCCATCTCTGAGTGGTTTCATCCAATTCAGCTGATTGACACCTCACCCAAACTTCTAATTTAAGCAGGACAAACTAAAATGGAGAAGGCAGTTACCAGAGACTGGTATAAAAAGTCTGTATGCTCTCAGCAGAAGTGTTTGCAGGGTATCTGCTATCCACTGATACTACCTGGTCACGCGTTGGAGGTGTATGATCACTCAGAACCTCGCCGGATGCTGGCTAGGTATCAACAAGTGAATAGCAAATAACTACTTACATCATCAGATGGATCTACTGTGTTAAAATTGCAAAGATCACAAACTACTTTTTGCACTTCTGACAGACCAATAATGGGTATTAACCCTTGTCATAACATCTTTGATACTCTTAACCAATGGTGTGACAAGGATCACCAGAATAATCAGTTCCCTCCATGCATTTCGAGTTTCAGAAAGAAAAGATGCTTTACCAGGAATAAAAAATAAGATCTATTTTGTGAAATGAGCTGTGCTTCAGGCCCATTCTCTTCTCCAGCTTGGATAAGGCAGGATCAAGTCAGACATGGTACTGACTCTTAGCCTTTCTTTGCTGAGTTGTTAGGTGTTAGCTTTGCTAACTATCCTTGAAAATGGAGGATCAATGGGCAGCAAACAGATGTCAACCCACCACTTCTTCTGGGGGAAAGGACTAACACTGGAATATATAAAAAAATTTTGTGCCCAATCCTTTTGCCATTCCACAGAAAGCAGGCTGAGTCTAAATCTGCTCTTACCCACAACTGCACAAAAATGGCTGTAGATATGCCCATATTTTGCATCAGGAGTCCTACCATGCGGCTTCTGCTCAGTCCTGGGCATTGCAGCATCCACCAGCATTCCCTGTCTGACAGGCTGAGTCACACACGGTTAGCAGAGCCCCAGTGGCCCCCACAATCTCCAGAAGCATCATTTGATCTCCTGAAATGGAGACCTTGCAGGTCTGGCCACACTCTATGCTCAGGGAGCCTTGACTGCTCCCCATTCCCAGGCATGCCTGTGCAAATTGGCAGTGGCTCCTATCTCCTGCCAACCTGAATGGCAGGGCGGCTTCCTGCACTCCAGCTGATCTTGGAACTGAACATATTTTGCTACCAGGACCTCACAGCAACAGGGCACCTAAGTTTTGTAAGGATGGAAAAAATCTGTTCTTTGGGAACTTGTGGTGGGGAAAATAGTGTTTTTTCCCCCCTGGAGTTAAAAAAATGGTAACCGCCGAGGGGGTGGTGTCTCTCTTGGTGTTGACCCAATCAGCACCCCTGCAAAATTTAAACATATCACACCAGACCGGAAAAGAAGGATGATGTAGCTGAAGAAGAAGTGGCCATGTTCTGAAGCCACGAGGAGAAGGGGCAGGAGCCCTGCTGGGGGGCCTAGGCCCCCCCAGCCCCCAGCTGGGGGACTGCAGGAACTTGGAACAGTGTTAAACTGGGACAGGTACTGTAGCTAAGAGCTGGGGGAAGTTTCTCCACTGTGAGCAGCAGCAGGAGATACTGAAAGTGGTGGCGGAGCAGCAGTGAACGGAGAGACTATGGCAGAAAACCGAGAGATAAGAAGAAGCAGCAAAGGCGGCTTGCAGCCAAGCAGGAAGACACAAAGATGTCTAATGGATGAAGAGAGAGCGGACTAAGCTCAACAAAGACAGTTTTGGGGGTAAGAACTGAATCAAACCCCCCAAACCCTTGTGAGACCCCTCCTAGAAGGAGGTGGTGGACCCCTACTTGACGGGAGTCTTGGAATGCAGCAGTACCAGAGAGAGGAGCTGAGAAGCTCAAGACATCCTGGAAGCTGGACCGGGACGGCCAGACGGAATGCGGAGGGGGTGACCTTGCGCCCCCCACTGCTGCTGCCAGGCTGGCAGCATGAGACAGAGCACAAGAGCTCTGGTAGAACTCTTGAGGCAAAGACTTTCAACTGAAAGCTGCCCGAGATGTTCTGACTCAGAAGTAAACCCCCTGAGGAAAGGGACCATCACAAAGACCCCTGCACTTTGTGATATGACGTGGTGAAGCGAGCCTTTGTCCCAGTTAACGCAGTCCACGGGAGAGAGAGACCTTCACTTGGAGTCGAAGGGCTGAGAAGGGGTGAGAGGAGACCTCCTCTTGTGTGTAATGGAAGGAGATCCAGCTACAACTTCATCTATGACTGCTGCATGGAAGAAAAGAGACACTGCTGTCCTGAACGTGGAAAGGATCTTTCCTTCTTCCCTTCTGAACTTTTATTGGAGGGAGAAGAGATTTGATCCAATGTAAATACTGCTTTATCATAGGAGAGATAGTTAAGATTGTGTATATAATGTATTATAATATTTATTTGTGTCATAATTGTAATATAATTCCCTTCCCCCCATATTGAGTCTTGTGTTGTGTCTGGAAAACCCCTCTCACATGGGGTTGAGTTGTGGAAGGGGGGCTTGGACTCGGAAATTGGATTTTGAGGGTCTCAAACTACAACAGAACTGAATTTCCTGTGAGTTCCCAAGCTCTGCACAGTGACAGAGGAATAGGTCAGTTGACACTTTACACTCTGTGCAAGCAACATGGAAACACGAGGATTCACAGGCTGCAACGAGAGTGGAAGGTGAGGAAAAGTGAGAAACCAGAAGAGAGAAACAAACCTGTCTCAAACTAAGCTAAAAGAAAGAAACCTGTCTCCTGTAGACCCAGGAGACTTGGAAATGTTAGAATACGTTACTTGCCTGTGGGCAGGCAAAACACAAGCCCTAAGGAAGAACCTCTCAGCACTTAGGAGTGTTTTGGTATGAAGGTAGGAAGGCACAGAAAAATGAGATATACGGTCATTTTATAAGAAGACTTACTCTCCAGGAACAGGGCTATGGATACAGAGGACTCCATGAGGAATTTGTTATACAAACATGGGTCTCACCTATGAGCCACCCATGTTTGGGTGAGCCTGAGCCACCTACTCATTTTGGATGGGATCTGTCTCTCTTAACTTAGCTGTTTGAAGTTTAGGATTTAGCCTAAGTCATTGGCTCTAAGCTCTGAGTCTGGTGGAAGGACACTTCCAGAGTGTAGCCCATAGACCTCATACCCATTGCCTCTGGTGATGCCTGCCTCTTTTCACTAGTTGCGGAAGGAGTTTAGGATAATTACCTTAGACATCCTCTTTAGACTGCTGAAGTTAGTGAGGTGAGCCCCACCTCCTAAACACTGCTCAGCTTAAGAGGTAGTGGTGTTGAAATGAGTGATGTGCACCTCTGGAAAAACAACTTTCTGAACCAGTGATGAACAGTAGCCACAACCTGGCACCTGTCTGCATCATCTCTTGTCTGTGGACAGCCCCACTGGTCACAACTGAGAGGGATTTCTCCCCTCTTAGATGATGCCTGTTTCACCTGTGGTTGGTTAAACCTGGCTGTTGACTAATAAGACACAACTAAAAAAATTGCTTTCAGCATAACAAGTGGGTTGGCTTTTCACACGTGTGGTGGGATATGGCCTCAAATTATGGTGAAATCGAGTTTTTGTACTGTAGACAGCTAGAACACAGTGAAAAGGTCACATCAGGAAAGGGGAAGGCATACACCTTTGTTCATTGTCTTCCCAGGTATTTATGCACTCTGTGTTCCCTTGGCAGCTAGAGTGCATGGCTTTTGAAGCATCTTTCTTTACCCAGGCAGGCAGCAGGTGAGATCACTGGATAACATGGTCATCCTAGCAGCAGGAATCCTTCTGATCAGGGCTAAGGAGCAGAGATGATACATTTCCTCCATGTCTGCTCTTCAGGGAAAAGGAGTCTGACCAGTACCTTGGGAAATACAACTTCACATTTACTGTGTTATTTATGATAGGGTGAAATTTCACACTGTGTTGCAAGTCATCTGGAATGTGTTTGCCTTGGCATGTCCTCTTACTGCCCTCAGCTGCATTACGGCTGTCTCTTCAGATATCTATTCAGGCATTTTGTTCATTGAGTCATTTACTACCCCTGGGAGGATGACCTGGTGGGATGCTGCTGCTCCAGTCTGTGGTACTCGGTTGCTCTGATACTCGGGAGGTGGTGAGGGAGGGAGCTAAACAAGGACTTTACCGCTCAGCACTTGCAGAACTGGGAGCTGATTAACATATAGCTCTAAGGTGCCCACTGGGAGTAGATCTGAATCTGTTCTTGTTACGAGACTGCTGCATTTTTTTGTGTGGACTGAGAGGAGTTAATGGGAATTTTTCGAGACAAATGTATTCTATCCAAAGTGATCTGTATGGAAATGTCTGTTCGCTTCCGTTCTTTGGCATTCAGTGAGGCAGTAGGGAAGCTCCAATGTGAATGGTTTTGTCCTAGGTAAGGTCTATTGCTTTCCCCAGGTAAGGTCTACTGCAAATTTGCAGTGAGAGTAGGCCTGAGCATTTGTTGGTCAAACCATTATGATGCTCTTCAGCTAAGTTATGTGATGGGTTTTCACACATATTTGTTTGGACTTCATGGCACCTCTGTGTGGGAGGGGGTGGATTTTCACCTGCTTCATTTCCTGAACTCCTTTGCTACATTTTACTCTTCTGTCATCACTTTTGTGTTTCCTTTTCACACACTAAAGTAAAAAATATGGATCATTCTTCCCTCTGTACTGACTCATTCAACTCTACTCTGCCTAGTTACTCTTTAATTTTCCTCTTTCAGATGTCTCAGCTATCTCTGTGTTGTGTTGAAAAGTTTCAGATGTTAGAGGGGAAATGATATGTCCCCTTTGATAGTGCACTTTATATTTCAAGGAACTGTTTAAAGGAATGGTACTTTCTTGAGGCTTCATATGTCTTAACTGCACCACAATTGTAAATGACTGCAACAGGTTTTTGCATATGGAGATTCATTCTTATTTTGATGAGAGAGAGGAACACAGGAACAAACATGCTGGTAACAGCATAAAGTGGCCATCTGCCTCCCTCTTACAAGGTCCCATAAAGCTGTTCCTCACCCACACTTCTAAGGCAAGTTTCATTCACAGTGACAGTCAGTAGTGCTTTGCTTCCCAGGCAGGGAGCATACCTTCACTCTTGCAGGTGAGAGACCTGTGTACGTGGGAGATGTTCTGCCACTTTCCCCCTGCCATTATAGAAAAATGAACTGACATGGTTTTGATTTGTTACACCTGCTCATTTTCCCCTATATATTTGTTTGATCCCCTTGATGGTATGTTGTAAACTCTACTTGTATTATTTGGAATTGTTGAATGAGTCTACTTGACCTTCTGAGCCTCCAGGTATTATTAAATTTCAGCCTTTCAGGAGATTTAAATGTAAATCACAGTAAGTGACCTGTGTCTTCTCTGTCATATTTTCCAGGACTGTGGAAAGTTTCAGATACTTTAAGGACTTTTAAGATGGCCTCTGTTTAACACCTCAATTGTTCCCTTCTCTCTAAGTTAGATGAACCTTCCTTTCAGGCCCTCATTCATCTAGTTTGATTCAAGAGTGTAACTTCCTGTGCTCCCTCTGCAGAGAGGACTGGAGAGATGTACTCCATTCATACAAAATTTGATCCCCTTCCCTCCAGAGCTGCCTATACAGTGCTGAAACTGTGCATAAATGCTGGTGGACAATCATTATTCCTCAGATTACAATTATATTTAGAGATTATCCTATTTCTCACTATCTGCCCAAATAACAAACAGGTATATTTTAAATGCCTCTTTTTTTTTTTCCCTTTAGCCAAGCAGGCAAAATGACCAATTTCTTAGCATGCCACTCCAGCTTGGGATTCTCTTTATCCATTGAGTTCAGTGGAAGTCTAACACCTCAATTAAAGGTCTCAATTTCATAG
Source organism: Manacus vitellinus (assembly GCF_001715985.3). Lineage (NCBI taxonomy): Eukaryota > Metazoa > Chordata > Aves > Passeriformes > Pipridae > Manacus > Manacus vitellinus. Next base: position 46,207,392 of record NW_021940208.1, on the reverse strand, counting down.
CATATCTGAGCCTCTCAGCTGAAGGAGCAATTCACCTTTTGAGATAAGATACAGTCTGCCCAAGTTCTACTACACCAGAAAGTTCCTTACCTGGGATCACACAAAACTGCAGCAATACTACAGCTATGCCTGAGAGGTTGAGTGCCTCAGTGTGTCTGAAGAGAATCACTTACTCCTCTGAGCATGTGGTTGGGGGCAAGGACGGCCACATCACAATTTCTGCCTGGGACAAACCAGTTAGCTTTTGTGGTTCACTTTTCTGTTCAATAAGGTACTACAAAGGCATGTATGCTTGAGACTCAGTTTTAGATAAATTTTATCATGAAAACCTCTGCTTGCTGATATAAATCTCTGCATTTATTTAAGCATTATTTCTTTTAATTGGTCTTACAACAAGAAGCAACCCTTAAAGTATTTGTTCCTCTCCTTCATAGAGCTCAAACATCTCTCCAGGTAAGAAATACATCCGAGAATTGATTTCACGTAAAGACTTGATTGACATTCAGGATAATACAATAATTCACTGAATGGCCTTTAGAGGGAAGCAGATCCAAAGAATCTATGGAGAGATCAAGAGGCAAGCTTTTTGCAAGAACAGGCTGCTAGATGTTGTTAAACAGAACCCAAAGCTGAGACACTTGGCTTATTCTCTATGTCCCTGTGTAGTACTGGGTGAAATTTGAACACCCCTCACATTATTGCAATCTGAAGGCTCTCGGGGAATGAAGGACACCAGGTATGATCTTAATCTGCTCATGTCAGGAGACCTTGCTGCTTTGTTACATGGGGAGTCTTCCTTTAGCCTTCAAAAGCTTCCTTGAGAGTAGGATTTGGGGATGATAAAGAACAATGGGAGCATCCAGGGCACTATGCAAGTGGTGCTCATCATGTTTGGAAAGAGGGACCTTCCTTTCTGACATTATAAGGTATGATTTGAAGTAAATATGTGACCCAAAGCTTCCTGACTTCTGTCTGCCCTCTTGTGAGGGATCAGGCAAAAATGTTCTCTGAAAAATACATACATAGAGCCAAAATCTTAAAGGGTAGTTTCTAAATACTACAAGTTTGAAGGGCTGTGATATGTGTGACCTTGTAATTCTACCTGTTTGAAGCATTCTTTTTACATTAAAAAGTGTTTTAAAGACAGAATATTGTTTTAAAGACCTTTAAAGATCAGAAGTGGCAGCAAAATCTCTATGGGTAAAGTTCTCTGCCCTTGCTACCTGCTCTTTATGTCTTAGGGCATGTTGATGGGGCAGGAATTACACAGAGGGCAACCTGCCAAGGCAGCTTGCCTGTGTGCTGCCCTTCTGGCAGACCAGAGTTATCATTTTATGAGGAGAAGGCAGATGTGCTATATATAGCCTGGAATGAGATAATGAGTTTGAAGCGGCCTTAAAGAAGTTAATGCAATTTTCAGTACATGCATACTTCTCTATAAAGAAGGTCTAAGCAATGAGCTCTGGCACTGGACCTTGGTTGCCAGTTGTAAAACTTTACGGCTCAGCTTGGGCCCCACCAACTGTCTCTCCCCAGGATATACGTGTTCTGGAGCGTGTCCTGAGCAATCCTGATCACCAGTCTGCCCTGTTCTCTTTCATGCCACAGATGGAGCCTCCACAGGCATGCGGAGGATTTTTAAATGGCAGAAGCACAGAAAAGGCCAAACAGGGCCAAACTTTAAAAAAAACAAAACCAAAAAACAAAAAAACCAAAACAATATGCAGCAGAAATGCCATGGAATTAGAAATTCATACACCAAGCATCAATTATTGGATTTTTTTTAACAGGTAGTGAATTGAACTATTTGTAAGTACCTATAAAACAATAAAGACATCTGTACCAGCTAGTACAGATTAGCCATGTCAAATCAATCTAATTACTTTCCTGATAGAGTAGAAGGCCCTCTGAGTAGGAAGGTGCACTTAAACGTTGTATAACTTGAGTTTTCATGCTCAATAAAACCAATATGAGGTTTGTTGAAATCACCCTAAAGCAGGATACCAAACACTCGCTGAATGATCAGTAGTTTCCCTGCCATGATGCCCTCAGAAGGGGTCTGCAAGGATCTGTGCCAAACCTGCTGATTTTCGGTCCTTCGTTAGCACATCTAGCAAATAATAACCCTGTTATTGCTGGCAGAACTACAGCATGAGCTATTGAAACCATGTGCATGTAAATTAAAGTATTCCAAATTCCATCACATTATTCATAAGATTATTTTTAGGCTTGCACCTAGTGCCTTGGCAGTCCCTGTCTGCCTTCTCTGAGAGCAGATGCTGCCCCAGATGACATGGGTCATGGTGCTCCCAGCTAAGGCTCCTCTACAGTTCCCAGGCTTACAGCAGAAGATGCAGCTCCCAGACTTACATAAACCCAGGTTAATGATATCAGGTTTTGTGTATACCTTTTCACTGATATTGCTGCAGGAAGCTATAAGCAGATTAACAAGTGCTGAGTGTAAGTTTAAAGTTCAATCACATACGTTAACATCCAAGGGTTATGCAAGACAGAATTTCAAATGAAACATGTAAAGAACATTTGATAATATTTTACATTACATTACATTATTTTACAAACCTTACCGGGTTTTTATACTCTTCCTTGAATTAGTCATAGTCGGACTGAACATCCTAACAAAACAATTTTAGGATTTTACCAATGAACTTTTGAATCTCTAGAAATAGGAATTAAATCCATAGAAAAAAAACCACAGATAAACAACAAGGTTCACATTCTCGGGCATTTCAAGGACAAAAAGGATTATCCACTGTAAAACCTCTTCTCTTTCCAAGTAAAGTCCAGTTGATCATGCCAGCATAAACAGAAAGAGGAACAGGAGAAAGAAGAAACACCTGTGCCTGGGTAAAGTGACACTTCCCTCTCCTTTTTGTTCACAGGTGAGAAAGATTTGGGGTTTTGTGTGGACAGTAATTTGTGGATCCCCAAATCAAATGTCTAGAGATGTTTATCCCAGATGATTACATCAACATTTCAGCTTGAAGCCATTGCTCTTTGTCCTATCCCTGCATGCCCTTGTAAAAAGTCCATCTCCAGCTTTCCCATAGGCCCCCTTTAGGTACTGGAAGGTTGCTGTAAGGTCCCTTGGAGCCTTTTCTTCCCCAGGCTGAACAACCACAACTCTCTCAGCCTGTCTTCATAGGATAGGTGCTCCAGGTGCTGATCAAATTAGTGGCCCTCCTCTGGACTCACTACAATACATCGACAAGTCCTGCAGGCACTGGAGAGCGGATGGGTCTGCTGAACCCCCAGTTGCTGCCATTGCGAATGTGATTTCTTGTCCTGTGGTCAGGCTGCGACAAAGAGTTCTGGCTTCTGTCTTGTTCCTAGATGCAGTCTGACTGGACATTTTCATCTTTTTCTTCAAGATGCCAAAGAACAATAAGCTATAAAACATTTCAAGAGGAGAGCCAGGGCATTGTACCATCTCAATTTTGACAGAAATTATTCCAAGCCGAGAAACACAGCAGTGGCTGGTGGAAGGGATACTAAGCAAATTTGCAGATGACACAAAACTGGGAGGAGCTGTTGACTCCCTTGAAGGCAGGGAGGCCCTGCAGAGAGACCTCAATGAATTAGAGGACTGGGCAATCACCAACCATATGAAGTTCAACAAGGGAAAGTGACGGGTTCTGCACCTGGAATGGGGCAGAACCTGGATACTTGTACAGACTAGGGAATTAGATGCTGGAAAGCAGTGCCTCAGAAAGGGATCTGGGGGTCATGATCAATGGCAAGTTGAATATGAGTCAGCAGTGCCCTGCAGCCAGGAGGGCCAACCATGTCCTGGGGGGCATCAGGCAAAGCATTGCCAGCCAGACAAGGGAGGGGACTGTCCCGCTCTGCTCTGCACTGCGGTGGCCTCACCTTGAATATTATGTGCAGTTTCGGGCACTGCAATGCCCAAAGAAAGACATTAAGCTGTTAGAGAGTGTCCAAAGGAGGGCAATGAAGATGGTGGAGAGAGTAGAAGCCATATGAGGAGTGGCTGAGGTCACTTGATCTGTTTGGCCTGGAGGAGACTGAGGGGAGACCTCATTGCAGTTACAGTTTCCTTGTGAGGGGAAGAGGAGGGGCAGGCACGGATCTCTTCTCTGAGGTGACCAGTGACAGGACCCAAGCAAATGGCCTGAAGTTGTGCCAGGGGAGGTTTAGGTTGGATATTAGAAAGAGGTTCTTCACTCAGAGGGTGGTTGGGCACTGGAACAGGCTCCCCAGGGAAGTGGTTCCAGCACCAAGCATGACAGAGTTCAAGAAGTATTTGGACAATGCTCTCAGGCACATGGTGTGACTCTTGAGGGGTGATCCTGTGCAGGGCCAGGAGTTGGACTTGATGATCCTTGTGAGTCCCTTCCAACTTGGCATATTCTGTGATTCTGTGAATAACTCCCAGTGCTCTGGAGGAACAGCCTTACAAAGACCCTATGAACCCCATCAATCCAAAAGATTTTTTTCTTTTGAAGCAGCATGATCAAAAATGCCTGATCTTCCACCTCCTTCTTCCTCCTCCCTTATGGCATAAACCTACCCACTTCCTTTGAAGTTTGCTCCCTGATTATAAATACTCTGGGACACAGGTGCTTTGTGTTCTGTGTTTGCACAGTGCCAATTACAAAACGTACTCCTAGAAGCCAATTATAGGTAATAAGCTTTTGTTCAGGTTTTGGTGGTTCCTGATAAGTGCAAACAGAGCACAATGCCTGTGTTTGGTTCCTTTGTGGAGCATTGCATGAGAGAGATGTATTCTCCCAAATACATGAATATATCTGGCCATCAGCAAAGCGGTGAAAATATCTCAGGAAGCAGAATCAGATTCACAAATGACCTAAGCACCCTATGGGGCTATATTTTCCTTCTAGTCCTTGTTAGTTCTAAAATTTGTGTGGTTTATGGTGCTAATGAAAGTGGCACAGACTTTCCAATGCAAATACAATTTTATCCTTCAAGAGAAAGAACACAGCATTATTGCTAGAATTAGCACATAGATATAGAATTCAATAGTATAGAAATAACTGTAAAAGAGAAGTAAGTCAAACTTTAGAACTACTGTTGGCCACATTGACAAATCTCAACAAGGCTCCTACACTTCCGTGAAGAAATGTGAAATTTCTCTGCTTTGAGGATATTCCATCAAAGACTATACCTCTGAAGCTTGTTTCCTAGTCTCTTTTCAGTGGAATTTGGTGAGTTTGCATAGGAGTGATGGTCTGTCCTTTCTCATTTACGCTTGTTGGATACAACATTAGTGAATAAATGTGACAAAGGCTGTTAATTTTAGGATATGTTCTACTGAGGGATTTGGTGAGTGAAGAGTGTTTTTAGCTTTTGCGAGTGGTATCTCATGGAAACAAATGCTCAGTAATGGAAAGGAGTGGAAATCCTACCTCTGAGAGACTTCTCTGTACTGCTTCTGTTAGGCATCCCATCATCAACCTGAGCTGAAATGGATTAATTGCTTCAGTATTTGGGTACAAGTCATGCCTACTCTAGCCATTCCCTTCCTTGCAGGTCTCCTTCCTGAAGGACATGATCATCAGCTGCCCTTTGCCTGGGGAGGATTGGAATCGATCAGAGGTGGTCACAGCTATGCAGGAGGCAAGTGCCAGCACTGGCTCAGGGAAGCATAGGATGGAAGGACAGTGGGAGACTCATGTCAAAGCTGCAAAACTAAGTGTATCTACTGCCCCTGAGCCCTTCCAGGCTTGATTTTAGAGGCTCAGGCAACCAAAGCCCATGAGAACTGCAGCCTTTATGCACAAGGCCAGTTAATCCGCTTACTTATCTGACAGTAGGCACCCAAAGTGTAATATTTTGGGCTGAGATAGAAGCTATTAGGAAACAAAGACTAACTAGATAAGAAAAGCTTCCTCACAACATTTTTAACTTCCTCAATCCAATCAGAAGCAGTGCTTCTTCCCTCCTACAAGCTGCTGCCTGGTTGCACTGCTTGTTTTTCACAAGCCCTGCTTCTTCCCTTCCAGAAGTTGGGTCCTTTGCCAGATTACCAGGCCTGCCAAAGAGTGGTGTAAGGACACTGGTAAAAGAAGTAGGTTTTTAAAAATATTTTATATGACAATAATGATTAATATATGAGCTAAACATAAGAATAACTAGACTAATTGTAAGGATATCACTGTTATTATTTTGTCTGTATTTTAGGACAAGAAAAATTTAAAAGAGTTCAGACTGATTGTGTATTTTAGACCTAGTAAGGTAGACTACTTAAGGCAACACATTTGGGATAAGGCACTCATGTTGCCTTATCCCAATTGATGTTCCCATACGTTACACATCCCCCAAATTTGGTTGTTGTACCTGTAGAATGTGATTTCTATAAACTTTTTCTGACATTTTCTTTTTCAGATATTTAACAATCCATTTTTAAAAGGAATAAATTCTGTTGTCCTGATACAGTCTGAATCTGATGTAACTCCACTAAAATCTGTGGAGTTTCCCTGGCATCAAAATTGCAGTAATTTAGGAATTACTCAGGCTTTGAAATTCTTGGATTTTGCCAGTAGGAACTTGGAAACAGCAACTCAAAAATTACTTTTAATTGCATCCGGAGATCCCCGTTTACTTTCAAAGATACAATCTTCATACTCACATACTCTGGATCAGCATACTTGCATTCATGTTTAGAAGTATAATTATGCATCAATTACATGGGGGAATTTTAAATAAGATTTGCTGTTCCTTTTGTTTCATGGATTTGACTAAAACATTGTGTTTATTTTGGTATCACTCTCATAGCTGGCATGACTGATTTATCTGATGACTAATTTATTTGACTGCAGCCAGAGATATATTGCCAACATCTCAACAAAGGGCTCCTTTGGAAAGGGTTTATATAGTCTCAGTGAACTCTAACTATTAAACACTTCATGAAAATGTCCATTGATTCCTAAAAGCTACCTGGTAATGACAAAGCCTTAAACAACTGAGCTTAAACAGCCCTTCCCCTTGATTAGCCTTTTTGCCCACTGTAACTATCCACCAGTCTGGGCTTAGGGGAGCGTCTTACAAGAAATGAAGCGTCTTTCACAAGGAAAATGAGGAACAGTTTGACTTTGTGCGGACATGTGTGCACATAGAGTCTGTTTTGTGTAAGAGCTTGATCAAAGGAATATATAGCAGGCTGGTTTTGAAATAGTTGGTGTTACCTGTTGTGCAAGATCCCAGCTCTCAGCAAATGCCTATCAGAGACTTGTTTTCATGCCCATCACCACTCTATGGCTAGAGAAGAACATAGCTTTCATTGGGGCACCTAGGCTGTGTGGAGAGAGATGGGGACAAGGCTTTGCACATCAGGGACAGTGTGAGTCCTGGTCAGATAAAGGTGTAATCAATGAAGACTGAGTGATGTGGCATGGAGAGGGGCTCCTCGATCTGCAGTGACATTTTAAAGGCTGCAGCATTTTGTCCCCTGCAACAGCTTTTGGTGAAAGTGTTGCTCCCTTCCGGCACAGACTGGGAGAGAGGAGAGGTGTGAAATACAGGAAAATTAGTTGCAGAATGTGCTGGGCTCTAACTAGGACACAGAAGGAGAGAAGGAAATTACTTACCATGTGCAAAAAGCACAAACTCTTGTTTGGATTGAAAGTTCTAGACATGAATTACATCCAACTTGTCTGAGGTAGGGTAGGATCCACCCACAGGTATCTGCTGAGTCAGACTAGGATTCAGTTGAATCCTGCCTAGTATGTCCATACCTTCACTAATTATCCATCTGCTTTACTGTCAATTGGCATGTCTAGACTGCTCCTCTGACCTGATACGGGTATTTCCAAGGTATAAGATGGAACTTGTCCTAAAAGGGGACAGGATTCCCTGTTCCTGTAGACCGTAAGGTGATTGCAGGGTGATTCACATACACACAGCATTTTACACCACTGATGTCTAAAGTGGTCTGAGGCAAATCCTAAACCTCTGCTTAAGATCCAGTGAAGCAATTTTAGCACCTCATCTGCATCCATCTTCAGGTACCTGATGAGGCAGGACAGCATTTCCTAGGTAGGAAGAAAGAAGAACTATGGGGCCCACACCTTCCGAAATGTTTATGTAATAGAAGGAAGGTTGAATACTTCAAGGATTTTGGCCTATATTGTCTGCCCCCCACCCACTCCCTAACCCCTTCCATTTTGGGCTGATTCAGATATGTTAGGAGAATATTGTTTGACAGTAAAAATAGCACAGAGAAGTGAAATAAGATGAATGTGAGTATGCTGCATTTGCTTAGGGCTGTAGATCTCTCAGCAATATCTAGGCCAAATCCTGGGCACCAATGTGTTGCACAGAGCTCAGCGCTCAGCAATCACAGAGCAAAACGCCCACTCCAAATTCAGACAAGAAGTAGGAAATATGTATTAAAAAGCACAAGAGGATTTAATACCAACTGACCTTTGCAGACTAAAAATCCACTAAAAGACCTTTGTAGCCCAAAGGCTACATACTTCATAAATTATATTTTCTCAATTATGGCTTTCCACCTAAACAGGCTGCAAGGGGAAGTCCTGGAGACAGAAGAGGTGAGGACATCAGAGGGCACATTTCACTTCTGGCAGCTAGAACTGACCACAGAGTATAAGGCTGAGCTGATTCAGGTAACCACAGAGTAAAACAACCGCAGAGTAACGAAAGTAAGCTAAGAGTTAGAGGTAAGCTACCCATAGACAGACAAAAAGGGGCAGTTGCTTTTAGGGTAGAATGCTAAAACTGCTTTGTGGTCCTCCAGGCTCACCACTTCCTGTGGTATTACCCGTGGACATAGGGAACTGATTATGCTCTTCCTGTTTGCAGCCACTTATTAGGTACTTGGAGGCTATTTTTGTACCTGCAGTTAATCTACTCTTCTTTAGACTAAACAATCTTAACTCTTCCAGTCTTTCCTCATAGGTCATGTTTAGTAAATTTGAGGGATTCTAGTTGCTTTTATCTGTGTGCTCTTTCCAAGTGTTCTGCATCTCGCTTCAAGTGTAGTACCCAAACTGAACACACTACTGCAGCAGAGGCTTTGCTTGGGCCAAGCAGAAGCTGCCTCATACCTTACAGACAAACGATTTTTTACAAACATGTTGTTTGGTTTTTATTATTATTTTGCAACATAGTACAATCTATATGTGATGCGCTGTCTAATTCCAACTGAGAGGATCCTGGATATTGGATTGATCTCTGCTGGTCCATCTACACAGCCCCCATAGCTGACCAGAAGCTTGAGGGAATTTTTTTTTCTGTTGAGTTTCCAGTAAGTTATTTAGAAAGGAGAAGGTAGGTATTTTGAGGCAAGGGAGAGGATAGCTTATAAAAACTTAACATTACCAGAGCAACTACCAGGTCAGACATAGCACTGACCTAATTTACGATCCTGTCTCTGCTAGTGGCATGAAGGAGACAGTAAGGCTGCAAAGATATTGAGAGAAAAGGAAAATAAAAAGAAATAAATACATTTATAAAAGATTGCTGTTGGTAGAATGGAGTGAAAGCAGATGTAACCCAGTGAAGTTCAGACCCTGAAGTAATGTTATCTCTTTTACTTACTGAGAAAAGTGAGCAATGCCAGTGAAAAAGTTTCTGGCTCCAAAAATCACTTTTTATGATTCATGCATAAGAGAAATAAGTCTTCTTTGGGAACAGACTTTTTCTCATCATTCCTTCTTCTTTTAAAGAGCTACTCAGGAGCCTTGCCTATCTAAAATACATTTCTTTGCTTCCTAGTTCCTGTCCCTTGTTCAGCAGTACTTTCCCTTCAGTATTAAGAACTCTAACTATCTGCTGTGAGGCTGTGTAAGCAAGCAGGCACAACATGAAGCTCTGTTGCTAGACATAGATTTTTATTTGAGATTATCCAGGGTGGTAAAATTGTACAGAATGGGTGGTTGAAATCACTCATAGTCCTTAGATAAGAGCTCCCACTCATTCTTTTGATTAAAATGCTGGAAGTTTTTGGAAATTATCTAATTTCTCCCAGTTGAGCAGTTAACCTTTGCTGAGATTGAGGAGAACTTGGGTCCGGTCCACCTTGTACAGACAGCGTGGCCAAATTGTCACCATCAGGTCAAGGCAGAGCCTTGCACCTCTCAAGATCATTTTCTGCTTTCCTAATGATCTTATGTATTTTGAATGGCTGCAGTCTCCTGTATTTTTTCAGCTCTCTTCCTCCCCCTTGACCCAGCTGTTGTACACCAGACTCTCTTTCCTCTCTGCAGGTGTTTTATCTCCTTCCAAACTGTTCCCAGGAAAGAGGAGTGCAGGAGAAAATCATTCCTATCTCCCTGACTCTCCTTTCACTGGGTTATATCTGACTCGCACGCATAGATCTTGCTGACCAAGTGAAAATCTTATCAGCTGGCCCTGACAACGTGTCATGTCCTACTCTGCCCTGGGCTTGCCCTTAGGTCTCTGCAGTAACCAGAGCAATCACCACCTTGCAGCACAACTAGTGAGTGACCTTAGGAAGCACTTGAACATTTGCATATTACTGCATACATAAAAATAATAATAAAAATCAGTGGGATGTGGGGTGGTGTGGAGTACCTCTTATCAACAGGCTTCACAAAAGCTCCTTCATTTGTTTATAAGGAACTGCAGACCAGAGATGCCTGGATTTGCAGACAGGAAGGGTGAGGGGGGAAAACACCTCCACTTGTTTTCTCCTTTGAGCAACAACATTTCTCTTAACCTTAACCAAAGAAGGTAGTGAAGCCACTTGGCAAAAAGACTTGTGTTAAGTACCTTGGCTGGAAATGTTTATGCTTGTTCCTGTTAACACACAGAGTATTCTGTTCCATGCATGTCGAGGGGAGAGAGGGGAAGAACTCACCACCCCGTGCAGCCATTCCCCTCACTGCACTCCTAAGACATGTCTGGGCAGGAGTTTGCCCACAGACAGTAACTGCTGCCTGCAGGGAGGGATGCTGGCTTCAGCTACCCATCTGTCCTCCTGCCTTTCTACCTAGTCTGCCAAACACAGCCCCTTGAGAGGGACCACCACCATCAGCCAGGGCAGGGGAGCTTTACTGCTCAGAAGGAAATTATCTGAGCCATGGGATGGGGATGTCTGCAGCCCCAATGAAGCCCAGGTCAAAGTATGGCCATGGCAGTACGGGATGTCCTAGCCACGGAGACCCAACAGAGATCCTCTGAGAGTGAGCCCTGGACCACAGGCTGGAAAATGCCCAAGACACACAGAACGGAAGAAGCACAAGCTTTTTGTTCCTGCTGAAGAAGCACAATCTCAATATTTCCTGCTGTAACCCTGCACTGAACCTCATCTGCTTTAGGGGAAGGTGGGTTTACTGTATGGGGCCTCCTGTTCCCCCAGGGACACACATTTCCAACTGTAGATTATTTCTTTGCTTTTGATTATCCCACCTTCTGCCCCAGCTCAGCTCCCTGTGCCTCCTGGAAGGATGCACCCATCTCAAACACCTACACAGAGGCAGCAGTAATGTGATGGTCCCTCTGTAGCTCTGCTCTCAGACTCCGGTGTCAGCCAGAAACACAAGCAGAGCCCTGTGGTGGTCTCAGCTGGAGATGCCCTTGGCAGAAAAGGGCTGATGGCAAAAAGCAAAAGAAGATGAAGGCCGTGGGGTTGGCAGGGGACCTGTAGGATCACCATGCCATGTTCACAGTGCTGCAGGCAGTGACCTTCTCAGCAGAGCTCAGTGAGCAGTGACAGCCTGTGGTGCTTCTCAGCTTCTGGGACTGTGGGATGAGAAGCCCTGGCTGCCACCAACTTTGTGGGATGGCAGGGAGTCTTTCTGACTTAGCAGGAATTGACACAAAATCCTGGCAGGAAGGAAAACAAATACCACCCCTGGGTACATCCAATGTGGAGAGTTTGTATCCTAGCAAGATGACACACAGCTCATTAGGGAAGTTGAAGAAGCTTTGGCTTCTGCACTGAAAGGTCATCTTTGCAAGGAGCTGTGATCTGAACAGGGTGCACTCATGAAGGTTGAAATCCCTGTTGGGTGCCAGCCCTGCACCAAGCCAGGCAAATGGATCTGCTCAAAGGAAGACTGAACTTTGAGGTACAAGAGTCACTGACACTTGAAAATGCTGAATTTCTGTGAAGAACTGAGTTTCTAGGGACAATATTAAGTAAATATGATATTGGAGGTTTTGTAGTAGCCAAACTACATGTGGCATGAAGATGTTGAAAGGTGGTGTAAATTAAAGTAAAATTGTCTATTGCATTAGTTTTGCTTGAATATAATTGTATCATCTGTTTTGTAAGGTGGAACATTTCTATCAAAGATATGCTATGGAAAAGCCAGATGCCATTAATGATGGTTACTTACTTAAAGTACCTCTGTTCCCAATTTGTGAGATAACTACTTCTGTTATTAACAAAAGGTGGCTGACTCAGCACCCAGTATGCGGTGTGATGTTTGCTGGGATGGGATGCCAGCCTGGGGCAGCAACTTGGGTGCATGGTAAACTTGCAGTGGAGAAGCTGTTTGTACCTGCAGAGAGTCCTGTTCTCCTGGTCACCCAATAAACACTGTACTGAGATATGGTTAGTGAGTCACTTTCACTGTTTCTTCCTGGCTAGGGTTTGGTTTCTGCTTTTGTGGCTTACAGGATGAAATATCAATAGAAAGGCTTTTATGTGACATTCTGTGTTATTGTTTAGGAATTCATTTGTGAAGAAGGAAAAGGCAGTCTCCAAATAACAGAAGATTTTGGCGGATTTCCATCTGCAGTGGAAATTTAGAACTTCTGAGCTCTTGTTTCCTTTGGAAATATAAATCAGCGTGCATTGCCCTGAATATGAGCCCTAGACACATCTTTATGTCTGACTGGTATCTGCAGAAGAGTAGCCTCACATCTTAGCTGGATACAAAAATAACAGCAACTATAAAAATTAGTAGAGTGGACCTGGTAGAAAATCAGTATGTATTATTATGAAAGCAAATTCATGAGAATCTTCAAGTACACAGTTTTGCTTCTCATTTTGACTGTCAGGTTATGCAACTGTATTCTTTCAAATACCAATAGAGTCTGTGTAATTATCTTTTGGGGGGCTAGAATAAAATAAGATTGATGACATATTCAGTTGATGGTATATGGTTTTAAAATATAAAATGGAAGTCTTGATTTATGGAAAGCTGTTCAAAAGTACAACATAAATCTTAGCTCAGATGTGGAGTTTAAAAATTCTATCTTTAAGCAGGTTAAGCCTCAGGAGGTATGTTACTAGAGCTTGGTTAATTATCTCCAGACTAACACACGATTTTTTTAGAAAAGTTAATGTAACTATACAAAAAAGAAACATAACTATTAAATGAACACATCAGTTGACTGGTCTTTAGAAGTCTTCAGTGCCTCTGTTTTTTTAACTGTTTCAGGTCCTTTTTGAGAAATGTAAATGGCACATGTACGGGTGACCAGCACAAGGTATTTAAAGGGCCAAATGAATGATATGTTCTTAAGAGATTTTGCATGTACCTGAATTTCAGCATGTACTTTGCCTAATTGAAAATATAAATGTTTTCAATTCAGCAGCTGATAACAATGTCCTGCTGTAAGGCACAGCCATCTGAGGTGATGTGCTCTCTCCTGTTTTAGGAAATGAATCCCTGAAGAGGAAAGCCATACAGAAGACCCAGGCTTCAATGTCATCTGTAGAGAGAAGACTGAGTGTATTGCAGGTATCAGCTGGGCACAGCCAGAGGTCCTTCATAGTACTGGCATCCGGACTGAGTCAAATAATAAGTACCCTGAAAAAGTTGGGATCTGAAGTCCCGAGTTACCCCTGGTAACACCTCTGCTCCAGGCATTTTATTTAATTGGAGTCAATGAAACACCAAAGAGTATACATTGACCAGTCTCTATAACACCAAACAGTCCCATGGCACCTATTCCAGAGAAGGCTTATAAGGATAATCAGATACTGTAGGACTTGTGGGATATGGAGAGGAATCCCATGGTCACAGCTTTAATAAAATGGCTGCGCTCATCTGGCATCTTGCTTTACATTGCAAAACTATGTGTAAGTATTTTGAGAGATAGAATAACAAGGGATTAACAGGGATTTAATATCCCTGTTGACTGTGTAGTGATTTGTTTTCTCTACCAGTGGGCCTGTGACTCATACTTGCCTAGCCAACTCCATGTGGTATCCACAGGAGAGATTTTTATGTACATATATTTTTTCTCTACATTCCCCTATACTCACTCCCAAGGTATTTGCTGCTCAGCCTCTCTCCTCCCCCTTGCCTCACTCCATGATGGAAAACTAAAGATTTAAAATCTTAAATCTCAGCAGTGCGAATTTCAAAATCATCAGCTTTAATTATTCACAAATTCAGTACTTCAGTCTCCTTCTCTTACCCATCCACCTATCACGGCTGGCTGTGCCACGTCTCCTTTCCCCTCCTTCCACAGGGACTTGTGCAAATGAAGTGGACTGTATCTTTGAATGAAGCTCTGGTTGTAGCATGACTGCTAAAAATATTAGAAGAGGTACGTTGGCTGTCAGCTGCTCGAGGTATGCCAGAGGAAAGCTCCCCACGCCCACCTCAGTGCTCACAAAGCAGACCAGGGTACAAAACTTGTTTGAACAGAGGTATTTTAAGACATTGGCTGCATACCAGTTATTGCTGAGTCCTATTCATTTTGCAGTACACTCTCTGCTGCTATGTATTAGTAATCAAAGAAAGCTAAAAGCAAAGCATAGATAACAATCTATCCTGGCGTGAGTTTTAGAAGATGAAAGAGCTTTGTTATTCATGCCTCAATAACAAGCTTTGCATTCCTGTCCTTGCACCGGCTGCATAGGAACCACACTAGCAAATAGCAGCACTTTCCACCTTTCAGGTTTCCTCAGTGATTTTCTTCAAATGAAGGCAAGTCTTAGTGGAGAAAATCTATAAGTACAACTGAAGGGAAACACAAGCCACATTACTCTTGTCCAAGTCTAGACAAAAGTGAAAAAAATCTCAGCACTGTAACCTCTGTCCTTGTGCAGTGAGAAGGCAGAAGGCTCATAGCACAAGAAGAGGATTGCAGAGATGCTGCCAAATTGCCAGGTGTGAATGTGCTAAAAAGGAGGACTGGTCTGTAAGATCTTGTGTTTTCCTGTAACCCTGAAGATTTTAAAGCAGGGCCAGAGTTTGTCCTTTGCCATCGATTTCTCCAGAACTGGCAGTGGTCTGTGAAAGCCTCCACCCTCAGCATTTTCCATCGGGCCCTGTGCAGTCTGGTCCTGCAGTTCTTGGACTCCCTCTATGTATCTTTCTGGCTGCAGATCTCCCAGAAGGCACATCTCTTTCCAGTCTGCCCACAGCTCTGGACTAGTCTGATTTAAGTAATTGGCTAGAGCCAGACAGTCTTCTTAGTAAACAGGAATAAATAGTGATTCATTGTGGTTTAGATTAATGGATTTTCAGAGCATGTAGATTAAAATCTTGGAATCAAAGAATTCAAAGAGAAAACAAAATTTGGCAGCAGGAAGCCTTAGAACCACTTCAAAATCTTTAATCTATATGTCAGCGATGAGATCCAAGAGTTGTCCTGCCTCTTGGGGGGTTCCAGGGCTCTGGATGTTTCCTCTGGAATTGACCAACACATGGAAGCCCTGGATTCTGCTCTGTATCTACTGCAAAGCTGCTGCTAGAGCTCCCTGGGGGAAAAAATCTCTTGAATACATGGGAATTAGCCCTCTCCTTCAGTTCATATCTGTTCTGCCAGGGGCTGCTAAGTCAAACATGTCTCTCTTCCTCTTTGAATGGCTCTGCTGCTTGTGAATCAATTCCTTTTCTTACTGGAAACCAGTCTAATAATAAGACACGTTATTTCTCTGACTAACTACTGCCTTGGCTGACTGTTTAATTTACTTTATTCCTTCATTTTTGGGAGTGAGGGGGAGAAGAGAGTGGGCAATGATATGCAATATAACAGATTTCAAAAATATTTGCTGTATATAGTCATGACTTTTCATGACCTCTACTGCATTAACAACCTCCTCTGCGAACCAAACATGTATCAGGTTATCTCGTTTGAGCAGAGTGCAGACTCAGTCATCTGATGCCAAAGCAGAGGCCATGAGCTTGGAAAGAACCTTGCTACAATGGAGAGGCAAACTGTGAGAGAGAAGAAACTTTCATTACCAGGATTTGACATCCTATACATATACACATGCATATACAAAAGACCCTATGCTGAAATGAGCATTTCAATCAGTCCAAAAGGTGACCTTTCTGCTTGCTGAGAAATGGAGAATACGTTGGAATTAAGCCATTAAAAAAAAAAAAATCTAAGAAGAATTCTCTCTGTGTTTCATGGTTACCTTTCCCAAATATGAGCTATTGATTCTAGTGTATTGATTTCCTTTTGCCAATGCTGTGTTGACTTTGATTTTTTAAATTCCCAAACAGATGCTGTACTCATTGGAAGGTACTTACTGGAGGGGTGGCTCAGCCTAATGGACATAAATCAATCATACCTCCGTTCAGTTAGCACTTTTCCTAGAAGGATTTGCTTGCTGTAGGGAAGTTCTTTGACATGGTTATCCTCTAACCTTAATATTGGATCCCCATGTCCTGGTTTTGGCTGGGATAGAGTTAATTTTCCTCCTAGTAGCTGCTACAGTGCTGTGTTTTGGATTCAGTGTGAGAATAATTTTGATAACACACTGATGTTTTGGTTGTGGCTAAATAGTGCTTGTCCTAAGTCAAGGACTTTTCAGTTTCCCAAGCTCTACAAGTCAGGAGGTGTACAAGAAGCTGGGAGGAAGCGCAGCTCATCCAAAATATCCAAAGGGATGTTCCATACCACAGAACATCATGTTCAATATATAAACTGTGGGGTGCTGGCTGGAAGGGACTGATCGCCGCTCAGGTATGAGCTGGGCATTGTTCAGTCAGTGGGTGGTGAGCAATTATACTGCACATCACCTGTTTTGCTTGGGTTTTATTCCTCTCTCTCTCTTTTCTATTACCGTTGTTGTTACTGCTATTACTATTATTATTATTACATTTTATTTTTTTTTTTAATTATTAAATTGTTCTTATCTCAACCTACGGATTTTACCTTTTCCTGATTCTCCTTGCTATCCCACGGAGGGGCGTTTGGAGTGAGTGAGCAGCTGTGTGTTTACCAGCTGGGGTTAAACTACGAGACTCCGTGACTCTGTCCCTGTGACTACCTGGAGCATCCCTCGGCAGAATCCTCTGCGGTTGGCCATCAGCCAGAAGAATGTCTCCCTGGATTTCTCCCTCCCTGATGATAGACGCAGCCACTCAGCCCTTTCTGACGGCCCCGCCCTCTCCCCTTGTGACCTCCCAAAAGCGCACACAGCTCCTGCTTTGCCTTGGCTCTGCTCCTCTCCTGTGGCTTCTCACCCAGGGGAAGCCGGGACCGAGGCACGCCGCCTTTCCAGGGAGATGGGGAAGGGAGCTGCTTGTCCCCACCCGGGCGGGGCTGCACCACCCCTGGGCACGGTCGGCGCTTCCCCGGGGCCGCTGATGCAGCACCATGGAGAGAGGAGCGCGCCCGCCGGCACCAGGGAGGGCAGGGAGTGGGGAGCGGGGGAGCGAGCGGGCAGGAAGCAACAGGCATGGGATTCTGTCAAGCAACGAGGAGCAGCAGCACAACCCTCACGCAGCCCGACCCCCTGCAACCTGATTTAGGATGTGCATAAAGCCGTGGTGTTGGCCGCTGCGGGATCTAGCACCAAGTGCTCACCCCTTAGGCTCAGGAGAAGCCTGGGCTTGGCTGCCGTGCATATATCTGCCTCGTCGACTGGTAGCAATAAAACAGATAGTGTGTTTTCCCTGGCCGCAAGTTTCTGTATGGTAAGGGACACTCCCATGTCAGTCCTTTCCTGCTCTAGGTTGAGTTCTCTGGGAAAACTGCTAGTGTCACCCTGAAGCACGACTGGAATTGCTCTCCCCACCCTGATGAACACAAATGATGTTTGACTACAGAAGGCTGTTCCAGGTACAGGTGCTGCAATAGCAGTTGTCTTGTTTCAGCTTCCTTCCACTGTTTAGGTTCATTGCAGCATCAGCATCATGAAAAGGCTCTCTGAATCTGCTTGCCGATGTGACCCAGAACACCTGGGCATTGTCCTTTCTGTGTTGGCTACCATCAGAGTAGCACTACTTGACCCATGAGGCTCCATCAAAAGAGGCACTGACAAGATGTCAGCAGAAGATCTGAGGCTCAAAAAAGCAAAGGTTCAAGGAAGCACATTTCTTCTGCTTTCTTGTACACCTCCCTGAACTCATGGCATGGAAAACCAGAATGCACATGAAAGAGTGCCACAGGCAAAGCATATCAAATGCCAAACTAATTGTTTGAAGAAGCCTAGTAGCTGCCCTGACAGACTAAGGAAGTGTCATAGGAAAGGGATGTGGACACAACTCGGTTTGCTAGTTACAATTCTGTATTTTATGTGAATGAAACAGCTCTCTGTAGCATCATCAAAATCAAAATAACTGAAGTGTCTAAGCAGTGCTAGACAGCTAAAAGATAGTTCTTGTCAAATCTGGTTAATTCTGTGATTGTAAGAATTCAGAATTATACACATTGAGAGGAATGAGAAGAGAGGTTAACTACTGTCTGTGGAGTACTGAGGTGTTAGCAGGAGGCAGGGTGGGTGGCAACTCTGGCATAAAAATTCAGTATCTTTTTGGAGTCCACAAATCCAGAACTTTAGTTCCCAGCCTCACTCCCTGAAGGGTCTTTGTGGACCTCTCTTACTGATAAGGACTGAGCAGTGAATCAAAAGTTACTGGTTTTCTTAAACAATATTGTCTCACTGCTAGTTTTAATTTGTGGTATTTATTGACTGTTTGAGTTTATGTCTGTGAGTAATGGTCCCTTGGTTTTGATCATATAATTTCCATGAGTGTTTCTGATGCACTGATAATCATAACCAACTTAACTGAAGAGACAATGTTCCCAGATAATATTTAGCTTGAAGCTTGTTGTATTTGTGTCAGATTTGATGAATGACTTTGTAACATATTTCTCCCAAAGCAGTTGATTTAATAAAAGATATTGCTTCTTCCCACGAACACTACCTTAAATGAATGTAACTACAAAGCTATTACTATTCAGGATCTCCCTCCAGGATCTTTCAGTGGAATGTTTCAGTCACTGCAGCAGAGCACACTGTGGCTGTACCATGTGAATGTGCGTGTACATTTGGCAACAGCCCAGATAGCTTTGGACACTGTGCTAACATAGATTTCCAGAAACACGAACCCCTTGAGATCTGTATGTGAGCTCGGTTGCAGAAGCTGAGCTCTTATTGCCTTGGCTGTGCTCCTATCAGCACAACTAGTCTTTAGCAGAAAGTCAGTTCTGGTAAATACCTACATACTACCTGTGACCATGGGGTAACACTGCTCAAAGAAAGACCTCTGGAGCCTGTTTGTTTGCTTGATGTGAAAAACAAGAAAAAAAATATCTTAAATGCAGAAACCTCTCCTGCAAAATCCTCACAAAATTGCAATCAAACCTTTAATGAGTGAATGAATCTGCTTTGGAGAAGAAGGGACTTATGATATAACATATATATCATAATATAATACTAATGTTACTGTTACTGCTAATACTTTCTGTAGGGTAACCTGATAGATAGGAATGGAATGAGGAACTTGTGTAAGTTATCTTTGGCTATAGGGAAGATTGCAAATAGATTCCATAAAAAGATGAACACACAGAAGAAAAAGTTATATTGCCAGCCCTTCCTGGTGTCAGTATGTCAATTATGATGGTACATTGAAGCTCTGAGGACAGAGATGAGAGTTCATTACTTCTTTAACATGAGCATTTTATTGTTTTACAACGTAGGACAGAGTGAGAGTGCAAAGCTCTTCCACTGTGGAACTCTTGTTTTCCTCAGATTATCAGGAGTTTATGTTTAGCAGATTTTCTAAACTAAATACCTCACTCCTTCCCAGTAGTGTTTATGCTACATGTAACATTACCCTTTCCTGGTGCCTGCACTAGCAAGTTAAAATTAGACTTTCTAAATGTCATTACAGCAGCTTATTACTCTCTAACAAGAGTACGCTACTTTTATTTATTGTGAATTTCTTGTCTGTGTTACTCTCAACAACAAATAAGCAAAATCTTACTCAGATGCTTAAGTATATATTTAAAGGATGCACACATAACGTGCATATTTTGTTTATTCAAGTTTCAATCAACAAGTGATCAAAATAATAGCAGCAATACAAAGTGGCAAATAGATTACTGATAGCTGATTATTCTGGAAGTAGCTTTTGTACTACTAATAATAGCAATAATGGTAGTTTCAGTTACTTTACATTGCTTTAAACAATGCCTGAGAAGAAGAGCTGGGGTTTTTTTTCTTTAAATCTTGGAGCAAATAATCCATAAATAGTTATTTGCAAGGATAAAATATTCACTTTTAAAAAGTATGTGTGAGTTTCTATGCCTTTTAAGTAATTTTTGATAAATGGCATTCTTTAAAAGAAGTAAAACTCTTCTCATCCATTCACATCCTTCGTGTGATTCTTGATGGTTTGAAGTAAAAGGTGTATAAAATGAGGCCGAGTTTTATCTCAATATCGTCTGTATGCGTAAGGGTAGATCTGTATGTTCCAGCATGTAGTCTGATATGTCAGGGGCATGAGAGGCAAAAAAAGGTAAGGATCTGTAATAACTCCAGGTTTCTATGTTTCCATATGTATGCAAGTCTATGACCCTGTCTTTGTAATATGGTAACAACCATGCAACAGTACATTTTATATCTCGTTCAACCACTGGCTGTTAATATCTTAGAATTGTGCTTGTTTCTGGTCTCACAAAAGCTTTGGAGGACTGGTTCTGTCTAGACTGGATTTCTTTTCTGGCTCCCTAAAATACCAGTGTCTTAATGCATTTTTCTCTACTCTAGTCTGACTCCATCTTGCTAGTGTGCTGCCCACATCCAGGAAAGACGAGTCCCTCTGCCCATGCCGTCATGAGTGCTTATACAGTTTCACTGAAAAAAACATCTTGCCTAGTGTCTTAAGGCAAATAGAAAACAAAACTCTCAATTTACTGCTTTATGTACAGAGCAAAACACATTGCATAGTACACTTTTAGTTAGTCCCTGTCTCTGAGAAAAGCTGTTTTTAACATAAGGCAAGAAGTCCCCATTTGTTTTTACACTCTAATAGATGGCTGACAAATCCAACACTTTCCATTAAAACGGACATTCTGGAACAGCACACCTTTTATCTTTAAAGTTAAATTAGTAGCCTGTGATACAGCAGGTATATACACACACACTTAATTCCCAGCATATGAATATTTGCATAGTATTCATTGTTGCAGTTATGTGCTATCTAATTTGTGTGGATACTAAAAAGTGCATCAATATCTGTCACAAACCTTGCTATCTTTCCCCCTCATGCCATCCAGCAAGCAGGATGCTTATTTTTGCACGGAAATCAGAGCTACAAGATAGTTTAGTCCATTTCTCTGCTAACAGTGGTTTGATACTGATAGTGTATTCCTGAAACTATGTCCAGTGTACTTATCGCATATTACCAACCACAGAGTAGAGCTTACTGTCTTTCTTGGAATACATATCATTCCTAAAAAGTTGTTTCTGATTTTCTGCCTACAAGATCCTTTATTTATATTCATCACAATGCTTTAAACGTAATCTCTTGCACAAGCCAAAATAATCTTTTTCTCCTCAGGCTCACATCTTGCAATACACATGGCTTTCCATATGTTCCAGTTAAATTATGCTTACTTACCTTCTACTTTGAAGATAGTAAGGTGAGGTCTGCAGTGAAAAGCACCCAGCGCATTGCCAGCACAGTTCATCCAAAGACCCTGGAAAACCCAGGTTGCAGTGATAACAGATGATGCTCGACTAGTGACTTTCCACTCATTTGATGCAGTAGCAGCAATAGCAGCTCCCAGCCCACAGAAACAAAATATGAAAGCTATAATCTGTATTCCTAGCATGTTTCTCTGTAACTCAGGGACTTAGTAATGCCACTGTGTGGAGAGAAAAGTACTGTAGTCATGTGAGTAAGCAAAAAGGCATAACATAAGCAAATTATACTTGAACAAGTTCAGTACCACTTGCTGCAGAAAGTTAATGTGGCTGAAAGAAATTGTCATGCTTCACTGATTTAAGAAAGGCCCTAGGCATTACAAATGTTTAGAAAGAGAGTCATAGTACAGCTTTATCGGAGCTAATTACTAGTACTTACTTGCTAATTTCTAATTGTAAAAATTAGTTGTTTTCATATTTTTTTCCAATTAAGGTATTCCAGTTAATGCTTAATTTTTAGTTAATTGGAAACTTACAACCGTTGCAACTAGCAAAATAGGTTCAGAGTCCAAACTGTACAGTGCTATTTAACGGATTACCATAACATTTTAGAAGGATCACACAACACTTGAAAAATAACTCATTGAAATGTGAAATTAATTCAGGCATAACTAGTCACCATGCAAGCAGCTCTAAAACAGTAGCCTGTTGGAGGTACTGTCTGTGGGTGTATTTGTAGAATAGCAAATCTAGAGCAACAACAGAAAGAGCAAGTGGTCCCTGAGTGGTGATTCAGCTGCAGCAGTCAGCAGAATGAACCTCCTTGAGTCTCAGCCCCCACTGAGATTTTTCCTTTAGTCAGTGTAGAAAACTTACTGCATCTTACGCTCTGCATGAAGTACGTAGCGCAGCAACATCTGTCTTACCACTGACTGAACTTCTGCAAACTCATGCCATGAAGAATTCTCAAAGAATGTAACTGATTAAAAAAAAATGTAATCTTTGTAGTAGGCACCACCACAGTGAAACAGCTATTCTACTTCCAGTTCCTGAGTATACTATCCAATACTGGTGTGGGACCTACATACAGTTTTGCAACATGTGTGGCCTTCACTCTTTTAAGTTGACAGCTTCTAGCTGTACTTAAACCTCTCCTCGTTGTCTGGTCCTTTTGTTCTCCTCTCTGAAGAAGAACATGTCTTTTCTCTTTGGTGCCATTTGGTGACATGAGATCACCCTGCATATTGAGCATACCCCATCACTTCTGACAGTAAGAGTAGTCTATTTTTTTTTACCTTTGGGTTCTTCTAGTGTTGACTGTCCCTGTTATGGCTGTGATAAACGCCACACTGAACTTTGGCATTGAAGTTTTTCTGTGGACTTTTCACAGCTCAATGAAGGGTTAATCAAGGATGCTAAAAAATCATTGACATTCCACATAAACAGCAAGAGGAATTTCACCGAGGCTATCCTGTTGAACCACCACCTGATACTTCTACTTTAACGAGCCTTTGGCTCAGCACTGAGAAGAAGGACCCAAAAGGATGACTGTACAGATCAGAGAATTACACTGCAGGAATGAATTTCTTTTCAGAGTAATTAGTATGTTCACATCCCACACATCTAGAGTGAACAGAAATTTTTTTATTAACACAGTCAGCTTGAAAGACATGAAAAGTGGTTTTGCTACAGAGCAGCATTATAATATAGCAGGTTGTTTTAATGTTGAGGATGATAATACATAGGCAGGAAGCAATTTTGCATTGCTGTCAAATAATCCTGTCACATATTTTTCCTATGCTAAGGGTCAAACTTCATGTAATTTTTCATATATCTCTTCATGAAATTGAAAAGGGTATAGAGGAGAATACAGAAATGGGTCCTGCTTTGAAGCAGATTTTTGAGAGCTAAGATTATTCTTTTTTTCTACATCTGTGATACAAAATGGTGTGGGGTTTGGGTGGGTTTTTTTGTTTGTTTGTCAAAGACTGTGTTAGCGCACAGAAAGACTGAGAAGACATGTCATTAGGTACGTTTTTACTTTTTCGAACCAGTTCAGTGACAATGATGTTGGCTGAGTGCTCAGAGTAGCTCAAAGACGTTTTACATATGATGCTAAATTCAGGCCTTGTTCTGGACTTTCCCTGAGTGTTCTCACTGATATAAAAACCAAAACCAAAACCAAACAATCCCATGAAAACCAAACCAAACCACCAAAAATCTTCCTAAAACTGAGAAGCTGCTCATTTGGACTGGAAAAGCAAGGAAGACTGGATGCCAACATTATCCATTCCTCCATACTCTTCTTTTTTGCTATACACAGCAGTGTGCCTTATCAACATAGCCTGTGAGGAGCTACCCAGGCTCAGCAGCATTGGGCTATTTGTCTGCTCCTTAGTGACTTTGCCCTAAGGCAGAGATGTGTCCTCAGTAAGACCTTGCTCTTTTAAACTGATATCATGCTAGGAAGGGTTTTCACATTTCTGTTTCTAGATAAACTGCAATACAAATTCCTAAGTCATTTTGCCTTGTCATTCTCAGATGATTGTCTACCAAGGTCCCATCCAGTACATACTCAGTCTTGAATGTCATGCTGGTGGGACACTGAAAGCCATTAACTTTACTGGAAAGTGCCTGTGGTCACCACTTGAACCACAGACTACACTTCCATAGTTTAAGTAGGACTTAGTGGTTTCTTGGCCTTTATCCTGATTCTTTTCTAGTGCATGAATTCTGTGGAATTCATGGTCAAAAGCACTTCACCCTGTGTTGTTTCTAGGCAGTTAGTGTGTGAGTGATGAATAAATTAAACAGATACTTAAGTGATAAGAAAGAAGTAAGCAGTCCTGTTTACAACCCTCATTTCTTCTATAAACTGTCAGGAAATAAGTTAATCAGTCATTTAAGAAGTTCAAGGCAAAGTTTAAAGTTAACCTGTTAAAGGCATTTTCCATTATTTCAAAACTTCTTTTCTCTGTTACTGAGCAGACAAAAGTTGGAAAACAGCCATGAGTTTAAGAACTGTTTAAATACAGGTCTGGAAAAGGGAAAACATTTTGCTACAGGCCTTTGTTGAACCATTTTCCCCAAATGTCACAAATGGACTAGCTGATCACGTGATATACTGCTCTCTGTGTTTAATTGAATGCTGCGTCAATAACGTGTAATATTTCTTTTGCTACTAATATTGTTCTTTTAAATCGGTCCAATGCCAGTTTTTAAACACAGCTGACACTTTTGTAGCAGGGCAAGAATGTTTACAAAGGTAAGCCGTAGTTTTCAGTTTGTGAATTTGACTTCAGCCTATGTTGTTCTTGTAACCTACTAGCTGAATGAGTTCCCAAGCCTGATACATATCTGACAGTGGACAATATGTTTCCCTCGTGAAGACAAACACACTTAGCTAAACTGAATTAGTTGTGGGGAAAGTTAGAGTAAAATTTTAAAAAAAACCAACCAGAACCTAAGTGCAAATCAGTCCTGATGTTATCTGGCTAAGAGAAAGGAGAGCTCTGCAAAGGAGGTACCTAAGGGAGCATGGAGGCAGCAAAGTGTGAGACAAATAATTAGTTATGCCAAAGAAATCCTTCTGCAGAGTAGGTGGACCATACAAACTGATTCTGAGCACTGCCAGGAAGTTATGGGAGGCCTAAACAACAATGGAGAAGTTGGACAAGCAATAAAACCAGACGTTACAGAAACAGAGTAAGTAACTCAAAACTTCTGGAGAAGTCAAAGAAGTAAAAACATTGTGTAAAGTGGTGAAGAAATCAAATGCCTGGAGGCATCACTACTCAAGTCAGACAAGCAAGGGCTATGCTGTATGGCAATATGATGGTCCAATTACACAAACACAAAAAGAGTTACTGAGAGCTGGCAGTAAAGTCTGACATGGTGTTGAAAGAAGGAAGGATGCATTCCAGATGAGTGCCAAGTACTGCTGTCTCTGCCAGATGCATGCAATTTAGAAACTGAGTAAACAGGGTAGCAGATAAGATGTGGATTTGAAAATGCTACTTTAGGATGAGATAGCATTATGCTCCTTAGGTTACTCTGTTGACATTAGGCACTAGCAAACTGATTCGGGTTAAAGACATTTGCTGTCTCCAAGTGTATTGTTATCGGCTGCATACTCAACCTAGACTTGCAGTAAGTGGCAAAAAGCCGAAATGGCTTCATCTACATAAAAATGTGAAATGCAAAACACAAAAACCCAGTGAAGGACAAATCATATGTTTGATCAGTGCTAAAAGCCAGGGTGAAATTCAAGGTCATTGTGCTTTGCTGAGAACTTGTGGACAGATACAGATGAAGTGATGGGCTCAATGAAGAGATCATGTGTTTTATAGAACATATTCATCAAACCCAGCCACCATTAGAATTAGCCTATGCTGCAGTATACTGATAGCATTACTAAAGCTGTAGTGTTAGACATGAACAAGCACCAGGATGCTGTGGATAAAACAGTTTAATGCTTTGAAAGATGAGAGAGGCAAAGCAAAAAGATTGCAACATAGATTAAGAAGCAAGAAGGCTGGGAAAGAGGGAAGTAACAGAAATATTGTGATGTAAGTGCTACAGGTAAACACTGAAGAAATACATCACAATGCTGAAAAAAGCATTATTCTGCCATCCAAGTGAACTCAACCTGAAGAAAACCTGTGTAAGTGTCCTGAGTGCATCCACATCCACTTTTCTCAGCGGTTTGGCTGCTGGGACTCAGGGCCCTCTTACAAACGATGCAGCTGAGGGTGGCCCCTTCCTGTTGGAGATCTGGGAAGAGACTCCCAGCCAGCGTGGTGCCATGGCAGGGACCTCTCTGCTCTGTGGGATCTGCTTTTAAGCTGGGTGAAGGTCTGGGTATCATCAGAGTCCACAGCCAGATGCAGGCTGGGCTGCACTGCAGCAATGCCTGCGGCTCTTCTAAGGATCCAGCACCAAAGTTTCAGCTTCAAGCAGCTTCCATGGGATGGGGTGAGCCCTGGTCATGAACCCCTCAATAAGGGTGTCATATAATCATAGAATCAGTAAGGAAACGACTTCCAAGATCATGGAGTCCAACCTTTGACTGATCATCCCATTTGTCAAGTAGACCATGGCACTAAGTGTCGCGTCTAGTTATTCTTTGAACACCACCAGGGACAGTGACTCCTCTGCTTCTATATGCAGCCTGCTCCAATGCCTGATCACCCTTTCAGTGAAGAAATTCTTTCTGATGTCCAACCTGAACCTCCCCTGATGCAGCTTGAGGCTAAGTCCTCTTGCCTGGGAGAAGAGGCTGCCTCCCACCTGACTACAACCTCCCTTAAGGACCGTGGCAGACACATCTCTCTTGGACTCTACCAGCCTGCCATCTAGGATGCTATCACTTCACCATGGGATTTAGGCAAGAAGGAAAAAGTGTTGCTTCTCTCCTGCACTGATTCACCTCCCCACCTCCTTCACGAGGATGCCTTCACCCAGCCCACTTCTCATTCTGGCGTGGTGGGGAAGAGACCTCTCCACTTAATTATTACATTTGTTGGGCATCTACCCGTGTGCAGCTCTCATGACTTTTGCTATGCTGCTGATCATTCTTTCCACAAAGGCAGTAGAAATGCATCTGCTCATAAGCAGACATATGTACCCCTTCTGCCTTAAACAACTGGGTACTGAATATGATATGAAAGTTCCTTTGTGCAGTGACAACCTCTCCTCCTCACACAAGCTCTTTAGTACCAGCCTGTCTACCAACAAAGGCTAGGCGATCTCCCCTAAAACTGATGCACAAAAGACAGAACTATGCCTATGCATCCTCAGCTCCTGTGAGCTGTTCATATGATCCTGAAAGCAGAATTTGGTAGACTCCAGCATTTTTACATTACAGAGAAATCATCTTCAATACAGTCATTAACACATTTGCTTGTCACCTCTGACATCTCAAATCCATGGCATGCCAGACATACCTCTTCATCACTTTAACCAAGGTCAGGATTTGGATAGGTTCTTCCTGCAACTTCTTTGTATTGCTTCTGGGAGCAGTGTAAGGTTCTCCATTCTTGCTCTAACTGTGTTTGCCTCAGATCATTTCCTCTAGAGTAGCAAAGGACTCTATATTCTACTTTTACTTTTTGAGTCTTAACAGTGCTGCTTACCCTTCCAGAAAGCCCAAACCTAGTGTTTCATACAACACGTGGATTAGCTTTCAGGTCTGTCAAAGGGAAACTTACTGAAATGTTCAAGAAATCCTTCACCTCCTCAGTTTTCGGGTACCAATCAATTAGACCAAGGTGTGATTGAGGGCAGCTGACAGCGTGTCAACTCATCGTCATGCAAAAGTGAAAGAGAGCCCAAGTCTGTAAAACTGGAGAAAGCCAGTAACGTCCCGATAGCCTTGTGAATGCTTCAGCCAACTAAGCCAACACCATGATGCTTGCCAGGAGTAGCGAGGTGACTATGTGGATCTGTCTCACACCTCCAAATGGACCAGGTGGAAAGCATGTGCGAAGAGTTAAGGTGTGGCACAGCTCTTTGTTTGCTAGAGTGTTCCTAGCTTACCACCCAGCTGGACTTAGGCCCAGCACCTACAGCCCTTTTCTTCAATCCACTGTTGATGCTAATTAAAAACACACCCAGGCAGTCCATCAGCCATGACTCACACACCTGAGAACTACTAACCACAATAATGTCTTCCAAAATTATCAGAAGTTGGTAAAGCATGATCACAGCCCTCCGTAGGCTGAGCCCAGCTTCATCTGCCTTGTAAAAACTAGCAGAAGAATGCAGCTTGAGAGTAGCCAGGTAGGATTCAGTAGGTTCAGTAGGATTTAAGTAAGCCCTTCTCATCTCTCCATAGGAGGGTAAGCATTGAAGAGGAGGGGAATTGTAACACTGCATCTTGTTCATCACTTACTATCTGCCTCTCATATGGATTACTAGGTCTTGATATTGCAGCGCCTTAAGGAAAGAAGGAACCCTTAAAATGTTTCCATCTTTCTGTAATCACGACATGGATTAGATTTCAACATTTTCCCCTTTTCAGTGGGGCTAGACTTTAGTCTGACTAAAGTCTATCATTGGAGAAGGCATTCTCTTCTGATTTAATGAGTGAGGGTGTAGACAGGAATATGTTACCAAGCATTTTGCTACAAGGGCAGTTTGCTCAATATCCTTAATGTGTCTTCATCATTCAGTGTCTCTTCTTTTGTTTTATTAAACAGTTATTTAATATGGACCAGGCTGGATGAGATGATCTTTTGAGGTCACTTCCAGCCTGGGGTGTTGTATGAAATAGTGTTATGCTGGAGTCAGTGTATAATTGACCCTAAATTATGGTTTTCATAATTTAAACATATTAATCTCTTTCAGTCTCTTGTACTAAGTATTTTCTTGAACTTTCAAATGTTTTCTGGGGCTTTTTTTCTGCATATTTCAACATTCTTGTCAAGTTATGGGCACCAAAAAGGAAAGTTATAATCTGGTATTGCCTGTTTCGGTGCCAATCCTATTTATTTTATTCAAAATAATCTGATTAACTTTATTTTCCACAGTATTGCATTGGAAAATCATATTCAGTTATGACTTTTGAGCACTTTCTAAAAGCATTATTTTCCAGAACTGGGAATTGAGTAATCTCCATATGCTATTTTACAGATTACTTTGTTAAAAGAAAATAACAATTGATGCCACCTGTGTCAAAGAAAGGCTTGCTCATTTACTGTCCTAAATAAAAAATAGTAATAAAATATTTAAAAATAATAAAAAAGTCTTGATACAAGTAATAGTCTTTGGAAATTAGGAAATTAAGTCATCTTAGACAAGTAGCTCTTGCACATGAACAACTGCTTTGGCAGATTAAAATCAGTTTAGCTGGAAAACAAGTAATTCAATGACCTTTCAACATTAAAACATATTCTTCCTAAAGATTTTAAAATATGGAATCACGCCAGAGGTACCATTTTAGATTTACTGAACATATCTTTCCATTCTGTGCTCTGCTTAATTCCACATATGTAGCCAAATGTGTTACATGGTGCCTGGAAGGCAAACCATTGTTATGGTGTTAGAGATTATGATGGGAAATACATGACTGACCCACTTCAGTTTTGTGGTGCTATCTACTTGGGCAACCAAAGCAAAATAAGTGCATTCTTGTAAACAGTGGGTTTTATGCCTCTCTATCTGTATTTAATTGTGCCCCAGCAATGCTTGCATATTTGCCTGAGAAGTTCTCAGACTGAAAAGCCAAACTCTGGAATACTTGAGGACAACACTTAAGGCAATTACTCCTGCAATTTCATTACAAAAGCAATGATGTCTGAGAAAAACTTTGCCGTTTCTTATAGCAGTGTGGGGTCTGCAGGTTCATGACTAAAGGAATTTCATTAGCAGGGTGACAGTATTTATACGTGATTACACACTGTGCTAATGTTTGTAATTTTTTGTTATTATTTCATTTGGCTTGGGAAGGGGAGGATGGGGATAGGAAAGGGGAAAAATATTACCAGGAAGTTCTTGCTAGAGTAGATGAGTACCGATAGTTCTGTCATTCAGAGGCTGAATTTCAGCAGGAATGAACACTTTGTACTCCTGTGTGAAGCTGGCTTCTCAGGGGTCCAGAAGCAGAGTGGAAGTGAGAGCTGTGCCTTCTCTCATTTGGTCCTTGGCCCTGGGCTGAGGGAATTCTCCTTTTTCTCTTCCCCTCCCCAGTTCCTTCCTCCTGAAACATAAGCTGATGGCAGGTCAAGAAACAGAGCAGAGGGAAGGGGAAAGGAAAGGGAGGGAAGGAGACAGGAGGATAGAGGAAGGGATGACTGCAATCAGTCGTGGTCAATGAGTAGTGCTGATACATTCCTGAATATGGATGTGCTCAGTGGGACAATAGGGCTGAAGCTCATGTTTAACACACAGAAGGAATAAGAACTTCTCTGTTATGTTCCAAAAGCCTATTGCCTTCATTTACTGTTCCTTGATCCTCACCCTGAGCGACTGAGCTGATTGGCACCACAGTTTTGAGTCTGATGGAGCAGTGTCATGGGGAAGAGCTTTGTAAATATTCATATTGTCTGAGTCAACATCATCTCCTTGTCTCAATCATCTTTCATCTTGCATGCATAAATTGTCTTTTTGTCTCTGTTTAATATTGAGTTCTTTATTCACAGCCAAGTGATAATTCAATCTGGAAGCTTTTTTCACTTTTCAGGAAGGACTCTAAAAGAGTGTCTGAAAAAGACTATGTACAGATGTAAGGCAAAATAAGACTGTTCACATGACTTTAGGGAGCATAGAACAAAAAATACATTTTTCATTTAGGCTGGCAACTACAATCTTTCTGAAAGTTCTGTATCTCCCTGACCCTGCCAAACTTCTTAGCTATCATTTGCTTTTTGAAATTGGCAAAATTCCAAAAAGTAAATGGTTCTCAGGGATGTGGAAGGGACTGATGGGAAACACCTTCTGCAGCAGATATTTTACAGCTCTCTGAATGATGTAATACCAAAGCCTCTATCATGTTACACACATATTCCA
The DNA here is from genome assembly GCF_001715985.3 of Manacus vitellinus. NCBI lineage: Eukaryota > Metazoa > Chordata > Aves > Passeriformes > Pipridae > Manacus > Manacus vitellinus. Next base: position 46,176,104 of record NW_021940208.1, on the reverse strand, counting down.
GATGTTCCAGTGTTTCACCCTATGCCTTTCAACAGATTTGCATTCGGCTCAAAAAGTAGGGGAATTCATTCAGACCACTGGATCAGATGTTAGTACAATCTCTTGTTTCCTATGAATAGCACATACAGTTCAGTAGTGGTGAAAAACATGCTCTTTGCAAGAAAAAATAAAATGTTTGAATTACCATTCTGTCCTTGTATTCATTCTTGTTCCAATGTGATAAAATCCATCATGCTGATTCTTACAAGAAAATGCATTTCTCGACAGGTATGTGCCCATTGTCTGACTCCTGGTTGAGGATTCAAAAATCTCTTTAAATCAGTGGTCTATCTGGGATTTGATGGAAGCGATAGTGTTATGTTTGCTGAGAAGGGCACTCACAAGAGAGGAAAAACTACTGAATTGCCATTTTCTCACCTCTGGAAACTTACAAGACCTCATTCAGAGAAGAGAGACAAAACACATTTTAAAGTGTAGAATTCTTTGTCTACCCACCATGCACAGCTGCAATACGCACATACTTCACAAATCTCCATCCCAGCTCCAAGAGCAGAGCCCCATTTGGCCATAGCTGCACTGAGGGCTGTGGAACTGCCCTTCATGGTAACACCTTACACAAAGCTGATTTTACTCATGTGCTTTATTTTCCTTTCATATTTTCTATCCACATCAGGTGATTGATTACTACCACTGCTTCTTAAACATAGCTTGACAGATAATGTTTTGAAAGTCATGCTTACAAAATGTGTCTTTTATCTTCTTTAAATGAAGGCATGGAATTTGCATCTTTGCCATTGAGTACTTTCCTCTGATGAAACTAAGATACGGGTGTGACTTCACATACAAGCAATGAAACAGAAACTAATAGTGAAATACTCATTATATATGCTGCTTTAGAAAAAGAAATTATTAAGGCAGTTCATATCACTAATGTGATAGATGTATCGTTAATGTGATTCACATATCACTAATGTGATAAAATTGAAAAAAAATAAGGAAGGAAATGTGGCTAGACAAGAAACCATTTAGGTTCAAGTGCCTTAAAAGATGTCCTGCTTGGACATTTTTATGCTGGTAAAACCCACCTAACTCAATTTTGCAGAGGATCAAAAACTTTGGCAATTGTATTTAAAAGATAAATAACACAAATAACACTGACAATTTGGAATCACTGTGGCAGAATCCTAAAAGGACATGGTGCTTTGGCAACAAATTCCTTTGTGGTTTCTATCCGTACTTGATTAGCTTCTTTTGCTCTCTGTCTGTTCTTTGTTGATCCTGTTGTGCCATCTGTTCCTGTTTCTTGACCAGTCCTTTACCATATGTCCGTTCTGTAAATGTAAAACTTTGACAGACATAAGTGGCTGTAATCACAAAATGTTAGCTATCTGAGAGGCTTTACTATTCCTTGTGCTTACAAACTTTCCAGATATACATTGGAAATGTACTACTTCGCTGTAGTTCAGAATGCAGTGAAACAACATTAGGAATGCCAAAAATCAAAATCACTCAAAACTCACAGTGAAGTTCAAAGTAAACAACAAAAGGTCTTGAGATGTGCAAAGTCAGAGAGGACAAAGAAAGAAAATGTGGAATGTGGAACTTGCATGGAAAGGAGGTACATATAAATGCTATGCTGGTATGAACCCAAAATGAAGGGTTGGATCCAATATGGGATGTGGATTGTGCAATAGTCATCACCCAGTCAGGAGTGCCCTTGCAGTTGTTTGCTATGCTTTGACTGAGGAGAGGTAAGCACTACGATTGGGATTTGTAGCACCAGAAGGCTGTAGACTTAAGGCATCTGTGGGACTTAACATTGAGTACCAAAGGGTGGTCTAAAATGCTGTCTGTGTCCTGGATTTAAGCACTCTATTAAGAGCTACAGGAAGTGCCCCAGTGAGGCCTGGATCAGTTCTGTGCTTAGTACATACACCATATATTGGGATACATGGCTTCCTTATTATTGGGAACCTCATGGCTTCCTTAGTAAAGAGGAATGTATGGAAAAAGGCAACGATCAGTTCTGAAGAATAATATATTAACTAAAGCAGTTGGCAAAGAAGTGGAACACCCATTCCTTGACTTGCGTAAATCCAAACCTCCAGTTCCTAGGTAAATCCTGCAGACTATGTGACCAGTGGATTATAGAGCAAGTGGGATGGAGAAACTCTTCAGTCTCTGCCCTAGGCAGCCACACAGCTGTTAAAGCAAAATTTATGACTTGAGAAAAGACATCAGACCTGACCCTGGGGCCTAGCAAGTAAAGGACTTGGATAGGGATACACCTAACATCATCTCATCTTTCAGTTCTCGTATATTTTATATTATCCAGTGTAACATGATAAAAAGCTGAAATAATTTTGGTGTAAGGAACCATCTAAATACAGGCTGATATAGAGAGTCTATGCTTGTATTATCTTTATCGCTGAAAATCAGTAAAGCAGAAAAGCTTCTGTCTGGTTTCTTCTCCCCTCATTATTGATATGAGCACTTGGTGGGACACTCCTTCTGCAGCATGCAAAACTTTTTGAGATTCTTCAGGGTGATGTTAAAGCAAAAATGACACAACATCCTTATAATTTCTACATGAGTGAGGAAATCAATACCTCCTGTTATACCCTGCAGAAGCAATCTGCGCAGGTTTCACTTTCTGGATGCAGATTTGGGCTCTTTCTCTTGTTGCAATGCTTCACTGCCTCTGTATCCTCCAGCTTCCAAAAGGTGCCTGCACTGTGACCATAATGCTGGTACTGCTTCTTTTTACCAAGGTCTTGAGGGAATCATTGTCACTAGGCCAGTTTTACAAATTAAAAATTCCTGCATCTCTAATGACTGATGATCATCTGCAAAATCTTTTAATCTAAATTCCAACTGTTTCAAAGTAACAGAAGTCCCATTCTTTGCAGCAAAAAGGGAACAGCAGGCCTACCAGTCCCCTTTTTTCTTGAATCGTTTGAATGAGAGCAGAGCTTTTACCTTCCTCTGGAGACAGACTTAAAAACTTTTGATTACCTCAGGGTTCAGATGGAGCAAACCCAACACATTTTCTGAGATGTTTGACCTGACCTGTATTTGGAAACTCAGGCTTGGGGTTCAAAAGTAGATGATGCCTACTTTAAAATCTCTATCTCATGCTTTCCATGCAGCTTCAAAAGGATGGAATGCTTTAAACTGATAGGCAGTAGTACCACTCTCTATTTAAAATGCAAAGAAAACAATGCCTTTAAAAAGCCCATTTATTCTTTTAAACTTTCTTACAGTGATTTTGTTGAAAAATCTCTAATGGACTCAATTCAGGTATGCTACAAATGTGCCACAGATTGGGCCTCTGGAGGGCAACATAATGCACTTAAGATGTTTATTGCATCTCACAGTGTCCTGTAGTCACTCACAAGGATAGATATTAAAATGCTAATCCTAAAATCCAAATTGATTTTTTTGACATTGTTTTGCTGTTATATCAAGTAGCTTGCCTTAATGTGCAAGTATCATTGATCATCACTGCCTATGTTTGCAGACTTACCCACAGACTTAGTAATGAAGATATTTATATTACATCACCTAAATTAATGTAGAGCCCAGGCACCTACATATCCCTGTCAGTCTCAAATCCAGGGACCACTGTTCTATTACAGCACTTCTGGGAATGTCTTCAAGGCCAAGGTCCTGTACAAACTAATGCAGCAGGAAGAGTTAAGCTTATTATAAACATATTAATGTCAAAACAAATAGCAGATAAAATACAAAACAAAATTATTGCATTCATGAAGCAGAGCTGAGCAATGACCTCATGCTGCTCATCAGCTAGTTGGTATGCATTAGCTGATGCTGTTGGGCTGATGTCACTTCTAATGCAACATTCCCAGGCATGTGTTTGCCTAGACATGGTCCCCCTTCCCATATTTCTTCAGCCAGTAGCAAGTGGCTCAACATAGGTACCACAGCAGGCACCAGAATTCTCCAAAGCTGTTACACGAGTAACAGCTCGAGAAACACCAGTGAGAAAAGTCAAATATTACTCATACTTCATGGATCTTTTCTGTCTCTTCCCATCCACCCCTAACCAGCCTGCATCTCAGAGGCCTCAAAGCATGGCTGTGCACTCATCTTCTCCAAATAATCAAGATAACATGCTTCAAAGAGACAAGATGGCACAAAATGACCCACTCGCTATCTGTCTTCCTCCTACCTAGTTTCTGGCTAGACTGGATGCACAAGAAAGAAACATCATTCAGTGTACTCTGTGTCACCTAAATAGGCTAAAATTGTGCCCCTGACAGTGTTTAGTTTACTAGTACAGAAGTGGTGTTGCCCTGTCAAAGGCATCCCGAGGAGAACAGCCTTAGCAAACAAGGCTTTCAGTGTTGGCTGGACATACTCCTTCTCCTCTGCAGAGATGCAGCCACCCCCACAGTCTAGCCTGCTTGCTCTGGAGGAGGGAAAAATACTTTCCAGGACATTTAGAAATGCACACAGCCAACTCAGTCCAGGCAGCTCAGCCAGCTAATACAATTAGAACAACACACAACTATCTAATGAGAAAGCCCTAAGGATAAAACAAGCTATCTAGGCTCTCTGTAGAGCTTCAAGGCCCATTCCTGTTTTTCACCCTCCTTGCAGAAGAATCTCACAGTCTGCTGCAAGTGCAGTCCCCTGCCAAAACCAGGCTCTGGTATTCTTCCAGGAGAAACCCATGAAGATTTTTTTTCTCAGACATGGGACAGTAGTTTGTTTTCTGTCAGAGATGGTGCTGTTCCACATCGCCAGCTCTGGCTGGAGCTAAAAGCTATAGGCAAAATGCACATTTAATTTAGGAGTCTTCTGAGAAAGGTATAGCCAGGAAAGTTTCATCTGATGTTGTAGAGCCTTTCAGACTCCTGGCAGTCAAGGCCAATTATCCAATGCCAAATTTCTGAGTTTTGTATGGAGGTCTGAGAGCTACAGTCCACATGTTACGCTGCTTTAGGAAGTGCATAGGGATCATGGGATTGCCATTCTTTGAGTGCTGGTTGTAAGGTTCTACATTTACCCAGGGTCTTTGTGAGCAGAAGGAAAATTACTTATCCTGGATATAAGCAATGGTAACTGGCTGTTGCTGGCTTGTAAACATGTCTTGTTTCAGATGGTCATACTGCCCCAAGTACTCCCTTCTCCTGGCTTTGCCTATATTACCCAACAAAGATGTGCCCTGAGCTCTCATGCAGTATGAGCTCTTCTGAATCTGGAGCAACCAAAAGGATGGGGGCATCCAGGCACTCTGACAAAAGTCAGGAATGGATGGAGGCACATGGTTCACTGTGGGATAGAGTAGGGAAGCAGAAAGGTCTTACCCCACAGCAGCATTCAGGCAGGCTGGGCCTGCAGGAATGGGTTCAGGTCAGAGAACCAAACAGGGCTGCCAGGTATACCCCAAGAAAACACTTGGGGGACAATGCGGAAAGCTGTTAGCCTGGAGGGGTGGTTCTTGCTTTTTACCTCCCGTTTTGCTATTAGCCCCTAATGGATAAAGCCACGAGGCAGCAATGTGACATGGTCAGTGGGTGCATAAGGAGCACAGGGGGAGCATGAGGTACAGGCACTGTCTGGGAGAGATGGGGAGTGTGGTACAGGTATGATGCTCCACCTTTGGGCCCCATCCCTGTGAGAACTCTGCATCATACACAGTGCTCTCCCTGGGAAAACTGCTTAACTGAGTAGTGTTTCATTTTTAGAAACCATTGTTGGAGATGTTATTGGTGCTGCTCATCTTTCCTACTATGGTTGAAGCACTTGTGCATGAAGTGCAAGAAATATTTTTGGGGTTTGCCTTTTTTTTTTTTTTTTGTTTCCTCCTGTGATATTTCACATGTCAGATCTGTTTTGGGGCAGGAAAAGAGACCAACTGGATGGAGACAGTTGTGTGTAGCTATTTAGGGAACTGGCTTTGTCTGTGTAAGAATATGTGCAGTGCATGCTTTCGATCTTGATTGCATCCTCTGGCTAATATAGAAATGCATCTGTGTAATCATAAAAATTTTTTTATAAGAAAAATGAAAAAGTTAATTATTCTAGTGCCTGTGCAGGTGTTATTGATAATGTCTTTTATGTGAAAGAACATGAACAGCAGACCTCTGACTTTCAAAGAGACAAAAGAAAGGAAAAAGCCCATTAATGTGCCAAATTTTAAAAAGAGAAACCCTTAAGGGAAAGAAAAATTAAAAGTTTGAGAATACAGAGTAAAAAAAGGAAATATTAAAAACTATGAAAACAATCTTGTCACTACCACAGTCATTATAAAAATTCTATTCTGAGTACCCTTTGTAAAATACCAAAGCTTCACATCCCAGCAACAAATAAGACGCATAAATGACATCAGGAGGGCTGAGTTACATTATATATTGCTTCAGTTGTCTTCAGCTACTTGCATCCTCAGCCTATGAATGCACAGATTCTAGAAGATAAAAATGCTCTTTTATAGGATCAAAAGCATAGAAACTTTTAAATCAGACATGCCTTAACCCAGTAAAAAATATTACATCCTGTTCAACATTTTACTTTCTGTTTCCTCATGTTTGCTTTAGTTTGCTTATGGTCCTAGTTAGGGCAGCATCTTGCAGAATATTTTGTGTGAGAAGAGGTATGAACCTGGCAAGAGCTTGTGGCACCCGGAGCTGAGGGGCAGGACTGCTGTGTCACAGGCCCAGCAGGGCAGGGCAGGAATATCTGCCATGCACCATTCAATTTTAATTCAAAATCCTCATGTACGCCATGTTCCACAAATTTTAGAAACACTAGTTTGGAGTCAGTTTAAGAACACAGTAACATGTAGCTGAGACCGATACCTGGTAGTCATGGAAAGGGAATGTTGATAAAAAGCCAACTCGTGATAATTTAAATGTGGATCCAGAGACAATAAATTTAAATATGGGCCCAGAAAAGTAAAATGCAGTGACAGGTTTTTTTCAGGCCAAATAAAATCTAAATTAAAAATTTTGTGTCTAACAAGTTCTAAACTTAATTTTTTAGAGGGGATAGCTAGACTAGCACTATCTCTGTTGCCAAGTCAGCATGAAAAGAAAGACAAGAAAGGGGCTATGCAGAAATGACAAATAGAAAAAGTAAAAAAACCAAAAAAAATTCTGAAGGTTCTTCAGATCAGCGTTTCTTGATTTATGATGCAAAATGTTCAGTAGTCTTTTATGGAAAAAAAAAGTAATTCTGGCAAGACAATTTGTTCTAGATTCACAGAATCATGTCCAACAAAATCCAAATTGAGAAGAACAGCAAAAGCCAAGAAAAATATTCATGTTAAATAAAATGTTTTGTTTCTTCTATTTGAAATCACTTGTTCAGTCTAGATTTCTTTTAAGATAAAAAACGTAAAGTGCTCAGACTCTCAGCCTGAATAAAAAGCTTTCTTCACCCTGAAATTATCCTCAAATAATAATTAAAAAAGTATCATTCACATAGGTCCATCCATCTGTCTAACTGCCAAAAGAGCAACCTTGTTTCCACTTCCCTTACTGCTTTGATTCTCTACGTCCTGACATTTATTATTATTTAATTATACTGCCATTCATCCAGGCCAGGGCTGAACTGTGCTAGATGCTGCATGATTAGGTAGCAAAACCTTTAAATTAACAGTTTCACCAAAGAAACCTTTTAGATTAGAGACATAAATAAAAAGGGTTTAATAGAACCAGTGCAGTCAACCAGAAAAAAATGGTTGCCATTGCAGCTAAAATTTCACTGTACAAGTGTTAGGAGCTGTGATAGCTCACTGGTCAAGCCACAGAGTTAGGAACCCTGCTACTACAGACTTCTCCAGCTGTAGAAATGTAGTATAGGTCTCTCTCTGATATCTTCTCTTGTTGTTCAGTTGACATGAAATTTAGGTGTGGGGCCTTTTAAGCTGCAATCTGCTAAAGAACATGTACTTTCCTTCTCTCTCTATTGATCCCTTGTTGTCATTCTTACAAAGTATGCCCACCCTAAACATACTTTTCAAATGATGCTTTTAGCATCATGTCCCATTAGGGAGCTAAGGATGTGCCTAGCCTAAGCACTTTACTTTATGACTGTAATAGTTCTCAGCTAGAATTAAAACTCTAAACTACCAGCTACTGTAAGGAAGCACCAGAAACATGCAGATTTGTATCAGCTTGGCTTTTATGGCATTAGGCTGTATTATATCACCACTGTATTGATGTGTAATTTTTTCCCTGGCAAAGATGAGAACTATGTTTCCATGTTTCCTTTGTTATGTTGCCACAACTTCAGAGAAAAGTACATTATCTGAAATGTCACCTAATTCAAATAGAATGTCACCTATTTCACACTGAAGGGACAACATCTACCACTTTATATCTCTGGACTTCCAGCATCTTAAATCTTTTTGAGTAAGGAAAGGCTGCAGGGATGCTTAGGGACGTATCTCATATTTGGACTTTCCTGAGGCTTTGGAGCCCACATGGAGTTCAGTAGGATGCATGTTTTGTTTTGATTTCTGAAAGTCCTATTTACTCCTATTTACCTATTAGGGCACTATCAGTCTAATTTATGTGCAGACATGTCCAAGATAACAGCTGGGTGTATTGAGTCACTCCTGCTGAATAAAAACTCTGCAGGAGAGAGTGGAGAGCTCTTACCCAGTTCACCTATTCACAAATGTTCCAATGCAGAAATTACTAATGCCATGGCTGTCTTACCCTGGGTGGGCCTTCTTCCTTCAAAGAATGACCTTCCTATAAGGAAATATCATTCTTCCAAAATTACTAAAGGAAAACACTTTAAAAAATTTGGCAGGTTAAATGACTCATTCAAAGGGTCATTGTTTAATGTGTAGAACAAAAGCTGGCAAGACTACTCTTATTCTTTTTCTGTGATAATGTAGCTCCTGGGAATTCTGCTCCTGAAGTAGAAGCTCTGTGTCAGTGTTGGACAATTAAAGAATGAAAAGGATAGTCAATCTCCAAAGGAGCTCAGCTTTAAAGTATGAAGACAGTGATTTATCCAATCCTCTTAAACTCTGTGTTGTAAAGGTTACCAGGTAGGAAAATGAACAGAGTTCACTAAAGTTTTTTACTCTCCATTTTCCTCTGTTGAGAAGGGCAGGGAGAAAAGCCATCAGCACAGGTGACATTATTAGCAGCACGGCAGGATTGTGGAAAACTGATTCCTGTTGGGAAAGGATAATCATGGTGCTGCCTGCACTTGGGAGGTGAAAATCTTTTGTATTTCCTTTTAGTTATTCCAGAGAGAGGGGTGATACTTTTGTGCAACTCTCTGATGGCTGGTCATCTCCTTTGAAGATGACCTGGACAAGAAAGGAACATACATGGCAGCCCCGACTTTCTCTGTCAGGAGGGATGATGGTATAAGTTTGTTGCTGTGAAGCGTATTTTGAAGGGTATGAAATGCATTTATTTATGGAAACAGAACTACAGCTATGACTTCTGATACAGCCTAAAGCCATCTCATGCACAGAGATATGAGTCTATATACACACAAATTTATTCCACCTATTCCTGCCTGCCTCGGGTCACAACTGATGGTATTTGTAAAGCAGTTTCCTCTCTGTCAGCTTGGTCTTGAATTTCAGTTGTTGCCAGGACCTGATGCATACACTGGGCTTGTTGGACAAGGCAGCTATTCCACACTTCACCATCTGCTGGTCATCTTAGAACCTGACACAACAATCCTCCTTTCCTGTCTCCCTTTCATGGTTAACCTCACCTCTCTCTCTTTTTTTTTTTTTTTTTTAAATTATGCTCAGTCTTCTATCAACTACTTCATTTTCCTTCCTTCTCTCTCTGGCACCAGCTTGGATCCACATTCTCCCTGAGCCTTAGATAAATACTTGCCTCCAGCCCTTCGTCTGTTCTTATTCTCTGTGGTTCACCTAGTAGTCCTTACTGCCACAGCTGTTGTTCTTACACTGACATTTCTAACTTCATGGTTATTTCTCCTCCTGTGCTGTGCCTGGAACCACCACTCCTCTTTTGAAAACACCTGCAGCCTTTTTATGTCTTTCTGACACACCGTATGAAGGTTGAAAAGCTATAAGAATGAATATGCAGGCAGAGGATTTGATGATGGAAGTAAGATTTGTTTGGCAAGGAGGTTCACACTAACAAAGAAAATGATTAAAATGTAACAAATGCAAACGTGGCCACAGGATTCCCAGGAATGCTCCACAGCTTAACAGTAAGAGTAGAAGGTGTAAATTTACATTGTGCCAGTTCAAGTCACAGTATGGGAGTACTCCTGAATTTCTCATCAATGATAACCTTTTGTGCATTTGTGCAAACATAAGTAGTTCTTTTTCTTATCTCCCACAGAATAGGAGACTGTGACTTATTTTGGTCTTATGCATCTGAAGCCATGCAGTTCTTTTCTTTTTACATTTTCATACCTGCCTGTTCCCTCTGGACTATACCCACTCTTTGTATTCTGCACTTCATGGTATTTCCTATGAGCTGAAGGCTTCATGTCTAAGTGCAAAGTGCACATTCCCAAGGTAACATGGAATACTATAAACATGTTTGTGGTTTGTTCTCTCCTTTGTCTTCCACAAACTATTTTTAAATGCAAGATCTGAGTTCTTGCCCTCCAAGTACACTGTTGCTTGTTCTTGAAGATCTAAATAAATGCCTAAACAACCAAGGTAAACATCTTCCCATAACAGAGGAAGTAGAACACCCTTTTGGAAGAGCAAGCTTCCCTGTGTAGGAGACAAAATTTTCCACCTCGTTTTGTCTGAGGCTGAGAAACAAATAGTCATGGTATGGGAACACTAAGGAAGACCTCACTGCCTTCTGCTCTAACAGCAATATATGTTATGCCAATCTTTTTTCTCTAACCTAAACACAGCTGTGAGCATATTAGCCTGAAGCTGCACTAAATCAAAACAGACTTGAGCAAGAATAAACGTGGTACTAAACTTGTGTCTAGATACAACAGCGATTAAGGTGTTGTAAGAATCTAAATACAGGAAAATATATACTTGGAGCCTCTGAGTCAATATTTATAAGCATTTCAATCATTTGGGTTGGCAAGGACCTTTAAGATCACTGAGTCCAATCACTGACCTAACACTGCCAAGGCCAGCACTAAACCATGTCCCTAAGTGCCACGTCTACACATCTTTTAAATACCTCTGGGGATGGTGACTAAACCACTACCCTGGGCAGCCTGTTCCAGTGCTTGATAACTCTTTCGGTGACAAACGTTTTCCTAATATCCAATATGAACCTCTCCTGGTGCAACGTGAGGTAATTTCCTCTTGTCCTATTGCTTGTTACTTGGGAGAAGAGACCAACTCCCATCTCACTACAACCTCCAGTCAGGTACTTGTAGAGAGCTATAAGGTCTCCCCTGAGCATCCTTTTCTCCAGACAAAATACTTTGTAGTATTTGGGCTTAAATTTACCATTTTAAAGTAAACAAAGACAGATTTTAGCACAAATACAAGTACAATAATTACATTACAAATTTTATAAAATTCTGACTCACAAGATGCATGTGATTCAGAAAGGCTTCCTATATTCTTGGTATGTAGTCTACCCATGCTTGCAAAACTCCAGACAGGTGTCAGGCTGCCAAGAAAGAATTAAGGAAGAAGAGCCTTGCCCAGTAGTGTGTGGATATGTGAGGAGGCTAAGAACATGTGGATAAAAAAATTGCCTTTTGGGAGCTCTGTGTTGGCAGGTAACTCATGGTCTGCTGACAGCTGTGCCCAGAAGTGTCAGAGAAACTTCTGTTTCTTCTCAAACTGTGGATGCCCCATGAAAAGGTGGAAATTCTGTGTGACCCAGCCAAAAAGTCAGGCTGTGGACCTACATGTGCTAGACCCTGGTGAAGCAGCCAAGAGCTAAGGAAGGCCAAGTGATAACAGTGTTGACAGACTGTGTTGGCCACAGCTGAGAGTAACTATGTGTGCAGTCATTTTATGTGGTTTGTGTTCTGAGTTGACTATCTATACTTGCTGGTAAGTGCCTCATACCCAGATCAGTTGTGATATAATTTGAAGATGGCTCTGCTGGCCTTACCTTATTTCCATTAAAATAGAATTGCCTTTTCCCCTTTCCATGAGTCACTAGTTTTCCAGGAAATTATTGAAAACTGAGTAAACTATCCTCTCCTTTGTCACCAGAAAAATGAAGAACAATTGTAAATTTTTGAAATTATGCCTGGTCCCTTTCTGTGCCTTCTGTTTTCCAAAGCTAAGTTAGAAATCAAGTTTGCAGTGTGCAGTGCAAGTGTGTTTCATTTCCTATTAAAACAAGTGATTTTATGATCTCTAAATATTATTAATCTAACAGTATTCTAACTCTTTTCCACCTTCATCCATGATGCTGGATGACATTAGTCTTTTGGTTAGTCCATTGATGGTAGCAAATACTACCAAGGCATTTCAGAAAGAGTGAAAAACAGTTATCGTATTTTTTATGTTCATTCTTATTTGAAGAAAATATATAGACTGAAGATCTCTACTGTCAACATGTGCAGTTTCTATTTTGAGGTCAGAAGTACTGTCTTATAAAAAGAGAAGTTATTTTAATTTTGTTCAACATCCCATCATAGTTGGTAACCCTCAGTAAGGCAAAAGCTACACTGTGCCACTCAATTTAAGTAAGGTTTTCTGTGGTTTTATGTTACAGAAGGAAAAAAGATCTATGGACTAACTTACGAATTTGTCTGTGTTGCCTTCTGTCCCCTTGGTATTGCCAAAAATAACTTTCTTAAACTTCAGTCTGGCAATGCCAAATGAAATACAATTAGGATCCAGATGACCTCGAAGGTGATATTTCTTTCAGAAAGTGACTTATGTGCTTTTTCTTCTGGAGCTTGTTGATTACTTGTGTTATTACTAAAGGGAAAAGAATTCTTCTGGAAAGAAAGGAAGTTTTGTTTGACCATCTGTACAACATCTATTTTCCTGATTTTAGCACGGAAGCACAGCAGCTTCAAGAATAACCAGAAATGTCTGGGCTATAATGGTGGACCTTCTGACTGATTTGCTCTGTGGCTTGTAAATCTGTGAGTGCTCACCATTTGCCTTTTCCATTCTTCTTTATTCCTTAGGTAAGGGAGAGCTTCCATGCATCCACTTCTGATTTCTCTCCCCTCCCTTTTGCCCATTTAGGTTGACATCAAATGAAAGAGATCATGCAATGGAAACTGTATTCACATAAATAAATGTGGAAAATGCAAAAGAATAATTAATAAAAGCTTTGAAAGAAGCACAGGTTTTACTAACTAGAGTGGAAGAGTGTTGTTTGCTGTTAGTTTGTTACATGTCTTCACAGTAACTTTTGAAAACAGAGCTTTCTTACCAAAGCCATTTGAATTCTATGTTCTTCAGTGCTGTATGTCCTAAATTTTGCTTCAGAAAATCAAGAAAAAACTCTTAGGCATAACATCACATATAACATAACATAACATATAGCAAGAGCACAGTAACACTGGAATCAGATCTATACAAACTGAAGTGAACTAGTCACCCCCAGGCTTTGAGATGACATTTTAAAAAGGAATTTCTCCCTCTGTTTTCTAGAAGTCGTGGCAACACCCTGGCAATCTTGCCTAGTCAAATCAGTCCATGGACACTGGCATTGACAGAAATTGCAGAAGTCAGGAGGTCAGCTAATCCACTTCCTACCCTTGGACTAGGTTGCCTATGTTGAGCAAACATCATGACAGAGATTATAGAATCAATGAATCATAGAATATCTCAAGTTGGAAGGTACCCATAAGGATCATCGAATCCAACTCTCTGCTCCTCACAGAAGCAATCTGTTTTACAAATGGCAGGGATGGGAAGTCTTCATTTCCCTAGGCCATCAGTCACAGTCTGCACAACATTTGCAGTAGTTTGTTTTCTGTTTGCTGACTCACCTTTGCCCTGAAACTAGTTCAATTTAATTTTTCTGTTACTGTAATTCACCATTGCTTGGAGATTATCCTGGGCAGTGCACTAGTATTAAGCTAGAAAAGCAAGAGATGAGAATAAGAAGAAGGCAAATAAAGTGTAAGATTTATTGCAACATACCAATTGATAGAGAATTTAACAAAAGGCTTTGCTCCTCTGAAACTGTATTATCAATACTAGAAATGTGGTTTAAAAAATGGAAGACTTGAAACTGTAATGAATAGAAGCAAGAAGTTTAATGTCTATTACCTTGTGAGAGCAGAACAATGAAATGAGCTCTTAGCTGCTTAGGAGTGGAGAAGAGAGGACTATGTAGCTCAAGATAGCAATATTGTAAATACACAAGTCAATGTTTTAACTAATAGCACAGGGAGCTGATGCTGAAGGCCTGCTGCAAGCTTATCCAAATCATCCTACAGAAATATCAATCTCTAAGGATCTGTGCATGAAGTACAAGAGATGAAATTGTTAGGGGCAACTAAACAGGTGGTAGGGTGTGTCAGTTTTAACTTTAGTACAACCTTTTCCGATATTTTTCTAATGAATCAAATACTTATGAATAATTTTCTATTACAAATAGAAAGGAACTGGTTTGAATTTATTTTAGCAGATGATCAATAGAAACTATTTTCTATGGATAAATGATTTTAACATAGTTTTTGTGTAAAGCAAATGAGGTCAAACATCAAAAGAACTAAACTATGAAAGTTAGCAAAAATATTGTGTGTGCATGTATGTGTGTGTGTGTGTGACATTTAGACAGAAAAATTTGAATGGAAAATAAAAATTATTTAGGAAGAATCACATTGGCCAAATAAACTTAATGTGATAGTCAAAGATGGAGAGCACTCTGGCTTAAAACCCAGACTGCTTAGGTAGAGAAGATGATAAGGGTGAGATTCAGTTGTTTAAATATAGGCAACTAGGCATCAGAGACATCACCATGGGATAGGCAGGTACAGCACAGTTAAAGGAAGACCTGAAACCTTCTGGAGTAGTAAATTGTGGCCGCATGAAATACCCTACTGCATTTAAAATGTAAGAAGCTGTCTATACTTAGGAACCTGAATTGCATCATCCTCTAAGGAGAGTGAATATATACATTAATTAGTACAAATGAAAAACCACATTATGTAGAAAAAGATACGGGTAAAATAGGGATGGTTCGTGGGTAACAAGGATAAATAGGAAAAGCATCTGAGAAAGACTGTTGCCATTATGCACGGATGAGCAGACTGAAATAGCAAAATTACAGATCGCTTCTGCAGCACTGACATTTCTGTTCTGCAGCTGAACAAGAACAGGCCAATATGTCTGTATTGCAGAAGGATGAGAAACTATTCCCCAGTGGATACATCAGCCAGATGATGAGTCAGGCCACAGGACAGTGACAAGCTGGGCTCTCAGCCAACGGGACAGTCTGCTTTCTTGCCAGCAGTGTGGTGAGATACAACACTGTCTGTTTGGTTTGTCAGGCAGGCATAGGGTCTGCCTTTCTGCCTGGCTTCAATCAAAAACATTACACTCAAACAATATACAGTTGCAAAGCCTTGACATTCTGCTATCATAGTTTGTCTTTGGAAGACAAATTCCTCCAATGTCTTTCGAACAGCTTTGTATTTGATTGTCCCTCTAATACTGCCTCAGAGACACCATGTAGTGCTCAGCAAATCTTTTATAGAGAATTTTCAGACACACTCATCCATGTCTTCTTGATTTTGTAGGTTTCTGTCTCAAGGGCCTGGGGTATGATATGGAGAAACTGTTCAGCCCTGAAATCAATGGCTGCTGGCCTGAAAGGATAAAGGTATAGTGCTACGTTCTCTGAAAGACTAAGCTTTAGGGTCCTATTGCATAATCAGGATCAGTGCCTATATTTCGTCTTAAGATCCACATGCTTTTATTCACCATCTGGAAATCAGTTGAAACTCCTCAATTATCTCCTAAGGATTTTGAGAAAAGCAGATGTTTGTGAACTCTTCATACTCTAGTGATAAGTGCTACAGAAAATGCATGTGAAGAAATCTTTCAGTTTGACTGTATTCAGA
Organism: Manacus vitellinus; assembly: GCF_001715985.3. Classification (NCBI taxonomy): domain Eukaryota; kingdom Metazoa; phylum Chordata; class Aves; order Passeriformes; family Pipridae; genus Manacus; species Manacus vitellinus. The sequence continues at coordinate 46,160,141 of NW_021940208.1, read as the reverse complement.
ATGAGAAGAGAGTAGAGCAAAGAAGGTATAAGGCCACACATCATAAAGATGCTTATTTAGTGACTGTTGTCTTTCTTGTGCACTGACTAAATTTGAAATCTTTCGTGCTTGCAGGTTTCTGACATTCTCTGTGATCTGAATTTATTTTCCTAGAACAATGTATATGCATAACAGATTTAATTCAGATGCCACTGCCTTAAGTTGGCTATTACCTTATTTGAGTAGTTGGCTTTGCTAGACCATTATCCATATTACTACAACAATTTAGATTTATGAAGTCACAATGATTAGTTTGTCACATATCTTTCTCTTTCCATGTGAGTATACTGTTGCCATAGCAAAATATTCAATGGATAAATTAGCAGTTATTTTTCTTGATTCCTAAAATAGAAAGATCATTAATTTAATTACGGTGCTATTTTCACTTCCTCTCCATGGGCAGTTTCACGCTTTCTTGAGCAACTCTTTTGCCAATAGCTTCACACCTTTTTACTGCATCAGCTCCTAACTGTTGCTTGCACACTTGGCAGATAGAGTTACAGGTTAATTTGGCTTTCAGGATATTCTTTTTTTGGTGGAATTTTATTTTCCTCTTCCCATGTAGTTTTTCCTTCTTCAAAACTTTGTAGAGTGTCTTTCTTTTGGAGTTAGAAGTGAACATTACTATTTATTTTAAAATTAAGTACTGTCAACATTCATCACTGATAATGCTGGCAAAGGAAAAACATACTTCTCAAGGTTTTCCCTTTTCCCATCATTACAATAATATTGAAAAAAGTTATTGTAGTATTTTTCTTTAATACTTTTAGCTGTACTCTGAAAATATATTACTTGTTCATGACTAGTCTACTACTTCCTTGCCCAAACTAAGAAATGTTTCTATAATCTTTCATTGCACTACTTCAACAAAGGTGAAGTCAGTTTTAAGATTTACATCTTCCTTTCTCCTACTGCTTGACCCAAACTTAACATTTTGGGACTTGCATTGGGCTGTCATATCTTTTAATTCTCTTATAAGTACCTAGTCAGACAAATTTGCTTCACAGAAATCTAAACCTGTCAGATTTTGCTGATGGGCAGAGCTTTTCCTCAAATATTTTGGGAGATTATTTAAATTGATTATTCAGGTTCTGGAATACATAAGCACTACTTTGTTAAAGCCTGCCCTTTCAAACCACTGCATCATTTCCATACCTTTTTTTCCTTGTTTTAATCTGGTAGGATCTACAGGCAGCTGTTGACAGGTGTTATTGCTCACAAAATTCTGTGGCACACCATCTGTGCACAAGCAGAGCATGCTGTTTCTAGCCCCATCGGTGTTCACTGAGAGCAAGATTAAGCTTGATTGTCTGACATGGTTATGATGACATTCTTGCAAGCACGAACTGATGCTGTTTCTTCAACAATATATAGCCCCTACCCTCCTTTATCTCAATAACGTGTCAACTCCGATGCCTGTCATGAAAGTCAGATGCCAGCCCTGTCAGTTGTTTCACTTGCAATGTATTTTAGCAGGAAGGCTGGTTGCTACTGGGAGCATGAAATGAATACAAGGAACATAAGGATGGTCCATCTTACAGCTGGTTCAGTTGGACTGGTAAGGAGATCAGGGGCATGATTAGTTGTTCGAAGTCTAATTGGAAGTCAGTAACTAGGGCTATACATCACGTGTCAACATTAGCCCCAAAACTGTCTGACATCTTCATAAATGATCTGGATAATGAGGCAGAGGGCACCCTCAGCAAGTTTACTGATGATCACAGAGTCATGGAATCACAGAATCAACTAGGTTGGAAAAGACCTCTAAAATCTTCAAGTCCAACCTATGACCTAATGCCACCATGTTAACTAGACCATGGCACTAAGTGCCACATCCAGTCTGTCCTTAAATACCTCCACGGACAGTGACACAGAACTGGAAGGAGTGGCTCATAAAACTCCAGAGTTCTGCTGCCATCCAGAAGGACCTTAACAGGCTGGAGAAATGGGCTGACAAGAACCTCATAAAGTTCAAAAAAGGGAATCACGAAGTCCTGCACCTGAGGAGAAAAAACCCCAGGCACCAGTACAGGCTAGGGGCCATTCAGCTGGAAAGCAGCTACCTGGGGGCTCTGGTGGACACCAAGTTGAACACAAGCCAGCAATATGTCCTTGTGGCAAAGAAGACTAAAGGTATGCTGGGATGCGTGAGGATGTGTTACCAGCAGGTCAGAGAAGGTGATCCTTCTCCTCTACTCAGAAGTGAGGCCACCTCTGAAGTCCTGTGTTGAGTTCTGGGCTCCCCAGTGCAAGAGAGAAATGGATGTACTGGAGATACTGCAGTGAAAGGCCACAAGCATGATGAAGGGACTTTAGTTATCTTTCTTATGAGGAAAGACTGATAGAGCTGGGACTGTTCAGCCTGGAGAACAGAAGGCTCAGGTGGGATCGCATTATTGTGTATAGTGGATGAAAAGAGGACAAAGCCAGGCTCTGCTCTGTGATGTCCAGTGACAGGACCAGAAACAATTGGCACAAACTGAAAAACAGGAGGTTTCCTGTGCGAGATGAGGAACAAGAAAAAGAAGCATACCAGAGATGGATCGCACCATTAAAAGAATCGTCAGAGGAAGAAGACTTTGTTTAAGGACTACGGACTTGACTTATAAACAAAGGATTTTATGAATTGAACTAGAGTTTAATGTTAAATTAAAGTTGCCATGTTGTATGGTAAAATCCTACCCCCTTTTCACCCCTTTTACAATGGCTGGTTCCCTGACAAGAGCCCCTTTCTTATCCATATTCAATAGTAATCCCTCCACTTTTGTTTTGTATCCAATTGCAATCCTTCCTATGGCAAACTCCTTCTTCTGTTAGTAATACTCCAGAAGATTCTCCGGGCTCCCCCATATAAGGGGGAGCCATCTTAATAAAATGTTCACTCCTGTTCCACCTATGATCTGTTTTGGATCTCCTGGGTGGACTTCCCTGTCTCCCTTAGCCGAGCTGTGTTAGGTTCCCTCTGAACATCAGTAAACACTTTCTTCATTGTAGAGGTGACTGAGCACTGGCAGAGGTTGCCCAGAGAGATTGTGGAGTCTCCATCCTTGGAGATCTTCAAAAGCTGTCTGGACATGACACGTGAGCAGTGGGAGTTGGACCAGCGGAATTTCAGAGGTCTCTTCCAACCTCAGCCATCCTGTGCTTCTGAGGGCGCAGAGAAGTAATGGCATGGCAGGGAACCATTCTGCCATGGAGATTCGCAGGTCTTTGGTTACTTTATGTACATGTCACGCATTCCTATTTTCTTAGGTCCCTTGCAGTTCCCTCTACTCCTTTCCATCAGAGTCTCTGTGGCAGGCTACAGGTGACATGACTGGAGAGAAGTGTGGTGATCATTTGCTGAACTTCTGAGAATTGTGGATTTCAGTGATGAACCATCTCCTGGAATTAATTAGCGACTTTATATTGTACCGCCAAGATCTCCTAAACATTGTTAAAAGACGAGTTGCATATTGGTTTTTGTTTTTCAATAGAAGAATGTACAACAAATGATAAGACGCGGTGACAGTAAGCGTTTCTGCTGGTGTTTGGTCCTGGTAAGCCGGACTCGCCTCTGATTCGCGACGTGATTTTTCGTCCAAAGAAAGGCGGGTGGGCGTCTCGATTGGCGCTGCCTGCACTGAAGACGTGCTTTTCATCAGCAAGGGACACGCACGGGCTCAAAACCAGCGGGAGCAGAGCCGCGTACCGCAGCCGGAGGCTAGACTCGCCCTGGGCGGCTCCCGGCGCTGCCCGGCGCCTCCTCAGCCTCCGCAGGGGAGCCGCGCCGGCAGGAGGCGTCCTGCGGCGGCGGCGGGAGGAGGGAGGGCGGAGGGCCGAGGCGGGGGTGCCGGCTTTCCCGGAAACAGCGCCGGCCGGCGCAGAGCGGTGGCGCGCTCCGCGCTGGGAAGTCGCTCGTTGGGTCCTGCGCCCTCGCCGGCACGCCGGGCGGGTGCGGGGCGCGTGGCGGGCGGCATGGAAGCTGTGCCCCGCGAGGAGAAGCCCAACCCGCTGCAGGCATGCCAACTTCTTGCTCCCGGCTGTTCTTCTGGTGAGCGCCCGCGGAGGCAGGGGGAAGGGCAGCGCCGGAGGTACGCGCGTGGTGCCCGCCGGCTGGGAAGGCGCCGCGTCGGGGCTTGAAGTCCCGCTGGCCTCACCTGGCCCGGCCGCTCGGAATGCTGAGCCCTGCCTGAGGGCCGCCCGGCTTTCTCTTGAGCACGGCTCCCGGCAGGGGTCCGGGCGCGCCAGCGGCGGAAGGCGGAGCGGGGAAGGGAAGGGAAGCGGAAGCGGCCCCGGCGCTCCCGCGCTCCGCCGGGCGCTACCGGCGGTGACTGTGCAGCCGCGGCTCGGGCCGCGACCTGCCGCCAGCTCCCCCGCCCCCGCGGGCCCGCAGCGTCAGCCCCGCCGGCCGGGGCAGCCCCGCGCTCGCAGATGGGGCGAGGTCTCCTGAGGTGAACCCGGTAGCCCGCGACAACCGGGCGATAATCCCTGGCTGCGCCGGCCCCAGACCGCAGGCGGGGTCCTGCCCACCTCGGGTAGGGCAGCGTTCAGCCGGCCGGGCGGCGCCGAGCGCGGCCCTATCGCCCCCTTCCAGCACGTGTTTGGTTCCTTCGGGAGATGTGCGGAGGACGGGAGCTTCCTCTGCCTCTTGGCCCGGGCGTCCCTGTCCGGGACTGGGTGCAGGGCTGCTCCCAGCCATTGTTCTGCTTCCCCGCTTGCATAACGGGTCGCGGGCAGGGATTGCTCCTCCCGGCAAGGCGTGCTGGGCTCGCTCGCGGCGAGGGGCTTTCCCCTCCGTGTGTGAGGTGGTTACTGAGCCGCAGAGCTGCGTGAGAGCTTCCCGGTGTAAAGGATCGCTGGGCAGCAGCCTGGCTGCTCCCACCCACGCTTCGGCTGTCTTCTCTCTGCAGGGGCCTGAGGTGTCACAGAGCGAAGGCTGGGGTTGTGGCGGTGTTGTCACAAACTTTGCGGGACCAAGTGACTACTAGTTCAAAGTTAATGCTTGTTCTTTTATTAGTGGGGACCTTAGCATGGGTATGTATTTGTACTCAAAGTGGTGAGGAATTGCAGCTCAACAGTTTAGTTGCTTTGAAATATAATAGGAAAAGATGTGCACAGTGAAACGGGAGAGCATCAAACTTCTTTGTTTTACCAGATTCCATTTGGAAGAGGGCACTTACAGAGGTGGCGCTTATCCTACTTCACCTTCTGTAGCCTGAACCAGGGCGCACATGCTGTGTTGTGTGGTATGATGGAGGAGGGGGAAGGAAGAGAGAGCATGGCAGGTGAGGCTCTTTTTTTGGAAGCCTCTGAAAGACAAGTAAAAAACTCTTTGATCAATAAGCAGCTCTGAGCAGGTGCAGAAGTCCCTTTTGGAAGGTAGGGGGATTTTAAAAGCCCTGATAAATTTTAGCTAAACATATTTTTTAATCAAGGATATGTCTTCAGAGCTACCATGTGCAAAATGAAAGAGTAAAATAAATAAGTAAGTAAAACCCCCAAAACCCAGCTTGTATGCTTGTGCAAAGCTCCCTGTGTTCAGCATTTTGACTTTTAATTTCTTCTTCGACAGTGGGGGTGCCCATGTTGGAAACAGCTTTGCTGGGAAGTCCAGGCAGAATGGTATGAATCTCAGTTGACCATGTAGCATTCCAGAGCTGCTTCTTGTCTTTTCCCTTTCCCTTGCTGGGATCTTGTGGTGTTACTGGTAGTTCTGCCAAAACCAATCCAGCTAGATGTGAAAAAGGAAGTGTGCAGTGCTTGTAGCTGGTTTTCTGACTGCTCCTGTTGTTCTTTTTTAGGATTTTTGCATTGCTCTGCATGTATTGCAGAGAAGTGTTCAGCAGCAACAATGAAGTACCTTAAATTTCCCAAGTTTTAGGCCAGCACCTGAAAGATTGCTTTTACCCTAGACATGTTTGGAGGTTCTTATTGTGAAAAGGGAAAAGTAGGTTAAAGTCTGTGCTTGTGGGATGATAGGCCTCGTAAAAGTCCATTAACTGGGATGTCATGCTTTGCAGTCAGATGCTAGTGTACAGCTGTACACTAAACCCGTTGAAAAAAGGGTTTAGTGGGATATGCAAAACTTTAGAAGTTGCCTAATGTACTGTTTTTTATGTTTTATAGCAGTATAATTCATAGCAGTGAAAATACCTTTTTAAAGTGTCTTACCTGTGCTGCATGTGATCATGATTACCACCAGTATATTCTTATTTACTAGTCAACGAGCATTAGTATTTTTGTGGTGAAAATTTTGAGCTGAAATTATATCTGCAGTGGGTTAAATTGAGTAAGCAGGGGCTCTCACTTTTCTGCAATTTCATAGTGTTTTACATAAAATTAAGGAAGTGTTAAAACGCCCCTTCATTTAGCTATAAAGCTAACTTTACGGGTAGCTTTAAGAAATGTTCTTCCTTTCTACAAAGAGTGTAGCCATCCGATAGCTTTGTGAGTATTGCTTCATTTCAGCTGCTGTTTCACTCAGGATGTTATGAGATCTTTTCATCTGGAGAACTGGAAAAACAGTGCTTGAGGAGGGCCGTCCTGTGAGTAGCAGCAGCCACCACCATGTGGTTGCTCAAGTGTGCCTGCTTTGCTCTCCAAATCCCAGGTGTTGGCTGCTGGTTGTCAATAGGGATAAAAAGTAGGGTATTGCAGATAGAAAGGCAAGAGTCCTTTGTATTTTAATTTTGCTTATCTTTTGCTCCAAGTGCAGTTTTGCCATTCTAAGGAGTCATTGATTTTTTGCCAGTGGTACAGAATAAAAACTTAAATTATTGCCTGGTGCAAACAGGATCAAGCTCACAGGAGAAAGGAAGTCGTGTTTTCATTGAGTTATAAAACTCAGATAATGAGTGTGTAGGCTGAAGATGCATTCTTCTCCCATTGTTCAAAGCTTGTCTTCTTGCTTTTGGATTGTGACTTTGGCAAGTATGAGCATGATGAACATTAAACACTCTAGTAGTACATCCATGGGAAAGAGGAGCATCTGGATTGTGTGTTAATACTGTTATTTTTATAATACATGCCTTGTGTAATGTTAGTCTGGATGTTAGTGGAATTAAAACTACTTATGACAGAAGTTTGAAGGTCAGGGCAGTTGCAAAATATTCTCATTTTCTATGTCTCTCACTGAATTATCCGTATTAAGATAAGGTTATCAAAGCCCATATCGATGTTCTGGATGTTTCCGATGTTACTGTAACCCCAGCTTTCAGTCACAAGTTTCTATGCTCACCAAACTTTTTAAAACTCTGACTGGTATTTCACTTATAGTTTGGGTGTATTTCTGATTTACTTCATGTCTGTTCTTGGGTTGGTTTTCTTTTTGTTGCTGACTCAACTTGCTGGTGAGAATGAGAGTTCTAAAGGATGAGTAGGAGGGTTTTCTTTCTTTTTTTAGGTTTGTCCAAGGAAGAGAGAATTCAGTCCAGTGTTTTTCATGTTTAAACAGTTACTCGTTATAGAAAGTGTTTAAAAAGCCTTATAGTCTGTGCTTTCTGCAGTTGAGAATAACACTTTTCACATTTTGTTTCTGCTGTGGATAGTGGGGATTATTAAATTAATAACTGTACATAAGAATTGCATGTTCATTAATTAGAAAGTGTATCTTTATTTGCTTATAGCATTTGTTCCCTTGAGTTATTAAAGATGCTCTTCCTATACAGCAGTTGGATATTTATGCATTCTGTTGTTCAGGCATCGAACCCACTTTAGTGGAAAGTTACAAAACACAGGCTGTGATTAAATTTTTTTAAAAATGGGTAACTTTTATCATGTTAATAATAAACTGGAACACCTTGGAAAGGGTATCCTGCATTTTTGTTCAGAGAAGTAAAATAAGTTAAAGTCCTTCTAAATTTCATATAAATTTATAATTTATTTTTAATAATAATAATAATTACTTAATTGTCACAGACTCACCATGACTATGACAAGTTCTTGGCTTCTTTGGAGCACCGGACACTTTCAGCATCCTCAGGCTGGATGCCTTTTTACATCATCACTTGACATGTGGCAACTGCCATTACAGTAACAGCATTAAAACCTGAATTGAAAACTTGCTCCAAGGCATCCACACAGTTATGATTCCAAGGAATAAACCAATGATTGTTTACCATTATCTCTTGGTGTTTGACAGCATTGTTCTTGGCTTACTAAGTGTGTGCTTGTGGGAAAATGACAAAACCACTAAGTCTTTTTCATGGCTCTGACTTTGAGTGCAGTGGGAGAAGAGTAAACCAGAAATCTTTATCTTTGGTTTTAAGTGTGACTTGAATGGGGTAAGCATAGACGTGTAAATCCCGAGATTTTCGGTGATGACTGCACAGTACGTAGCAGCTTGTCTGATCGAATGCAGTCATGTCACACACCTCTCTTGTAGCAGTGTAAATAGCTTCTTCCTCTTCCACCCCATGACTTACAATTGGAAGGGCCACTGACTGATTTTGTTGGATTTCTGAGTAAGCCTAAGTACTGCATTTTAGTCCTCTGATTTGACTGTCTCAAAAGCATTTCTTGCCCTTCATTGAAAGACCTTATGGAAAGAATTCATTATTCTTCTTGGCTATTCCAGCTGACTCCAGTAGTGCCGCCATTAAAATTGATCTCTCTTCTTTATTATATCAGTGAATAGATTTGACCGTGATGAAGATTTTACATTTACTTCACATGAAAATATCAGGCAGCATCAAGCTTTGCGACTTACCTGGGGTTTTGCCTGGTATATAGTTAATTCCCACTGTCAGTACCTGAAATTGGTGATGGTGATGTATCTTTATACAGATCTCTGAGGTAGCTAACATTGTTAATTTACTGACTTACTGGTGGAGGACAATTTGGTACTGTAAGAAACTCACATAGATAAACAGAAAACACATTTTCAGTATTCAAAGACTGAAATCACGCTTCTTTTTTTCTCCTCATTGAAAGAAGACTGAGGATCACACATGCAACTTTTTTTAAACATAATGCCATGTTTGTTCGTTTGTCAGATATTTAGTGTCCTGTAGTCAAATTTGAATCATTTGGTCTCTTGAACTACAGCATTCATTTTTAACTTCTGTTTGTTTATTTTCAAGAAAGCTGTATTATGCAAAAGAAAATTTTATTTGAAAATCATTGTTTATGAGCTAGTAAAGTTGAAATATGTTGTTAAGGAGTGCTAGGTAGACTATATGCACTATGATGAGTATGTATAAACTTTCAGAATGTTAGCATTTGCTATCTACTGTAAATATCTGTGCTTAGATACGCAATTAGATGAACTGTGAAACACAGACAGTTTGCCTTTGGAATGCTTATGTAAAGCCCGCTCTATCATTTGTGAGAGAAAATGTCTCTCTTCTAATTTCTGCAGAACTTCAAAATTAGGAGTATGTCACACTGTTGTTTTTTTCTTTTTTCCAAAAATAATTTCTCCACCCTGCTTCTCGAAAATTCACAAGACCTTATGTAAAGAGGAGGAGGGAGATAACCCCATTAGATTTTGGGAGTGGAAGGTTAGAAAGACCAATCATCTATTTTACTTTGTTTGTTTTGTATCCCTGGCACCCAACTGCTTGTAATATCAGTGTGAATGCACAGGGGATTTTAATTCTTCCTATTTCCATTGCTTACCAGAAAGCACCTTAATACAGAAATTGCCACCGTTAGGTCCTACTTCAATAAATATCTTATACTAAAATTTATTATTCTTAAGAACAATCTTCAGACCTTTGCATCAAATCTTTGATATTTTGGATATTTTTCTTGGCATTTGGATGCTGGGTTTGGAACCAATATTTTAGTGATAGTCAGGTACAGGTGATGCTATCTCTCCATTCCCTGCTTCTAGGCCTTGCAGAAAATGTTAGTTGCAGTATGTTTCCCCCTCTTCTTTCTTGCCCAATTTTTTCTTCTTCTTGCCACCTGGAATATCAGGTAGTATGTTAGATTAATAAGGTAATTTCATACCTGGCTGATGTGGGGTAGATGAACAGCATGAAAACAGCCTGCAATAAATGCAGTCAAATACCAAATGAGTTACTGTCAGCACCAGAAAGTGGGGTGTTCAGCAGCTTAGCTGCTTACACTGTGCTGTGGATAAGCAACAGCTTGGAAGATGAGATGGAGCTGAGTATCAAAGGTTAATACATTTTGGTATTGAAACTGAAAGCCTGAAGGGTGTTTTTCAGTTAATATGGCTTTGAAGTAATTTCATTGTATTCCTATTTTTATCTTTTGTAAGCAATGAGAAAATCTGCTGTTTAAGTCACAGTAAGCCAGAGAGGGAAGTTGCAACCAAAACATTAGTTGAAAAGCATCTGAAGAAATACCAGAACTTATTATTGCTTGTGGACAGCTGCCTTCGTAAGGGGAAGTGGGAAAAGGCAGCTTACTGATGAGAATGGATGAGCATGTGTAATAGAAGTTTAAAAAAAAATAATCACATGATGACCATAAACCATTGCCTAGAGTATTTATGAATTCTTGCAAAATAGCACTGGAGGCTGTCAGTGTGTGTCCTTCGTTTTGTACATCCCATCCCAGCAGTGATCTTCTGGACTGAGGGCAAGCACACAGCAGTGTTGGAATTGCGTTGCTGGTGTAGAACTTCAAGTCATGAAGGTGAGTAGTGAACAGTACAGCGAAGCAGGTAGACACCTGAGGTAAGCCAGGGGGATAAGCAACGTGGATTTATAACCCAAAGGGCCTGTGAGGAAACACCTTTTACTTTACAAAAAAACCCCATGTCCAAAGTAGGTGATTAAAGAGAAAGAAATATGTGTTACTTTGCAGCTTAGTAGTTGAAGTAGTGCTTTCAAGCTGCTCAACAAGATGAAATCCTAGTGTTACGGAAGAATTTGAATAAACAAAGACTCTTCTGTGCAACTGTTGAAAAATAACTGGACACTGAGTGTAAACAGATGATGCTTGTAATGTAATGCACAAATAAGCTTAAGAGGAATGGGGAAAATGCAGTTCGTAAACCACCTCCTTAAGGCATTAGATCATGAGGGTATACTGGATGTGGCTTTGATTGGGTGCTGTAAAATTTCCCAGAAATTAAACTTCTGCCTATAATTACAAATAAAGACAAAAAGAAAAGATTTTGCTAATTAGAAAAGTAGTCTGTGTAGTCTAATTTTTCAGATTTGTCCAGTAATAAGGCAGGGGCTACTGTAATACTGGCGAGAGCCAAATTTTTCACTTGTACAGAGGAAGGTACTGTAATATGTGAGTGCCTGACTGTGGGGTCGACTGTTGTGGGGCTCATCAAGGCAACCAAGGCTTGTAGGTGTGCCCAGGGCCCTGACAGACACATCTGTTGATCTTAGGACATTTTTTATTTGTGTTAGCTTTGTAATGTAATTGCAGATGCTTCTTGGCTGATGTTATTTTACAGACTTTCTCAGTTCATGAAGAACTTGCTTGAGTGTCTAGAAAGCTCTGCAAGTCTGCTCTGCAGTGCAAGAATGGTACTGTGTGAGCGTTTACAAGCTGGACACAATAGAAATCCAGAGGCACAGCAGGTCCCATCCCTGGGTTAATGAACCAATTGAGCTGGACACTGCTGTTAGTTTAATGTACCTGTCTGTAATATATTTCTTCCTCGGCTGATAGGAATTTATTCTGGGACAATGGCAAACCTAATTTAAAAGCTTTCTTGTTTAGGAAATTTTATTTCATGTATGAAACAGAATAGCATGACTAGTCTGATGCCTAATAACCCTACCTTTTGGATAGCTGGGCCTGTTTCTCTTACATGCTGTCTCTGTGAAGAAGATGAGATGTCCCCTTGAGGTCTCACTTCTCTTAGGAGGGTTAGAAAACATTCTCTTAACTTTTTCTGCAGATCTTAGAGGCTTTCCAAAATATTGGTGGAGTTGCTCTAATTACAGATGGTAAAAACTGGACTTTCCCAAGCAAACAAGTAAATTGTGGCTGGTTGACTGTGTTGTAATCTGAAAGGGTGTGTAATGTCAGGGCCCAGGAGTAGGGAAATGCAGGAAGTGAATGTTTATATTATGATCTTTGTGTATTTGCTGTTTCAGAAATGAATCACTTTCTTTTTTTGTCAATACCCAAGATACTGCTGCAGAGGTGAAAAGCTTTTTAGGACCAGTGCAGTGAGTTACCATTTTGCAGTTGTCTATCTCTTTGGTTTGCACCAGGTTACAGAGTGATTTTTTTAATGTATTTTTTTAATCTTTATTCCTAGTGACATCAGTATTCTGGCAGTAACAGGGACAAATTCTGGGCATCTTTCCAGGCTGATTGTCTTTGATCAGCTAATCGCCTTGATAGAACAGAGACATTCCCAGCAGAACAGAAGGTACTCAGGAGTCTTACAGATACTCACATTTTTATGTGTAGTTCATGCTAGGAAAAATTTGGCTAAGCTCTTTGAAAGGCATCATGTGAACCTCGTGTTTTGAAAGAGTATTAAGATACAGCGATGTTTAAGAAACAAATATTCAAAATACTTAGCAAACAGTAAATTTGAGAAAAGTGAAGACAGTGACTAAGGCGTCCTGGTTTTAAGTTGAACTGCTTCTTCGTAAAGAAATACAGAAATGTAGGACTGAGGTGTGAGTCTTTCTTCCTCACTGCATTGCTCCTGCCTTTCTTCAGGTAAAATAGATTGGTAGTCCATTTTATGTCCATCCTTGGGGAAACAGGAGTAGTTTGCATCACTGTCTGTATATTCCCTCCATTTCTCTAGGTCATCTTTTATTTTGTTTATTATTTAACCCTTTTTTATGAAAGAATAATGCAGTTTGCACAGTTTTTGGTTTCATAAATCCTATTTTTCTGTTGCCTTTTTTTTATACCCCTGGAACAAGTTGGTGTTAGCTGATCTCTGTTTGGACAAAAGCCATACCACTCCAAAAGAGTAGTCTTCCTTTATGGCTAGGTTGAGGTTTCAGGGATATTCCTTATGTAGGCCATTGCTTTATTTGCCAGCTTCCTCTAACAGTCCTCTTAACAGCGCTCTCTAATTTAACTAAGCCTTCAGGCAAGAGAAGGGCTTGGTTGATTTGCTTGTTACCAGCCTGTGACTTGAGTAACAGCAGGCTGTGTGAAGTAGGTTGGTCTCAGTTGTGCTCTAAGTACCGGGGATTCCACAGGGCGTCATCTGCATGTGGCATCGTGGTGGAAACTTCAGTGAGTATGAACATGTGCTAGGCGTTCTGTCTGAAAGTAGGCCTTCCAGCATAAAGTTCAGGATGCATCAGTGATGCGGTGAAGCTTGAACTCTTTTTTCTTCTGAGAGTTTGCAGAAGACCTCATTCTTGGGATAAAAGCTGTTGAAGGACTAAATGTAATTTGAAATGAAAAAATTTCAACTTTCTTCTAAGGATCTTCAAGTATACTCTACAGTGACACAACATACTGCTAAGCAGCTTTTGTACTCCTAAGGACCTCCATAGCAATAGCTCTTGAAGATGAGTATTTTGGGGAAGACTAGTCAGAAAGCTCAACAATGGGTGATTTTTAAAATTTTTGGGGCTTTTTAATGCGTTTTTTTCCTAACTGTATAGAAGTGTGGGCTTGTGCTGAGTCTTTCTCACGTTGTCCTTTATAGTAAATGAGTCACTGAATTAATTACCACAGTTTCCTGTGTACTCTGGATTGGTTTTCCTTGCTTTCTTTAATGTTAATGTAGAGGTTGTAGTGTAATATATAACTGTTTTCAAAATTATGGTTTTAATTGGCAGAAAAATGTGAAAGGTTTTGGAGTTGCACTAGGTCTCACTGGAACTAATAATCTGAAAACCATGAGGCTTTTTTGGCAGTTTTTACCCTGCACTGTCATCTCGTATCTGCTACTTAATTTTCAAATTCAGTCACATAGTATGTACAGTGATTGGTGTGGAGAAGGGGGGACGGAAGGGATTTACTGCAAACCATAAGAACTCAGTGGAGGTGGGTGTATCATCAATAAGTTGTTTTGAGAGTTTAAGGACACAGAGTAAACTAGATGTCTCTAGCAACCCTGTATACTTGATATCATTGTCCTTCAGCTGCTTGCTTTGCCACGGGGACTACACTGTGTCTGTGGCGAGCACTATCTGCTGCAGGTGGCTGCAGTGCAGAATCAAACTGCCATCAGGGTAGAGCAGTTGCATTCAACAGAAGCATTGTTCTGTTCTTCCTCTTGCCTGCCTATGGCTTTTCACAGTGTTTTGAAAAGTATAAGTAGAAGAGCAGTGTTCTGCGGAGCAACATTAAGAGCGCAGTTTTGTTTTCTAAAAGTGTATGTTTAAGTATATTTCTAAAGTGTCTTTTATTTTCCTCTGTGCATTGTGTTATGTGCCAATAATGGCATGTAGCAGTATGCGCTGTTCAGCACTGATAAGCCCACAGCTGGAGTCCTGAGTCTGGTTTTGGGGTCCCCAGTAAAAGAGAGATACAGACATACTGGAAAGAGTGCAGCAAAGGGTCACAAGAATGATGAAGGGTTTGGAGCATCTCTCCTGTGAGGAAAGGCTGATAGAGCTGGAGCTGTTCAGCCCAGAGAGGAAAAGAACAGGGGCAGATCATCAGTATATATATAAATACCTGAGGGGAGGATGTAAAGTGCACAGAGGCAGAGTCTTCTCAGTGGTGCCCAGCGTCAGGTCAAGAGGCAAGGAGCACAAATTGAAACACAGCAGATTCCCTCTGAACATCAGGAAACACTTTTTCACTATGAGGGTGATTGAGCACTGGGACAGGATGCCTAGAGAGGTTATGAAGTCTCCCAGTTTGGAGATCTTCAAAAACTGTCTGGACATTGTCTTGTATAACCAGCTCTAGGTGGCCCTGCTTGAGCAGCAGGGGTTGGATCAGCTGACCTCCAGATGTCCATTCTTAAACAACCCCAACCATTCTGTGATTCTGTAATAATTATCCTATTTATGTTCCTTGTTAAATGTCAGAATGATTTTTGTTTTCACTACCTCTGGCAGCAGTAGCCAGTCGAATCTTGTAACCATTTCCATAGATGGGGGAAGGATTTATCCCTGTGTTTTCCTGAAAAGGCTCATCCTGATTCTCATGCTAGAGTAGTTGAGAAAGATAACTTTCACTCTAGCCTCTGTGTCTGAAAGGAGACCTGTGGCTTGTTTATGGAGTACACCGTTGGCTAATACTGATGTTGCAAGAGCCGGAACACTTGGTATCGGTCTCATGAGTCAACTGAAGTCTGCAGATCTTTCCCATAACCCTCTGTCTTGGAGCAAAGAGTCTCTCTCGTCCAGCAGGCAACAATTATTTGAATGGCCTTGAGGTTATTTGCATCAATTCTGCTTTTTACCTGTGGTCAGCTGCAAGAATGGAGGCCAAAGAAGAAATGTTTCAACGGAGCAGATTCCTTGTGTCAAACCAGGCAGAAGTTCTTCTTTAAGACCTTTTGTCAGGGGCCGTGGGGCTGTAGGGAAGTTGTGACAGTGATTTGGGTGCTGATGCTATTTGACCATACAATCCAAGTAACAGACTTGTCTGACAAGTACTTTCTAATTGTACTTTTAACATACATTGAGGAGTTAACAGCTCACATAAATAGTATTCACTCGAAGAGTTTAAAAAGGGCTGTTAGGCATCAAAGTGCCACTCTGAAGACAGAGACTTAATTTTTGAATGAGTCACAAAAACACTGTGCTAACATGCTAAGTAGTGAAGGAAAAACACCATTAATCTCATTTGTTACATGGAGTTTTGCCATGGAGCCTGGGAAAAAGGTTTTTGCAACAGTCCTATCTTTGAAGAAACTCTCTGAGCCCCCTCTTTAGGGTTCAACCTGGTCCTCCACCCACTCTAATCAACAAACTGCTTATAAGCCAGTGTATACAAAATATAGTTGGAACATGTCTGAGCAAGAAATGTAAAGCTAGTTGGTAAGTGTTCATAACCATCATTGTGGTCATGAATAAATAAATGCCCTTGTTGTAAACCGTCCCAGTTTTGAATTCTCATATGTAGGCCTTCCAGAAAATAATACACTTCACCTAGTGCACTAGATGCTTGTGTAAGAACTGTGTTGGTGAAGCTGGGGAATAATTATCAGAAACTAAGCACTTTCACAGGCAATTGAGATCAAACAGCTTGCCTTGAGTACAAGAGTATTTTTTCCAAAACAGATCCATCTCTGACTTCATGGTTTTGATGGTGTTGACCAATTGAGAAATTACTTGTAGGAACTAAGCCTGAGTGCCAAAATCCACATTTCTTCTGGAAACCAATACCATGGATTCAATAGAGAGACAGACACAGTGGAAAACTGCAAGTTCCGTAACTCCCCTGTTCCCACTAAGCCATGCCTGTTTCAGATGTGTCATTTTATTTTGCTTCGTCTCATGAGCAACTTGGTCACTTTGGTGCTTTCTGCCATGCATCTCTGGGCTCTGTGAAGCACAGCTGAAAGTGTTTGGACCTCCTTGACCTGTGTTTCGGTTTCGAAGAAGGATCTGGATGCATAAAAGCCAATCTTGCTATTCTCTGATAGTGTTATTTGATCTAACAACACAGTGCTCTCATAAAATACAGGGCTTTTGAAAATCTGTCCGCTAAGGAAATTAAACTGTTAGACAGTACTTTCCTTTTTTGAATCTGCACATCGTGTCAGCGTGCTTCTGTTTATATTTCCAGACATAGCTGAGATCTAGTAATAATACATTATTTACCCATTTTACATTTGAGTGGTTGTCTTTAAATTACTGACCTTTAATACTTGTCAAGATGGCAGTTGAACAGCGGCTAGTTTTCTTGTCAAGTAAATGTTTCAAAAAATGTCTTTTATTATGTATTACAATTTTATTTTTGTCAATATTTTAATAGTTAGATTAAGTTCGGGGGTTTTTGAGTATAAGGAAACACTGTAAGAAAACAGTTGCCTTAAGGCCAAGAAGAGTTGTGCTGGCTGTCTGGATGCCTGGGAGTAAGGTGCTCTGGGGCATAAACAGCTTTAGGAAATAGGAAATGCTTTCCCATTTGTAAAATAGGGATTGACTTAATTCTTAAATAAAAGTGCAGTAAAATAAATGGATGTTGAGTGATTCAGAAGGAGGAAGGAAAGGGGTAAATTAATTAAATTAATTTGTAATTATTCTTTTAGTCTGCTGATCAGTTTATTAATAATTTGTATTTAACTAGGTGGTTGAATCCCTTATTTATTACTGGCCATAAACGGAAGCTTGAAGAAGATGATATGTATAAAGTGCTGCCAGAAGATTCCTCAAAGAAACTTGGAGAGGAATTGCAGTGGTAAGGAGAAAAATCATAGAATAGTTTGGGTTGGAAGGGGACAATTGTTCTCTTTCACTGTATCTTTTTCTGCTGAAGGTGAGAGTCTTACTTCTAAAATTAAAAGAGGTTGTTGTAAAATTTAACAAGGTTAAAAATTCTGAAGAATTAAGAGTAATAAGAAGTAAGAGAACTTGTTTGCCATAGAAACTTTTCAGTTTTTTTCAAGTTACACATAATGGAAGTGTATTAGAGTATTTCCATTATGTCATTTATAATTAATTTGATACTTTGCAGAATGCTTGGAAAAGAAGACTTTTCATCAACTGTTACTGCAGTAATTCTTAATAAATTAGTGTGAGTCTTCTTGCCTGTGCTAAAATACCTGTGGAAACTTTTTAAATTGCTCTGTATAAAAGTGGGTAAAAAGAGTTTTAGGGTTTTTTTTCTTTGTTTTTTTTGGGTTTGAGTGCAAACTGAATTAAGTGACAACTGTGTACCCTGTATACATGTGCGCATATAAATATATTTATATTGAAAATACGCCACTCACTGGTAAAGTGGATAAAATGCCTTGAACAGCTAAAAGCTTGCATCTCAGAGATGTCTTTATTTTGTTATAAATACTTTTTCATGGACTGCATACTATAATTCATGTTGTTACAGACCCAGGAGGTTCTACCTTTTTATTTTAAGTGAAATATCTTCAAAGGCTGGCTGTTTATGCAAGTTGAACTGTGCAACAGAGAAGGTTTTTGTCTTCAGATAATGTTTAGTTAAATATCAGAGGAAGAGGTGTCTGCTAATAAAAGGTGGCCTGTGTATTAGGAAAGTGTGGCCTTGTTTCTTGCCTTTATACTGAAAACAAAGTAAATCAGCTTTCCTGATAATTTGATGGGGTTGGGACATTCTTCAAAAAGTAAAAAGAATCCAGAAATTAAAGGTTTTGACTGGGTCTTACCTCATCCTGTTCTGGATGAGTTAACTGAAGAAAGAGGGTAGGTGATAAGCTCGTAGGAGTTGTTGTTTTTAAAGTCTTTGTAGCTGGAGAGCTTTGCCAAATTCCTTATTTGTGTCTTCAGGGAGTTTGCTGTAAGGGAAGATGAACTCTTTGCAACGATTCTTGCAGTAAAAGCACACACTTCCCATGAGTCAGCAAATGGTAGAAAATACAGCACGTAGGAAAAAAAAAGGGTGTACTTGACCAAGAAGCAGAGAATTCATAAATTTCTCTTGAGCCAGTAAACCCCATAGAATCTACAGAGTTTCATTTCTGATTCTGAAACCTATAGACAATAACTCTGTAATCCTTGTAACAAAAAATAAGAGGGTAAAAATAAAAAAATGTTTTCTTATCTGTATGCTTTGAACTTGTGTGCTTTGTTGCAAATAACTGGCTTCATGCCTTAGACTCATTTCAGCCCTCAAACTAGCAAGGTCAGAGGGTTGGCTGAAAATATTTAGCCTCCAGAGGAAAGGGGGAGCATCATGTCTGAGAGCAGTGTGTTTTAAGAAATATGCATAAATTCTGATACTTTCTTGTTAATATCATGCTTGTTATTACTGTCTTCAACTTTTGATTTTTGTGCGAACAGATCGTGTCCTACTTGTGAGCAGATGTGGTAATTCAGAGGTCTTTGCCACTCTGCTGATGTAATCCTTGCCTTCAGAGGGATGTGTGGAGTGTTAGGTGACAGAATTCCATATCTGCACATCCTTATTGAATCATGTGGTAGAAAAAAGAAAGGGACAGATATGAGAAAGGGTTGGGCATCACAACCTTTCTGGGAAAGGGCAGAGCTTATAGGAAGATTAAAACACTCTATACTGCCTTGGTTTAGTCCATAATCAGAAGATCATATAACATAGGCTCTTAAGTAATGTGAGTGACTTCTGAACTGAGAGGAGAAGAAGTAAAGAAAGGTCTCCTCATCAGCAAATGTGTCCAGGGTGATAATAGTCAACAGTGGTGAATGGCTTGTGATTAACCAAGAGCAGATAGACCTATAATACTAAGCACTAAGGGTTTATGTGAATGAGAAGACATGACTGTCTGTTAACTCTTTTTTTATTTGATTGTATAAAGCTGACCATGGCAATCTGACTTTAAGTCAGAAAATATTTTATTCTAGGTAATTGCCTTGTGATTTCCGTTCTATCCTCCAATATGTTTGTGCTTTGTTTGCCAGGTACTGGGATAAAGAGGTGCAAAAAGCAAAGAAGAGAGGAAAAACGCCACATTTAACAAAAGCCATTATTCTTTGTTTCTGGAAGTCCTATTTAGTTCTTGGAGTTTTCACAATGATTGAGGTAAGTGGTGTAAAATGCCATGGAACATATTTCATGGCTGACAGCAATTTAAAACTTGGAGTCATAGATTGGGTGGTATGAACTGGTGACTTAATGCTGTACTATTCAGAAAACCTGGTAATGTTTATGTACTCTCTCAGAGAGGTAAAACAGACCTATACCCCTGTAGAGACTGAAATAATGAGTCATAACTGCAGGGTTGTGGATATGAAACAGCTGATTTCAGTGCATTATTTTTGAGGCATTGCAAGCCACTGACTTCCTTTGTAAGACTTAACTGTATTTTATGTATCTGAGGAAGGTGCCCAATAGAAAGAGGGTTTTTTGCTCTATGTAAATGGCTGTAAAGGGCACACTGTCATCTTTAAAAATGGAAGTGTAATACACAGTCGTGCAATTTTTATAACATCAAAGGTTTTTTTGGTAATTGAAATAGTTCTCTTTAAGGTTGCAGCTAAATTTTAATGTGGAACATATTTCTTTTGGATTATGTGTTGATAAAATTTGGCGTGACACTTTAGAGCACAATGAAGACAAAATAATAAGGGATATGACTTGCGGCAGTATTTGGCACTTGTTTGCCTGCTTACAAAAACTTGGGTAGCATGGTGTGATATGAAATTATTAATACTTTTCCCCCTTCTTTTTCTTTCAGGAAACCATCAAAGTAGTTCAACCAGTTATTTTGGGAAAAATTATTAATTTTTTTGAAACCTATGATTCCTCAGATGAGGTAGCTTTGAATTTCGCATATTGTTATGCAGCTGCTCTGTCTGTGTGCACACTTATTCTAGCTATAATGCACCACTTGTACTTCTATCACGTACAGCGGGCTGGCATGAAGCTGAGGGTAGCCATGTGTCATATGATTTATCGGAAGGTAAGCTATCCTGTTTAGACATATATTTGGTATTCGACAGCTTTTTCATCATGGGAGCTAAAAAATGCAGTTATTTGTTGTGTTGATGGTTGCAATTCTATTGAAGTTGCTCATTTGTAGAAATGTAATGTATGCTAACGTGTCAGGCCTTACACTCTCTTTGGTAACACGGTGTCTGAACGACATCTTCAGTCTTGCTGGTGAAGGTGGTGAATTAAATAGCACTAAAGTCTTGGAGGAGGTGCTTTTTTATGCCTGCTGGTGCTGTTGAAGAGGAACCCCCCAGTTGCTTGTGGAAGGGTTGTATGCTGGAGCTCTAAGAGGCATCAGCATATAGCAGGAAAAGGGGCAGAGCTCCCAGGGAGTGCTGGCAGTTACACAGCCTTGCAGTTCGATCCCGAGGGGGATGTTATGCTTGGATGTCATCATCCGCTACAGCACTCTCAGTTGCCTGAGAATTAATTGCTTCACTCTCCAATTTTCCCCCCACCCCTGTTTTGGTTAATAGTGGGATTTATTTATATTGTATTCCATCAGTGCAGTAGAATTAGTAAGTTGCCTCCTTTGCAGATCAGAGGCTGCCCCTCTCCCTTGGGGCATCCATCAGGTTCCCTCCGGGAGCGGCAGCAGTTCTGTGGGAATGCCACTTCACCCTCCAGGCTGGCAGGAAGGCTCGGCATCTTCACCTTTAGTATCCCTCCTGTTTGGGGGAAAAGGGAGAGAGAAGCAGGTAGAGGAGACATGATTAAGATTTAAGCTGAATCCTAAAGGCAGGGTAGAGCCATTTTTTAGTATAATTTACTGATTTTACTGTGGTAGTACTGCAGGCCTCCATTAAAACCAATGAAGTGTGAGAAGGGATGTATGTTCAGTGAGTAGTGATTTCTTTGCTGTCTGTGTGTCCTGATCAAGAAATAGTTTTTCTCAACTACAGAAGGAGTCAGGGCTGCTGTCAGAGGGAGAGTGGAACAAGAGAAGTTATGAGTATTACCTTCAGGAAGGAGTTGAGCAACATCCAGTATGAAATGCTCTCCTTGAGCGAGCAAAAATCTCAGCTGACAATACTGAAAGGGAAAATGCCCTATGTTTCCAGCTTTAGTGCTGCTAAAACAGTGGCCTGCAAGTTCTTACTTCAGCAAAAAGCTTAATTGAAGGGATCAGGACAGTACAGTTTCTTTGGAATGTAAAGAAATCCACATCATTTTAACCATTAAACATAGGTACCATCTGTTTAAGACAAACACTTGTACTATTTGTACAGGTCATGTGAAGTTTCTGGGCAAAGCAATAGAGTGAGGAGAGAGAAAATGTCTGCATTGTAAGTTGTGATTGCTTTTCATGCACACATTTATTCTCCTCCCCCTTCTGATACCTTGGAAATGATCTTCTGGGAACTTGGCTCTAACATGACACACTGATTTCTTGTAAATAAACATCTCTCTAAGGTATTAATTTACTAAACTGATTATCAAAATGCAGTTTGAAATTAATGAAAATATATATATAGTGATGTTAATTGTTGTGTAGATACTAGCTTAGAAGCTTGGAAAAGAAATGTTTGTAATATACACCCCTATTTCTAGAGATGGTATTCAATGGAAAATTTATCTCCCCTCATCTCATTAATGTTTGCTCCTGAGGGTGAAGGCCGAGGTCACAGCAGAACATTGATAAATCTTTCTAATAATTTGTCTTTGTTATCCACAGCTTATAGATAAGTAATACTTTCACTTTATCCTCCTACAGGCTTTTGAAGTAACTTGGATGCCAATTTACCAGCACTTTTGCCGAGTTGGTTAATTGCTGTAGTAAATAAAATCTTGGATTTGCAAGAATGAATAGGCTGGATAAGAGAGCATCCTTAATGGAGAATTCCAAATGCTCATAATTCTTAAGTTTTAGACCCATATTTTTGTTTCCTGGAAAGTTAAAATCTAATTTGCAAAAGCCCTGTATTCAAACTTTTAAGATGTTTTGTGACTGGTAAGAAGTATTAGTGATGCACGTAGGGAGCTTGTAACAAAAATTAAAATGAAATCTGTCCCATGACTCACAATCTTAATTTTTGAAACCAAAGCCGACTTATGGGAAGCTGGTTTTTGTTGCGCCTTTTTTTTTTGAGACTTAACTTTTAGAAGTTCTTTGAGGTCAGTGTACTGACTTTGGCTGGTATAGAGTTAATTTTCCTCAGCTCATGGGGGGCTGTATTTTGGATGTTGTAGAAAGGAGAAGGTACCAAAACAGGACTGTTTGGTAGAAATTGGTTATGTAAGTAAAACTGCTGCTTTGTGTTCAGTGTTTCCATTTCTTTCTGTATACTTTACAGTGTAGACAGGTTCATTCAACCAGGAAAATGTAAGGCTTATTTCACTTGAAAAAAAAAGAAAAAAGAATCAAAAACAAGAATGAAGGCAAGGAGAGACTCAAATTACATTGGCACTGACAATGGGAATGGCTGTCTCTTCCCTGAGAAGACAAATGGGTCACAGATGAGCACCCTCCTTTTGGCTCAGATGCTTGCATGGTTCCTCCTGAGACCGTCTTTGTTAAAAGGAACTGGATTCAGAGTCATACTGAAACTGTTTTTGCTGCCTGTGTCTGAAATAGTTAGGAAGAAGTCAGAAAGGTGATTTGGGTGGCAGGTCCAACACAGACCCAGGCCATGAGCCTCTAGCAAGACACCAGCAGTCTTTCCTGATGGCTTAGGTGAACCTCAGGACTTCATTTGAAATGATGCTTTGTATAGTACTTTGATGGCTGATGTTCTTCCACCTGTTTCAAAATTCTGAAACAGTATTTTTGAAACAATTAGTGCTTTTCGGGTTTGATTATTGATCAGAAAGGAATCCTAATAATAACTGTTCAGACAGGGAGAAGTAGATGTGCACTGCCTAAAAATGGAACGTCTTTTGGAGGAGGAAACCACCTGTAGAGAAAAACATGTTTTGTATATTTTTTAACTTGTGCTACAAACCTGTGTTTTCCTTCTAGCAGAAAGCACTGTTTGCAGTGTTAGCAAGAACTGATAGTGTAAAATAAATGACTTGGGTGTTTGTTTTTTGCCTTCTCTCAGATCTTGTTCGAAACAGAATTCTTGCAATTGGCCAAACATTGTTCTGATTTTAATTTGACCTTCGGGTGGAGTTTTCTGTTCCTGTTTTGTACAGATACTCATACTGAGGGGGAAAACGATGCCCACAAAGAGTTAGACCCTCTTTTGCATAGTTTTAGTGACTTGCTGTGTCGGTATTTTCCCATTTTCAATCACTTCAGACGTGAAGGTAGTTATAGCACTTCTCACAGTTGTTTTCTTAATACTCTTTTCTTCAGGACTTTGTTCAGAATATGTAGACCTAACCCATGCGTTATCTAAGGTTCCTACTATGCCTCAATACTTTCAGGCAAAATCTGAGATGTGCCTTCAGCTTTTACCCCGGAATTGTATTTGTGTATTGAGTTTTCTGTGTATAGGTGTATAGTGCTCTATAAGCTGTGACAATTCAAAACTGTTCTGACTTTTTTAGGCACTTCGTCTTAGTAATGTAGCTATGGCAAAAACTACCACGGGTCAAATAGTAAATCTTCTGTCAAATGATGTGAACAAATTTGATCAGGTAAGAAGTATTACAGATCTTTCCAATGGGCTGAAGAAATTGTGGGGTTGGAGTTAAGGAATTTTTGTTTACAACTGATGCTTAAATGTTTCTAATGAACATTTCTTCTAGTTGTGTCTTGAACATAGAATGTTTTGGGTTGGAAGGGACCTTAAAGATCATCTAGTTCCAGCCTCGATGCCATGGGCAGGGACATCTTCCACTAGACAGGTTGCTCAAAGGCCCATCCAGCCTGGCCTTCAACACTGCCAGGATTGGGATATCCGCAGCTTCACAGGGCAACCTCTCCCAGTGCCTCACCACCCCCTCAGTGAAGAACTTTGCTAACCTAAACCTACCCTCCTTGAGTTTAAAGCCATTCCCCTTTGTCCTATCACTACATGCCCCTTTAAAAAGTCCCTCTCCAGCTCTCCTGTAGGCCTCCTTTAGGTACTGGAAGGCTGATATAAGGTCTCCCTGGAGTCTTCTGTTTTCCAGGCTGAACAACCCTAACTCTCTCAGCCTGTCTTCACAGGAGAGGTGTTCCCACCCTCTGTTTATCTTTGTGTCCCTCCTCTGGACTTGCTCCAGCAGGTTCATGTCCATCAGTGCTGGATGTAGTACTCCAGGTAGGGAGAATCATCTCCATTGACCTGTTGGCAGCGCTTCTTCTGATGCAGCCCAGGACATGCTTGGCTTTCTGGGCTGCAGCCCAGAAGATCAACACTGCCAGCCTGTGTTGATCTTCTCATCCACCAGCAGCCCAGGTCCTTCTCCCCAGGGCTGCTCTCAATATGTTTTCCTCCCAGTCTGTATTTATGTTTGGGATTACCCCAGTCCAGGTGTAGGACCTTGCACTTGCCTTGTTGAATTTCAAGGTTTGCACGGGCCCACCTCTCAAGACTCTTCTGGATGGCATCTTAAGAAGAGATATATTCCCTTAAAATATGGGAGCAAAACATATCTTTTTTTCCCCTTAAATATTTTCCTGCTGTTTTTCTAAACTCAGAGAAGTTTTGGTGATGAAGATAAAACAAAATCAGCATTTGTTTACTTTCTGTACAGCTAAATGTACATTTAGCTCTCTGGTGCAGAATTCTCACTGAATGCAAAAATGCTTCCTCAGTGTTATTAGGGTTAAATTTCTTAGCTAAGACCAAAAGCTAACAGTTGATTCTTAACTATTTGTCTAGGTAACAATTTTCTTGCACTTCTTGTGGGCTGGACCAATTCAAGCTGTAGCAGTAACAGTACTTCTCTGGATGGAAATAGGGCCATCGTGTCTTGCAGGAATGGCAGTTCTGATTATTCTTCTTCCTGTCCAGACCTGCATTGGGAGGCTTTTTTCTTCCTTCAGGTAAGGCTGCACATCTTGGGTTGTATGTGTTTTCTGTCACAGGTTTAAAAATATTCATGCTGGATGGAGGTAGAGTACTGCTCTGAAATCAGTTTGTTTCTGGTGATGATTTTTGCACTGTCTTTTATCTTTGCCAGTGTTTTTTTATAGTTGCTAATGCGAAATGTCTGAATTCCTGTTTATGGACTTGAAGTGGTCTGTCTGCCAAACATGCAGAGAATATCTGCTACTCATTAGATGTCCAGTACATTAAAAGAATTGGGCTATTTCTGTAGCTACCTTGCTGTAGGTCTTGGCATAGAATTGTGTAACTCCTTCCTGCAGTGGTGCTTAGGGAGTGGTTACTTGTAAAAGCGATACTATCAGCCCTGCTCTAAGTTTTACTTACTGGGATGATATAGGAGTTGCAGCAGAAAGCTCTGAAAGTTTTGTGTTCAAAGGTCTTGCTGTCTCTCCTTCATGACAAAGGTGCTGAGAGAAAAATGGGAAAGGAACTGAGAGAGAAAGGAAGAAAAAAAATATGATGGTGGTTTTGATGCCAGTATGAGGCTTCCGAGTGTAAGGTTCTAGGCTGTGAAGAGTTCGCAGTAATTTTCCATTATCAGACAAATTTAATTTGTTTTTCTGTGACTTTTCCTAAAAAAAAAAAAAAAAAAAGACTTACCTGAGATGGGACTGTTGAGGCAAATTCTTGCTTCCAAGTTTTCTGTTTCTTTTCTGTTGCTTCCAAGTTTTCTGTTTCTTTTCTGTTTCTTATGTAATTAATCATGCTATACTTACATAATGAGTTTATAAATGGCCTTTGCATCTTAATGGAAACATTTTTGTGTTCCTTTACTTGGAAACATATGTGTACACATGCTTACAAGCGTTATGCATCTTTGTTTGCATCTTTTGTTGAATGGGTTCCTTCTAGCTCTTCTGATAAGTAAAGCTTATTTTAGTGAGTTACTGTTGTTTTCTAGTTGTATTTCATGACAAGTTTCCCACACCTGTTGAGTATGGCATTGCCATTGCATGGCTGGGTATGAAGAGACAGCTGAGAATTACAAAATGAAGCCAACTTGTAGAATTCCTTCTATTTGCAACCAGTGTGATAGTCTTCAGTCATTATGTTCATGTACTATTTCTAAAATAATGTTCACGTGCTGTTTCTCAAATAATGATTCATTCAGTGTTCTCTGTCAAATTCTTAGGTTTTTTTAAATGATAAAACCTGTTTGTAGAGCACTTGCAATATATTCTTAGATGTGCATTTTCACTGCATGTGCAATATGCATGCATAAGTATCAATCTACTTCACTGTTGGTGTTTTTTTTAGTTTAAGTTTTTGAGGTTTTGAGGCTTGAGTCAGTAGTTAAAATGCTTAGTGCTTAGCTAGTGTCTTATCCATGGTGGTAAACATTAATAGCCCTAATCTACAGATGGGAAACTGAGGCACAGAGAGAGTAAGGGACTTGTTCAGGGTCAGGCAACAAGGTGACAAAAATCTCTTTCTTGAAGGTATGTATTTTAAAAATGAATCAGTGGCAATATAATGTTGATTTGGGTTTTTGTACCCATGGCCACTTGTTTGGATGCAGTGCAAGGAAAAGAATTTGTTAACCAGAAAAGCTTTTGCTGGTCTCCATGTGCACAGGTCTTTGTGAGTGTGCAGTGAACAGAAGGAGTTAATGGTAAAACTGGAATAGATTTCAGCTCTGTCTAATGATGAGTGTTTTCACATGGCAGTTGCTGGGAATCTGCATGGATTTAAGGAAATCAGCCTATGAAGAAGTAATTTAAGGATTAAAGCTTTTGCTAAAATCCAAGCACGCTCGGTGTGGCAGCTAATTTGTGCTATTATTCAGCACTGTACTTATGACTCAGTCTTGTAAGCACATATGCATACCAGTTCGTGATGCAGTCATTGGCTGCAGTGCTGTAGGAGTTTGCAGAGATGGACTGAGTATCCTGTGGAATGGTGTACACTGTAATATGCAGGATTGCTTTTACTTGCACAAGTACTGGAAGTTTTGCAAAATACACATGACCTAATAATATATTATTTGAGAAGTAGTTCAATTATTGGACTGAAGACAACTTAGATATATTTATTCCCAAGAGCTCAACCCTTTTACTGCTTTGCCATGCAACTGTAAAAGTCTCATTTAAAGCCCTTATAATTTTTAAGAGAACCACTATATGTAACTTGTGTCAGACATGATTAAAACCCACCAAATATGCCTCATGAAAACAAAAAGGAATTTTGCAGCTTGCTTAATGTAGAATGGTTATGAGTATTATAGAGGGGACTTCTCAGACAGTTGAAGAATTTTTAGGTCCTTTCCTATTGCACTCTTATAATGCTGTGTGAGCATGGCTTTTGCAGTCAGACTGATCTGCATGTACTCTGAACTTAATATTTTTAAAACCGGGGACATGTCTTTCTCTGCTGTAAGTTAATTGTCAATGCACTGGATGTCTGTGTACTTGAAGCCATTATATAATATTACTGATCCTGTGGCTTCTGGTATGTATGTACAAAATATGCTTATTGAAGTGTAGAGGAGTGTGACTTAAAAAAAAAAAAAAGAAAAATAGCACCCCTGCCCCAACCTCTTGAACATTTTAAAGGAATCTGAAAAAGGATTGTTAAACTATGATAACATTTCAGCAGGAAAACTGAGAAATTGGTTTATGAGAACTGTAGCCTTTTTGATTAAGAAACTTTTGTTAACTTTATTATTTTGAATCATCTTCAACCTAACACCGAGCCTGGAAGTTAAGTGACTTCCAATAGACTGTAGGTGAGAATTTTTGTTTACTGCTGCAGAGATATGAACAATATGTGCTAAATTTTGCCTTTTACAGTGGTGGTGTGTGCATGGGGAAGAAATATTGAGCTCTTACATTCTTTGAGGAATTGTTTTTTTCTACTGTTTATTTTTGAAAGGGCAAAAGATGAATAGCAAAGATAATCTTGTTCCATCTCAGTAGGGTTGATTTAGGCTAAGTAACCTTCCTCAGTGTTAATAAGAGTCCCTGATTGTATTAGAGCTAAGTCTCTACATTCCTTTTGTCAGCTTTCTTGAATAAATATTTTTTTAATACCCTGCTTCAGCCATCCTAACATTTATGGAACGCTGGTGCTGAGAAATTTTTTTAATATGACGAGTAGGTGCTTGAAATTCCATCTAGTTATGTTCTTTAAATATGGCTGTTTCTTCCAGGGATTTCTATCTCGGAAATCTTACAGGGGGCAGGTTAAGCTGACAAAGTCCAGTCACTCCTTGTAAAGAGACTTTTTTTTAAATGCTCTTTGAATCTTAATTTTCATTGGTATATGCAAAAATAAGTAATTTAGCAGGTAAAAGTATGTGTTATCAAAATAAGGTCTGCCGTAGCTCACTATGTGCAAAGTATGTTTGTCTACATGAATGAATTCAGAATTGTAATAGGCACCATTAGCATAATTTATGCATTTATTATGTGGCTTCTAACTTTCAGTGCTTTTTTTCCTAATTAAAACTGTGACTTTATTATTTAATTATATATATTTTCCAGTTTGCTCATCAGCGCAAACATAATGTGGCACTTAAATAGGCATATTTACATTAGTGTTAATTACAGTTAATGGTTAAATAATATTTATTTGTTAAACAAAACCATATTTAGATTATCTCTAATAAATTATAGCTCATGTACTAAGTAATCTCTGCTTCAACTGGAGTTAATCCTAAAAAGACACAAATGAGGCCAGTTTATTTAACAACATCAAAAGAGCCTTATGAGAAGGGTGGTTGTTTCGGCATTTTGAAATCTTCTGTTTTAAAGTAATCTTCTGATTTTTTGTTTAGTTCTCATAGTTGCGAATGTTTTAATTTGAGGGTTTTTTGGTACACAGAGATGTTGTTTAAGGAATACCATGTGTTTGCACAAATTGACATGTAATTCTGAAGATAGAATCACTTCACAGTTTCCTGAGAACAAGTAATACCAGGAATACAAACATTCCAAGTCTGTCTGCTGTGTGTCAGCTTTAAGATACTGTTTTAGGAAGACTCTTTAATGCAATTACAATTATGCGAATCGTCTTTACGTGTAAAAGCAAAAGCTTCACGTATGTGAGTATGTTACATGATCATAAATTGTCTTCTTTAGAGAATCTGAAATTTTTTCCTTTGTGCTGTTTACAGAAGCAAGACAGCTGCCTTAACAGATGTCAGGATTAGGACCATGAATGAAGTGATAAGTGGTATGAAGATAATAAAGATGTATGCTTGGGAAAAGTCATTTGCGGAACTTGTGAATGGTTTAAGAAGGTAATCCTGGAAAGATACAGCTTGGTATATGACCAGTATCAGTTGCCTTTTTTTTTTACATTTGAATAAGTGTGTTATTTTGTGCTTTAAAATGCAGTTAAATGTCTTGGGATTTATTTTTTTTAATATACAGCAAGAGTGGAGGAATGAAAATACTTTCTAAGGCAATAAAAAACGAATAAAACCCTTCAAACTTTGATATTTATAAATTCTGACTTTTTTTATACTTCATTTTATGGTTGTGTTTAAAAACAGCAACTAATAAAATGTAGTTGTTGTATTGCAACAATTTCATCCTCACAGTTCTGTGAACTGATAGCAAGGAACCTATACAGAGACATCTCCCTTCTCAGAAATATATGGGATCTGACTTTCTGTCCTGGATGATAGCATCCTAATGTATTACTCTGCTTCCTTTTCTGTGTTTTAAGTACTGCTCAAGCTATCTGGGAAAGGTGGAGGGAAGTAAGGCAGCAGATCAGAAATTCCTGCGGTATTCAGCTGGGAAAGCCAGCTGAGTTTGGTATCCTATGACATTTCATTTCAGAGATCCACTGGCATCAGATTAAAACATATTAATAAATTGGATTTGCAATCAATATTTGCCTTTTTACTTGACACTGTAAGAGCATTCAGTGCTAAAGGATAACTGTAGGAGTTTGGGTCCATATTTCTCATAATTTAATTTTCATGTTGTGTCCCTCTCCAGCATGTAAATAGAAGGTTGTTAATTTGTTGTAGATTATCTGATTTTTTAAAAAAAATTTGTTTTATTTGGAATTCATTTACTTTAAAGGATTTTTTTTCCTTTCCGTCCATTTGCAGGCTTGCAAACTTGCGAATGTTCCCTGAGATGTTTCTTCTCATGCACATAATCTTTTCCCCTATTGGATCATAGCGTACTGTGCTGATTGAATGTTTGTGATCCATAGAAAGCTTTACTGTCTTGCATGGAGCCAGAGGGGCTATTTCTTTATTGAAAACTTCCTCAATGGGCGTTTTCCCATCACTAAACTTCAGATTTCCAAGTTTAACACCTCGTTAGGATTAGAGGCTTCCGTTTTAGTGATGGAGAGAAATAAGCTCTTGCAGAACACATCTTGAGCCATCTTTCTTTTCTTCAACTGTGCTGTGGAAAACTGTAGTTAAAAGTCTTGAATTTAGCCAGGTGATTTATTGCTCAGTATTTCCACAGTGCCTCTTGACAGTGGCTAGGATGACCCCTGAACTCCTCCTTTGCTCTTTTTTCCTATGTCTGTTCATACTAATTTCCTTTTATATAACTTCGTACCTTAAGACAGTGTAATTGTCTTAAGACATATTATATGCAACCTGTGAGTAGGTTATAATTTATCTGGTATTTATTGAGAGTAGCACAAAAAACTTGCCAATTGTCCATAGATAATGAGAGGATTATTAAGGATTATTAAAGGGTGGGAAAAGAGTTTCATCCAGGGTTGTAGAAGTAATTGAATTAGACCCAATTCAAATAGTTTACATACAAATGTTCTTTCTCTGTGCTCTGGTGATCAGAGATTGTGAACCCTTAAGCTGAAAAAGTAAGTCTTTGAAACTCTTTGAAAGTCTGTCAGTTCAGCCAATTTGGCAAGTGTAACGGGAAAATTGCTTTAACTAGTTTTCCAGTAACCCATCCTGCATCCTTTTCTTCATCAAGTGAGCACTTAATTTCCTTCAAATTGTATAATCCTAATTTGAGTTTCTAATCTCAATCTATACTTCCAAGTGGAAGGTGATCAAAATTATGAAGATTTTCCCTGAGAATAGTCAGATTATTTGGAAAGAGAAATTAAGGAATTGTTTTGAGACTTGGATATTTTTTCAGGCAGACAAAAATAGAATATATGGGGAAGGAATAAGTTGTTATGGCTCTCTTGATAAAGAAAAATGATTATTTTAATAAGGACTTAAGCCTGATAGCATCATGTTTTAGTGGATGATAGTGCAGTAACATCTTGAGGATTGGACTTGATGAGTCATTTAGAAATAGAAACTGCAATTTAACTGAAGTGGAAATTGAGAACATATGCATCAACAGCTTTTCAGTTGCCGAAGGGAGATTTATGTGTCTGAACAGTACTTCAGTCACTGTTTAGCTTGGGCAATGACTGGCAGAACAATTGCCTCACAGGTCAGTATTTTCTTAATTTATGAACCACAGTTCCTAGAGCAAAAGAAGCTAGGAGCAGGGTCCAAACTGGGAAGGATTTAGACTGAGATGAAAGGAAATACTCTAAATTCTGTGATCAGGTTCAAGGATCAGCAGCTGAATAATGGCAGATACTTGGGTTATGGGCAAAACTGTTGACCTTTTGGAAGTTCCCCCTTTTTTTTCAGCTGAAGAGTATGTGTCAGTCTTGTCATGAGTTTTGTGACTGAACTCTGTTGGATTTTGATATTGGAAGGATAAGAAGTTTGTGGGTGCTTGGCCTTTATACAGGGTTTTTTTTCCTCTTTGCTATTGCACGCAACCCAGAAATATTTGAAGCAGATTAGAATCTGAACTAAAATACTAGTTTGACTAAAGCAGAAAAAAGTAGTACACCGGTTTTCTGTCTCTGAAAAATAATTATTTTCTATAGCTACTAAAATTTTAAGTATAATAAATTTCCTCACTAAATTTCTAAGCCTCTTAAATTCCTTTTTTGTTGTTGTTGTTTACCATATAACGTGGTTTCTTCACAGTTGTTTACTTATGAGTTGGGGTGATGCAAGGGGAGGAGAAAGGATATGAAAGTAAAATCCTGAGAGGGCGTTTCCCTCATCTGGTTGTTGAGGGCAACAGTAATGAGAGAGATTGATGTGATTTTTTTATATTTTTAGGAAGGAGATCTCCATGGTTATGAAAAGCTCCTACCTTCGCGGACTGAACCTGGCCTCTTTTTTTGTGGCAAGCAAAATAACAGTGTTCATGACTTTCATGGCATATGTACTGCTTGGAAATATTATCTCTGCAAGTCGGGTGTTTGTTGCAGTGTCCCTGTACGGTGCAGTGAGACTGACAGTGACTCTGTTCTTCCCTTCGGCTGTTGAAAGAGTATCTGAGGCAGTGATTAGCATCCGACGAATCAAGGTATGGTTATTGATCTGCAAGGTATTTATTTTCTTACTCTAACTTTGTTTTAGCACCACTGACAAATGCAGCCTTATTTTAGTTTTGCAGTTTGGGATTTTTAATGAAATAACCTGTTTTGGAAGCTGTGTTGCTGTGTATGCATGTGCAAAAACATGATGTGCACTGTAGAGCGGGCCATAATGTAGGAGAAAAGTGTACATGGCAAAGAGGTATTGTAGACATTTCTGAAGTAAGAGGAACATCTGGACAGATACAAATATATGTGGGGGTTTGAAGAACAAAGCAGGCAGGTGGGAGCTGTAGGATTCATATTTCTTGTACACTGCACTACCCTGTCATCTGTGGAGGACAGATGTGAGCCCTAGCTCATCTCCTGTTTCAGTACTGGAGTGAAGACTCAGCTTCAATAAGGATGAACATCAGTAGTGCTGATATCTAGTATTAACAGAATAAGAGTGTGTTGTACACCTAGGAGTGCTGCATTAAAATGCTTGACTTCTCATTGCTCCCTGTAACAATACTGCTGGAGTTTGAGCAGTACCTCTGTGCCTGTTAACACCTAGCAGTATTCCTCCTGCCCTTCCGTGGCTCCTGCCATCCTCCTTCTCGTTCCTCTTAGTTACTGACTGCTGTAAGTCTTCAGCAGCTATCTCATGCCTTCAAACTGTTAGCTAAGTACTTGTTAACTGGTCTTGGCTTCTAAGATCAAGAACTTCATTATCTTCTGAAAATATTGTGTGCTGATGCCTATTTAAGATCTTTATATTCTGTGATTCAGAGCATGTTAGAATTTTTGAGATTTTTGTCTTAAAATTGTGGTAACTGTTATCCTTGAAAGTTTTCTCTGGAATTTGCCTCTTTCCTTTCTAAATTTGTTTGACCTATTTATGATCTAGCATCAGGTAAGGTGTGCTAGAAATGTGCCTGTGGTACAAAGTGCATACTTGAAGGAAAGGTTCTCTGATTGGGATATAATGCAGGATTTCAATAGTGAAAGTATAATAAATTGCTTATATCTGCATTACTGGTTTTTTTTATTAATGCCCAGGAATTTGAAAGGAGGAGAGGTTCAGATAGTGTTCTGTCTTCTTTTTGTCACATGAAGAATAGAGACAGCGGACAACTGCTTACTCTGTCCTTATCATTCTTCCAATGAAATAACAAATATTTGCCATCAGAGCAGTGGAATGATAAGGTGTTGCAGTGGGGATTTTACCTCTTCTGATTGGAAAGAGGGAGTTAAACAATCTTAAGACTTGTCAGTGTTTCACGGAAAGACAGGACAGGTTCTTAACGTCCATTTCCTTCTGGAATTCTTTACTGAGCAGGTGGTTGTTCTAATAAATATGCACTTTTGGAGGTTTTTTTTGGGGGGGAGCTAGATAGTTAGAGATACACTGTTACAGTTGTGCATTGCTTTGGAAATGTAATTCCTCTATCAGTTTGTGGTTGTTTTTTCCAACGCTATAATTAATGTTCTGTATGCTGCTATCAAAAAACGTGATTGGGTTCCTTTCCCATTCTTGGTCTCACATTATGCAATTATCCTGTGCTTTTATTGCAGAACTTTCTGATGCTTGATGAGGTCTCACACTTCAAGCCACAACTGCATGGTGATAATGAGAATATCATTCTTCATGTTCAGGATTTGACTTGCTATTGGGACAAGGTAAATCTACTTCTAGTAAATGTAAAGTATACTCATGCTGCAGGTGTTTGAAATCTAAAGTACAGTGTCTGTGTAGCGTGCTGATGTTTTATATTCTCTCCTTTGAGTACAAAAATCTTTTCAGTACATTAAGCTAACTGTAGATTAGTACTGAAAACACTATCAAGTGCATCTTTAAAGTAGCTATTCCTGATATTATACTAAATGAAAACCTCTGTGTTTCTATGTGAAAATATCTCTTGTTAAACAGCACTGTATTTTGGCAAGATACTAAAATTGGAATCAAGGACAGACAGCAAAGTAAGGTTGGCCTTATCATGTGGGTTTTTCTTCTGTGAACTGAATGCTTAATCAGTCCATTAGTCTAGAACCAGTACAATATACTTCTCATAACAAATTTGAAAGCTTTATAGATTGGTCAGCATGTATTTGTTACTCTGTATTTTAATTGAGACTGTTCAGCTACAAATTTTTCTCTGCTTAAAATGCGCCAAGCCCACCAAAATTGCTAGAAAGAGATGATACACGGGTGATAAATTTATTATGTATCTTCTTTGTGTAAGAAAGGCAGAGGTTGTCTGTTTCAAAACTGCAATTCCTATGGTAAGCAGCAATTTGTGATAATTGTTGGAGCTATTCCAACCTGCCAGCATCCTTGCAAATGGGAGGGTTCAGTCTCCATTTCAAATGCTGGAAGCTCTAAAACTGAGTTTTGCATATAAAAGTAATGCAAATAAGACATGTCACATATTTCCCTTTTTATACCCTCTTCCCCAACCTCTACTGTGTCCCAAGGACAACCAGGTGTGAAAACATATCTGAGAATCTACCAACTGCTACTCAGCTGCAAATGGAAATTGCTACATTATTTAATTTCTCAGAGTTCTCTGTGACATCAATATTTATGAGACATTGACCAAATTCTTAAAAATTACTTGATATGAAAGACTTGATTGTGAATACATTCTAATGCAAAATGGAATGCATTTCTTAATCTTTATTCTCTTCCCAAACTGACTTTGGTACCACTGTTAACAATTTCTAGGAAATGGTTGCATAATGTGCCCATAAAACACTTTTTTTTTTTTTATGAGTTGTTTATGTTGCATAAAGCAGGGTAGCATGACTGGAATTACTGGTTTCCTTTCACTTTAAAAAAAACCCCAAGCCATCAAGCCATCCACAAAACTGTTAATGTAATTTTCGTTATGATATTTAATTGCAGTGTGCATGGGAGAAAAATAGTTCTCCCAGAACTGTTCAGATCTGCTCAGGAAGTTAATCCTCTGTACTCTTACAATGATACAAAATAATTTTATAGAACTGCTCACTGAAAAGATGATAGATTCCAATCTAGATGAGTTATGAAAGGAATAATAGGAATGGACTATCCTATATCAAGTAACTGGTTTAGCTTGCTACCCTGACAAGGTTTCTCTAGACACTTGAGAAACAAGTACAGACACTGTACAGATGGATGATAATTTATTTTTAAAGATTGTGTGCCAGAAGAGCACTACTAAAAACCCCCAAACCAACAACCAATCCACAAATCCAGAATCACTTGAAGGAAAAAAAAGGGTTATTGGCAAAACTTTTAGGAAAACAACCTAACATAGTGTATTACAATTTCTCGAGAGATAAACAAAACCAGTTAATTCGTGTTCACACTCTTGTTTTACTAAGGCAGGTATTATCTTGAGTACCACAGGCTAGGATGTGCCTTGAGTTTACAGAACAGTCTGTCTGCTCAACTGAGCAACTTCAGATTTAAATTTCCAGCATTTGAACAGAGGCCAAATTTATCCAATGTAATTTTAGTCCTTATGTGAGGAGCCTAAATAGTGTAGTACTTCTGTGTATCCCTGAGATGGGCAGAAGTATTTCATTCCCTTGGCTGTCGGACATGTAAGGTCTGCCCAAACTCACCTGAGGAGCTGCAGCCCCTGAAGGGATCATTCTTGTGATCTTTTGTCCTCCGCTGTGCTGGTTGTTACGTATGACCTTGGGGTGAACCAGGTCAGAGGGATAAAGCAATAGAAAATGAATCACTTTTAATGAGATCTGTTTTCTGATAGCTGAGTCCCATGAACAATCTATATTCAAGGTTAGGCAAAAACAAATGGCAGAAGAAGGAAAGTTAAAGACACAGCAAGCTGACAGGGCACAGGGGAGCTGGGGCATTTGTGGTAAGGAGCTGTCAGGTGAACTTAGCTGTAATATTAGTCTGTGCTCTAATTTAAGTGCCTCAATTTAGTGCCTAAAAATAGGTGTGATTAATTCAAGACAAATTGTCTTTAATTATAAAGAATGCTATTTTGCAAAAATACCATTCCCTTTCGGTGTGTTTGGCTGTGCTGTTTGCTTGCATTACTACTTTCGTGTAGACTCTGTGAAATCTTGCAATACTGCTTTAATATATGTTGGTAATAGTTTATAAACTTCGTGAGAATTTTCTGTAATGGTTTTAGGCTCTTATGATACATTTTTTAAAAATCTGAAATTGGAAGGAAGTCTCTTTGCACTTTTGTGAATTTGGAAGCACAGCCTCAAGGGATCTGAAGAAAGGCCTGTGTGTCTCAAAACTTATTAACTTTTTCGATATAGACGCTCATTTAATGAGATACTTCCTACAAACTCTGTATTTAAAAAAAAAGAAATCCTTGACTGCCATAAGTTGGTAGAGTTCCCCTGATCTTAGCACTAGCTGAGCACCTTGGCTATGTCCTCTGGACCGGGGAATCAAATTCTTGGTCAAATGCTGATTGAGGGAGTGGGGTTGTGTGGAGAAAAGGAAAAAAGTCCCGCTGATGCCACCTTGTGGAAGCTTATAATGGCAACGAAAGGAGTTTTGCAGAGTTGCACAACACACATGAGTTCAGGTTCTCACAGTGTGACTGATTTTATGTGAACCCTGTTGTGTTTCTGTGAGGTGGGAATTGTGAGCTCTGGGTGCGGTGCTGCCTGGCTGAGTATTTCTCCTGGCATGAGTGAGAACATGTGTGCTAGCCCAGTTCTCCCAGCTGTCATAGATGTGGATGGATACTGTACTTCTGTCTCTCCCAAATAATTTGAAACGAATTGCAGGCTTCTTCTTTTTGCACTCCTAGTACTTGGTCTTGTCGCATCTTTTGTGCAGGGTTAGGTGGTGGCCTCTTCTTTCACTTGAACTTCAAAGGTGGCTGGAGATTTTAAGGTATTCTTCACCTTGCTCTTCCATTTTTGCAGCTTAAGACTGAGTTTTCATTTGATCCTTTGATAGAAGTACTGGTTTGGGGTTTTTTAAATGCATATATTTTACTGTTTGCATTTCAGTGTCAGTCATGCTTAGTGAAGACTAAGATGTGTGTAAAGACAGATTCTGTTATGAGGCTGTTTTGCTTTATTGAGAGGGAGCTGCACCAGGTCCTTAGAAATTGCAGTTTAGCATAGCTATTAAAGACATGAGCATCCTTTCTCTTCACAAGTAGACGTTTTTACAACCTTGATAGAAGAGGTGCAAAATATGTTAGGAAATAAGCTCTTATCAGTAGTGTAACATAATGGATAGGCATACTAAAAAGGAACAGTAAACAAACAATCCTAGGGTAGGATATTTTCATACAAATAGCCCATTACATTGTCCATGAAAAGTCTGTGAGAATACACAGTATACAAGATGAGGTTCTGTAAAATCAAATGGCATTTTTCTGTTTTCGCTTTGGATAGAGCCTTGACTAGAGGAAACACAAACCTGGCTTTCCTGAGGCTCTGAGAGAGCTCCAGCCCTCCCTTTTTCCACCATTTGTCTTTCTGCTTGGAGTTGCTGAGTGTGTCGTGCTGTGGCCATGAATGCCATTGTGGTGGCCGGCAGAGAGAGCTCCTATTTCCGAGGCTGCCACCCCAGCCTTGTGCTGAGCTGCAGCGAGGATACCTGGGCTCTGAGGAAGCACTGCTTCTGCTGCCTTTGGATTCCTTGTTCCTTGAAAGCTGTTTTATCTCTGTTTCTTGTTTGTGGTGAAGGATGAGGGGCTTTAAAAAGTGTTAATGAATTACTGAAGAGACCAACTATATGCTTGAAAATATGGTGGTCATATGAGTTGCTAGTTTATAGTGATTTATGTACATGATTTTCTATTTCTAAATATTTATTTTGATGGTGTAAATTTCATTACTAAGGAAGACAAACTTTTTCTCAAATCCACAGAGTTTAGAAACACCAGCCCTTCAACAAATTTCGTTTACTGTCCGACGAGGGGAATTATTGGCTGTGATTGGACCTGTAGGAGCTGGAAAAGTAAGTCTTAGTGTTTATCTCATTCCACAACGCTTTTATGAATCTTTTAAATGTGAAAACTAGAAACTTAAAACTGTACACTTCCTTTCTGTGTATAAAAACACACTTCACATCAAGATACTGGCATTCAAGAAAGGCTGATGTCCTTCTGGGTGTGGTTTGGAGTTGGGCAGTACTTTGTATGTTGGTTCTAGACTGCATCTAGAGGTTACTAGTGGTTTTCTACTGTTAGCAGTAGTTTGAGTGACAGAGTGAAATATGCCATCATACCAGTAAACACTGCTCAGTCTCTGTAATGTCTTTAATGCAACTTTTTAATTTTTTTTTTTCAATATTTTCTAGTCTTCTCTCTTAAGTGCCGTGCTTGGTGAGCTGCCTAAAGACAAAGGTTTGATAAATGTTACAGGAAGAATCGCCTATGTTTCTCAGCAGCCTTGGGTGTTTTCTGGCACAGTAAGAAGTAATATACTGTTTGACAAGGAATATGAGAAAGAAAAATACGAAAAAGTTTTAAAAGTCTGTGCTCTTAAAAAGGTAAGGC
The DNA here is from genome assembly GCF_001715985.3 of Manacus vitellinus. Lineage (NCBI taxonomy): Eukaryota > Metazoa > Chordata > Aves > Passeriformes > Pipridae > Manacus > Manacus vitellinus. Next base: position 46,120,888 of record NW_021940208.1, on the reverse strand, counting down.
TTTCTCTTTGTGTGTTTTATTTCCATGTTCGTTATTTTTATCGTAGTGTTCTTTTAGGCTTGCGGTACATGCTGCAATATGTAATATATGGAATTGATTATTATTAGTAGCATATGAAATAAGTCGTGTTGCTTAACAGAAATATGTATAATTATTTTTGCCATCCCTCTGTAAGCACCTTCTTGTAATTCTTAAAACTTCCACTAGGGGGAGGCGTAGCTTTTGTGAAGCACAGACACGTTTTTGAAAAAACTAATCCCTATTATTTAATTTCATAATTGCATTTTAGCCCTTTTCACGGATATTATGGTAGGGGTGTGTGCAAATGCAATAAGAGGCAGAAAACAAATGATCAAGCTAGCACTATTTGTGACTTCCATTTTGTAAATATTCTGTATGGTTTTCTTTAAAGTAAATGTCGTGTGTATCATGTGTTATGTGTTGCTAACAGCTATCAAAAGAACCCTAGGCTATATATTGGAGAACTTGCTGAACCCAAGTAGTTTTATGAAAAAATATTTTTGAAAGGTCTGTGCGCAAAGGAGTTTGTGACATGAGATATAGAAGAGGATTAAGCCAGATTTGTCAAGAAACAGACGTTTTGCTTGGCAGCTAGAAAGGTTTTATGCAGCATGTTACGATATTCCTGTCAGCAGCGACACAGGTGAAAAGCAGATGGTTGCTGTAATGAACGTTTTTTGCAAGGTTTTTACACATGGCAGATAGTTTTAATATCGCCTACTGAGATCAGTCATATGCTGTTATATAAACTTAAAGTTTTAATGATTTTAAAAGACAGCAAACTGCATTACAAAAATCCACACTTCATATTTGATGGTAGATTTACTTTCATATTTTTCTTGCAAATTTATGTATCTTATAAAAGCTGTGAATAAACTTTAAGAATATGTGTTATAGCTTAATATAAAACTTCTTTATTTCCTGAATAGGAAATACAATGATTTGATATGGAACACCATACAATTTTTTTGTCTTATTCATTGTCCCTACCCCAAAATTAACCAAGTGTGTGATGAATGTTGTTGTTTCTGTTGAATACATTGCAGTAAGAATAAAAGTAATGCAGTTTCTATTGACATTGGCAAGCTAATTTACTGATAATAGTTCAATTTTTTTCTTGTGACAGCTAATTTTTTTCAAATAAAAAATAATTAATTTACTGCTAGACATTTTAGTATTTTGTTTGATTTTCTGAATCCCCAAATATTCCTTGTAAGACTAAGAATAGTAGTGCACTTTCCTCTGAAGAAAATGTGAACTTCAGGATCTCATCTATTTTTTCTGCTTTCTTAGTTACCTTTTCCTGAAAGTACAGAGTCATAAAGTAACTGCAGGTATTTCATTTAGTATGAAACCTTGTATTTTAAAGTGAGATGTTAATTCCTTTTAAATAAGAAAATGTTATGTTGATGCAGCTTTGTCGGCCTTTGAAGTTAAAATTATTTAAAAAAAAATATTACTCTCTGTTCTTTCATGTTTACAGGACCTGGAATTATTAGCAAATGGTGACCTAACAGTAATAGGAGATCGTGGAGCTACTCTGAGCGGGGGACAGAAGGCCCGTGTAAACCTGGCCAGGCTAGTGGTTTTTTATTGTTTCTAAAAATTTCCAGACTTCAGTGACTAAAGTAAACTAATGTAAGACTGTGATACTGACATTTCTTTATACCTTTTAGAGCTGTGTATCAAGATGCAGACATCTATCTTTTGGATGATCCACTGAGTGCAGTAGATACTGAAGTCGGAAGACATTTGTTTGAAAAGTATGTTACTGCTTTATTTTCATTTACAATGCAAATGTTATATTGCAGTTCCTTACAGAAAAACTTGAGAAAGCATTTCTGGGGAGATGGATTTCTTCACAAAACTTAATACATTCGCTTTCTGCATTTGTTTTTCCTCTATTTTATGTACTTGAAAGATTTTCCCCAACTGTGTGTCTTTGGTTTTGTTCTTTATTTTTAAAAGCCCTCTAAAAATCTGTTTTGTAGATATTATATCTAGAATTATTCTTAAGGGAATATATGCCATTTTCTTAAGGAAAATGTCAGATTTCATACGTGAGTATTGGAGTTTATGAATAATGTGTTTTATTAATATTAGTACTGAGTGAAGAATAAAATGGGGTGGGATTTTAAATCACTTCTTAGTTTCCTACACTTAATTTGCTAGTAATAAGCACTTAATTCGAGTGGCTAAAGGAAAGGACAAAACTGTCTTAGATTCTTGAATGATTTTTTGTTTTGGTTCTTGAATGGTTGAAATTTCTCTTGGTAGGTGAAACAGGGAACATGGTCTACAGAGTAGATTGCAGAGAGCAGAAATAGAGGGGGTTAGTCTCTTTTCCCAGGCAACTATCAGCAAGACAAGAGGGCATGGTCTCAAGTTGTGCCAGGGGAGGTTTAGGTTAGATATTAGAAAGAATTTCTTTACAGAGGGGGTGATCAGACATTGGAATGGGCTACCCAGGGAAGTAGTGGATTCTCCGTCCCTGAAGATTTTTAAAAAGAGACTGGATGTGGCACTCAGTGCCATGGCCTAGTAACCACAGCGGTAGTGGATCAAGGATTGGACTTGATGATCTCAGAGGTCCCTTCCAACCCAGCTGATTCTGTGATTCTATGAAAAGAGAGTGCATAACTTTACCATGTAAGAGAGGGATATTGGACCTTCCTCCATTCCCCAAAAAATAGGAGAGTGTTCATTAATGTCAGGTTCCCTTCTCAATGAATTTCCTCTTCTCCATCTCTCTGTTTGAAACTCCCTAATCTATGGCTCATAATGAGTATGAGAGTAATTCAGTTACTTCCAGCCAGTGTTTTGTCCTTGCTTCTTCATAGGCTATAACTCTCTGTATTAAAAGGCATAATCTAGAATTTATTAGAAATAGAAGAAAAAATTCCGTTGATGGAATTCACTGGGCTTTGGTTGAGGCCTTCAATGAGAATGTTTCCTTAATCACACTTGCATCCTTGGAATTCCATGCTCCAAATACATGAATTAATTTGGTTTTACTATTGTTCCCTCCTGTCCACCCCTAGACAATCATAAAAACTTATCTCGCATAAATGGGCATAGAAATTGCCTTGAGTAGCATCAGCATATATGTTCTTTTTGTCCCCATAAGGGGAAGCTTTTAGTATCTAAATTTGAAAATTGTGCATCCTATTGATGTTTTCAGTTTCTAATCTGGACTCTCTGAAACCCCATCAACATTTTGTTTTATTTTATTGATTTCTTCAAATGTTTGTTTCCATCAGCTAGTATGGAGTAAGAGATTTATGATGCATAGGCTTTATGTTAATTTTTTACCTGCCATGACTGATAGATGGAGTTCATTACTTCTGTAGTTCACGTATGCTATTCAGTTCCTTTAATGCCTGTTGAAGCTCTCTAGGCTTTAGCTGCTGGTTTTCTGTTTCTGCACAAGATCTCTCTGCAACTCCAGCATCTGACTGTATCAGTGGTTGAGTTCTGAAAGTGCACCCACCTGAGCTGTTAACCTGAAGTCTTAAGGTCTTTTCATGAAGAGGATAACAGGAAAGTACAGTGGTGCCTTGCGAAGGAGTTCAGGCTGCCTCTTGACTTACTCTGTATTTTACGTGAGCTGTGACATTGGCAGCACTACATCCTACTGCAAAACTGGAAGCTAGAAGCCATTGCTCTGTGAGCACAGTGTGTGTTTTGCTGATAAATGTGTGGAGGTGAGGAGGAATAAGGAGGTTATCTCAAAGAATTTGAAACTCAGAGAACCAGCTGAGGTTGTTCTGTACTTTCTTTTATTCTCGTCAGCTGTAGATCGGTTGGAGCAAAACACATAAAATAGCATGAAAGCATTTTTTAGAAAATGGACTGGGTGGAGTAGTAGCGGGAAGGAAAACTGAGCAATGCCTCGCTGCACAAGATTTTAAAGGAGGGTTTTTTACAAACAGAAGTTGTCTTCTGAGGCCTTCATGGAAGCTGTAAAAGGTGCTGGGGGTAGTGGGGAGAGTGTTATGTTCATTGGCTTGCTTTGTAAAACAATGCAAAGCATGTTCTTTAATGCTTCCTGAATAGTGCTAGAAATGTGGAGAAGACAGAGCAGAGCACTTGGGCAAGAATGATTTCTTAGAACATGGTGCTAAGGAATGTTTCAGACATCACTTCATGCAGGCTACCCCCCAGGAGTCCAAACCACGAGGCTTAAAACAATGGACAAGATGGAAGAAGCAGGATTTTTTTAATGAGAATCTGAAGTGGATATTGTTCAGTTCACTTGCTCTTTTTTTTTTTCTTGTGATTTTATATTAATGTTTAATTCTTTTACAAGCGTCTAGTCTGTGTTTACATCAAAGATAGGTATGTTCCTAGTAATTCCCTAGAGCTATGGTCTGCGGACAACTGGTTATTACATTTGCTGCTTTCCCTCATTCTGTTTGGCTTCTGCAGTAAACAGTTTAAAATATATAAATACTTTTCAAATGAGAAAGAATGCAAGTAGCACATCGCCAGTGGGAAAACAGTCCATGATATTATTAATAAGGGATTGTGACTCTTAAGAATTTCTTCATGATACAGTCAGGTTGTTCTGTGGATGATGGAGCAGATAAAGCCAGCTTTTCAATGCATTCCTCTTTCCTGATCAGGTTCTTTGGGGACTAGGAAGGTATAAGCTGAAGATTTTCTATTTTCATGTTTTTCTATTTTTGTGTTATTTGTAGCCTTTTTCTGTGAGTTGTTTTGATATTTAACAGTAGGCCTTTTTCCAGTAGGGGGGTACCAGTATTGTTTTATGGTTTGTCACATATTTGTAGGTATATATGAAAATATGCCTTTATATATATATATTTAAATAAAAATAGCTTTTAGTAACTTTTAAGAAATGCAGTATTTTGAGACCTCTAGTTTTGAAATGAAGGACAGCCATTATCGATGCAGTAGCACATTTCCTTGTATGATGAAGTTTGGAATAGCATGTGATTTCTGGGAAAATCATTCAGTTGTACTTAGATCCCAAGAAATTTTCTACTCTACCTGTTTATCTTTATAAACATACTTCTGTAGATTATATGGTTTCAGATCATGTTTAGATAGAAATTAAATTGTGTCCCATCAGTGATATTGACTCAGAAATCATGTTCTTAAGAGTGAGATTTATATTTCATTGTCTATTGAAACATGCTCTTTTCTAGGTATTGTTCCTTCCCTTGTATCTTTTCCAGTGACAGGAGCCAGTCTCAGTTGATGATCAGCCTGATTTCTTTCTGTTCCTCCTCTGTGCTTATGAGAGTGGACAGAGTTACAGGACAGTTTAGGAATCTTTTAAAATCAGATCTAAAGTTCTGATTCTCTGGAACTAGATAAAAGCTGCAAAAGACGTGACTGCATTTATCACAGTATGGTAATGAACTTAAGCATCTATTCAGATGGAACACTTTGGAACTAGGTAGTGGCCTTCAGTAGGAACTCAGTGGACATGCAGCTGGGTAGTGGGGCATGGCATAAACATATGTTGAGGCTGACCGGAGAGTCACCTGGCAACTTGACCAGATGTCCTGAAAGATAAAGTCTCTCCATTGCTGTCTGAGGTAACTGTGTGTTCCTCTTCGGGGGGGGGAGGGAGCAGGCATGATTTTGTAGCAAAAGTGTCCTTCATAATTGCAGGAAAAGGTGAGGAAGAATTGAACTGACAGCAAAGGAGAGCAGAAAATTCCATCATGCAAAGTGCATGGATTAAGAGATCCTAACTTACTCATTGCGTTATTACCTAAGCCCCAGAAGTGCTTGAGGGGAGGAGCAAAATGAAGTAGGGAAAGTGAGTAAAAGGATTTATTTTTTTTTTAACTAGATATACAGATCGAGTATTTACTTACTGTATTTAATTTCATTTTTGGAACCCTTAGGAGTCCATGAATGCTTCCAGTGTCATATCTCTCTCTCTAAGTGGGCTGTGCTTGTAAATCTCATATAACATTTGAACTTGGAGGAAAAAGTGCTGTTATGTTGGTGTAGGTAATTAGAAGCAAGTGAAGCTCATCAGTCCTGTAAAACTAGCAGATAAAAGCTAGCATGTCTCACTTCTGTAGAGAGATTACAGGTACAATCAGTGTGTCAGGGGAACCAAGCAACGATAGCCCTGGCATGTACTTGCCAGTGCTGTGTTTAAGGGCATATACATATTACACGCTTTGTCCACTGACAACAGATGTATTGGGGAGGTAGTATCTAATTTCAGGGATTTCACTCTACTTCCTTTCAAGTGGGATCTCTGTAAACCAAGAATCTCTTCAAGACTTCTCAGTTTGTATTTCACACCTGGTCTATGCTCATTATTGTTTCTGATACCATTGCAGTTGTTACAGCCCCAATGAGAATTTCTGGGCAAATTTGAATGCCCTGTACTTCTATTTTTGTATTATAGGTGTTGCTATAAATGTATTAGTTAAAAATGTATAAGTTATACCTTTCAGTTTAGATGATACAGTTGAAATTCCTTGAGCTTTGTAGTGTTTATGGTAGGGAATATGTTTAAAATGTATGAACATATTGTAATAATGTTGGTTAGGGTTTTGGGGTTTTGTTTTTGTTTTTTTGGGTTTTTTTTCACAGAAAGTGAAAAGCATAAGTGTGATCTCTGTACATTGTATGTTTTCAAAAAACTTTAAAATTTTAAGTTTATAATATCACAAAAATGTACCTTTTTTTTTTTTAAATCACTCAATATGAAAAAAAAAACCGCAGAACCCCAGTGTAGTTGAGTGCTTTAGTGGTCTGTGAGGGCAGTTGCAAAACAATATTATGAATTATAAATCAGAAATGGGTTCGGGGGGGAGGTAGGCAAATTTGCATAGGAACAGTTCATAAAGAGCTACTTAAATACCAAGAATCTCTGGCTCAAATGTTCCTAATACTTTGTAAGCTGGAAATCTGTGCCAGAGGAAGCATCAGACTGTGTTTGCTTATGTGCTTTCTCCAGCCATCCAGTGCTACTTGTGCCCAGAATGGATTTTGTGGACCAGTTATACTTGTGCATTAGTTCAGTGAAGGCTGGGACTTGTCATGAGATGGAGATAAATGATTGTCAAGGTAAACATAGAAATAGAAGCAGCATAGTAGAAATAGAGACAGCATAGTAGAAGTAGGAGGTTGGGGTTTTTGTCTCTGGCAAATATTTCACACTTTTTTTTTTTTTTTTTACTTTTCTAAATTTTGAAATGTACGAAAACAACTAGGGGATTGTTCTCCCTAAGCCACTGAAATGGAAAGGGAAGGGAGAGGAAAGCAAATGTAGGAAGTGTAAATGAGTATAACAAAGGCTTTATGCCTGTGAGCACTTTCTGCATGTGCTTTAATTTCATTTCAGTGGTTATTTTCATTGAAATGAATATAAGTATTACTAGAGTAAAGTTAAACTGGCATGTGAACTTGCAAAAAGGAGTGGGAAAAAGAATGGTAAGGAAGAAAGTAGAATCATTAAAGAGACACTTTGCAGAGGTGAAAGAAAGCTGGTTCTTGGAGATAAAAACTTAAAAAAGATTAAAGAACAACTTGTCTCAAAGAAAAGCAAACCTGATAGCGAAGGGAGAATAAATCAGGATTCAAAAGCAGGAAGACTGCCTTTGCACTGAGGAGCACTGTGTTGCTGTAGGCCTCCTCAGTGTCTCCTACTTCATGCTCTGCATTATTAAAGCTCAAGCTAATTTTTTTAATTGTATACCAGTTTGCTGTCAAAGTGCAGTTGGCTTTTTAAATGGGCAATAGTATACTGTTACTTAGGTTTATTAACTTAGAATATTGTTTGTTTGCTTCTTTGTTTGTTTTTGTTGAATTGGAAGAATGTAATTTCTGGAGAGGTCTGTCCTGATTCTGGTATTCCTGTTGATGTATGAAGGTCATTGGTGCTATATTTTCGGGGGTAGAAAACTGGGCAGTGCTAAAGGCAGTTCTGGAGGGATTTGGGAGGCCTTGGTTGCAGGATGTGAATTAATAGACACATGCACGCAGCAGGGATAAGTGCAAAGTGTTCAGTCCATGAACACACAATGAGCAGGGATCAGTAGTGTGGTAGTTTTATGGAAAAGGAGGTGTAGAGTGTGATAGATCACAAATCATCAACATCATGCTCTTGTTAAGGAAACTGTGCCCTGGGATTTATGACCAGTAGTGTATCTGGCAGTACAAGTAAAGTAATCCTCCTGTTATGTTTTGTAGGTGTAAGGTCTCAGCTGAAATAACGTTTCAATTTTACGTGCTTCCAAAAAATGCAGACCAGCTTCACACATCAGTGCAGGTGGTCGAGAACATTCAGGTGTCCAGGGTGGGGAGGAATAGAAGAACAAAACATCAGAAAACTACTTGTCAGCTTAAAAAAAATGTATTTGGAGGGAGTTTTTTTGTTAATTTTTTTTTTATTTGCTTTTCTTTTGTTTCTGGAGGGGAAAGACTTAATGTGCAAACTCATCTACTGACCTTCAGGAAATAGTGGATTGAAATGGCACCAAAGGATGCAAACTTGGACGTCAGAGTAGGATTTTGTAATGGCAAAGGTAGCATGCATCTGGAATACATTTTCAAGGATGTTGAAATTTTTGTTGAGCTTAAACATGCAGAGCAACCCATTTAACATCTGCCAGGAATACTTTTAAGTTTAAATTGCTTCTTACTTGGGGAGGAGGATGCAACAGTCATAGTCCCTTCATTTCCCTTTTTCTTGTACTCAAGAAAGGCTGAAGAACCTTTGGGTCTTCTCTGACTGGATCTTTTCTGATTGTGCACTTGTGTGTGCATTTGTGTGTTTAATAAAGTTGGCAATGGCGACTGGAGTTTGTGCAGTAATTTTTCCTGTTGTTACGCATTAAATGTGCTCACAGACTAACTAACAGAGTATGCCTCTTGAGAGTAATAGAGAAGGACAAGAAAGGTGAATTTTGTAGGGTTTTAAACAGCAAGTAAAAAGGTGGTAGCAGTTCTTGGTGTGCTCCAGCAAATGTCTGAAACCTTGGACCAGTTATGTCACCTGCTATGGCAGACTTTCCCTGGATTCTCATATCAACAGTAAGAAAGGGAAACACTGTCAGATGGTGATTCAACTAGAATTGCATTTCTCACCTAGAATTGATGGTTGTTTTTCTTCAGCTATAAGAGCAGTTATCTTTAGCAGCAGATGGATGATGAAACTAAGCCTTAGTGAATCAGTTAGAAAAATAAACACTTATGGACTATTTTGGAGTGGTTTTTTTTTTTCAGTTCTAAGACAAGACCAAGTTTTCACTAATAAGGAGTTCAGTGAGCTCTCTGATTTTTGTGCCAGCCCTTTTGTGACATTTGGTTTTGCTGAGCCTCTCTTTTAACTCCAGGGTTGAACTTCGGTTTCACTCTTCTGTGGTAGCCAAGGCACTGTATAAAGTTAATGCTCAGACTAAGCTGCAGAGTGAATGTTGTCGAATAGGAGAGAGAATATTGGGGAAAAAAATTAAAAACCGGTTTTGAACATAGAACTCAAGTAGTTTGATGTTTTGAAACAGATGTTAAGTATTTACTTAGTGTTTTACTAGTTTTTCAACTTCTGTGCTTCATCATGACACAGTATATTAATTGGAAGAATTTTCTATTGCGCAATCTGAGCAGCGAGTTGTTTAATAGATCTAAGCATATACTCTTTGTTGTGATTTTTCATGCCTGTGCTCATGCCAGTGAATTGGGGCAAGAGTGAACTGATATATCAGTGGAAATACAAATTTCCACAAAGGTTAATTTTTGCTTACTCTCTTGAGATCAAGATGACCCAGGATACTGTGCTTACAGCTCTCACAGTTCTAATTGGTTTGCTCCGATGCTGTGATAACCCACTTTTTTTCCTCTTCCTCCCCACCCCCCTTCAAATGCAGACATAATTACAGTGGGCTCACTGTGGCTCAGGATCAAGATTTCAAGGTTTTGAGCCATTGGATTTTCTAATGACTGGGTTGTCCCAGTAAGCTGTTAGATGTACACTTGGCACAAAGAAAATTCAGTGATTGGAGTGGTATATGGGTTGTGGTAAACTCTGAATCCATGAGAAAAGGTCATAGATGGTTTAAGAATCTCGCTTAGTTACCTCACTGCATACCTGGATGTAGCTTAAATCAGTAGTACTGTTTACTTCTCCAGAACTCTCTGTGGCTCAGTGTTACTGGTGCTATGAAACTCCTTTCAAAGAAGTTACCTTTATTGTCTGTATTTGTCCATAATTTTACACAGTATCTTGCCCTGCTTTCTCTTGCCTTTAGTTTAGGCTTTTTTTTTAAATGCTCTCTTTGCAATTCACGTTATGACATGTACATTGATTATGAGAATGTTTAAGGCAATTTTAATGAAACATCTTATTTCCTCCTCTGTTATTCCAGATCAGAAATATGTAATTTCTTCTCCCTACCTTGAAAATTTAAAAAGTTATATAAGAAACATGTTCGTTAAGTATAGCTTTTATAAATCTAGTAACAATGCGTGGCCATCTTCTTATTTTAAATACTTCGTAATTCAATAGAAGATGTTTTCCAGAAATAATAAAAATCTTTTAGGACATTTATTTTTTTAAATTAATTTTTACATCTCTTTGCAGATGTATTTGTCAGGCCTTACATCAGAAGATCTCTGTTTTGGTCACTCACCAGTTGCAATACCTCCGTGCTGCAAATCAGATTCTAATTTTAAAAGATGTAAGTGATTTCAGTGTCTGTACTTATACTTTGAAATTATCCTTTTTAATCTAAGAATTTTTAGTCAGATTTTTATTTTTAGTTTGTAAATATGGTTTCTGTCTAATGACTCTATATGTTTTTAAAGTTTTATAGTTATTAATGAAATAGGTTGATTTTTCTTGGAATATCTTCCCTGAAAAATCTATTTTGGAATTTTATCATGCATAACAATAATCTGACGTCCTGATTTTTATGTGAATTAAGAACTATTATTTCTTCAAACATTTTGTCTGGTTTTGAAATAGAGTTTTAAATTTCCTTTGTTTCAAGTTTAATATATTGTGAGGGAATTTTGAGACTCTTGATTTTGCTTTTATTCTTGTTTCTTACACTTACATGTGAATTAAGAAGTACGTTAATTTTGCAACAAATTCATTTTTAAATTAAGGCTGAGAAATGGTCCCAGATGCCTTTAAGAATGAGCAGGTCTTCATTGTGATAGTTCTTTCGAAACTTTGTTGTACTAGATATTCAGAGGTAGAGGGTGCTGCAGTTTGGTTTTTTTTTCACTTTCTTTTTAAAGGTTGGTAGTGAAATATGTGAAATTACTTTTGATGCATTATGAAAGTGCAGTAAAGGACACTACCATCTTTTTCCTCCCACTGAGATCTCTTTAAAAGTTACAGTAGCTCTTTAGAAATGAGTTTGTCATAGAGCTGTAAGCAGTGTGGAAATGATCTGTGTTGCACCTTGTAGGACTCTGCGAGGACCAGGAAATTGAGGTGTTTACCCCTAGACTGGAGTAATATAAAAAGACTGATGCTTATGTATGTAGTGCAATAGATTGACCTAAGGCTGCATGGCTTGGCTGTCACCCACAGCTTCTCCAAGGAGGTGATTCTCCCCTGGCTGCAACTGGAGATTTTGTCACGCTGTTTGTGTGCTGCTTGGCCCAGTTAGCTGCCAGGAGGGGACTGGTTAGAGCATAAAGAGCTTCTAAGTGAAAAATCAACAGAGCTTTCAGCTCAGTTACTGCAGTAGAACGTATGCTCAGCAACTGCAGAACCCCAGAAACAGCAAGGACAGATAGGAAAAATTGTCATTTACAGAAAGTGTATAATGAAGATAATCAAAGTTTATATTAATTGTAGGGTAAAATGGTGGGGAAAGGTACCTATGCAGAGTTCCTGAGATCTGGCATCGACTTTGCTTCCCTTTTGAAAAAAGATGAGGAGATAGAACCTCCATCAGTTCCAGGAACCCCCAACCTGAAGTCTTCCCGGAACCGAACCTTCTCGGAGTCCTCTGTCTGGTCCCAGGATTCGTCTGTGCACTCACAGAAAGATGGAGCAGTGGAACAACCACCTGTGAGTGCTCAAAGGATAGACATGTCTCAACTCTTGTCTGGCTGTTTTTTAACTTAAATTTTGATATGGGCTTTCCCTGCAGCATTGGAATACCAGGGATTATTGAATTCCATTATCAGGTGAGAGCTCACTCACAGTGGACCTGCCCAGCTGTGCTTGGCTGGCAGCCCACAGCTCTGTGTGGTTCTGTTCAAACTCAGCAGAGTCAGTTTGTGCAGTTCATCAGCTCTGCTGGATGCCAGAAGCATTCACTGTTGGTGTCCAAAGACACTACACTGGGCTTCCTTCAGCCTGTCCTCTGACAGTGCTGCTTTAAAGGGCCAGTCTCGCTGTATTTGGTGGGTTCTGTGTGTTGGTGCAGTGTTGAACTGAAATTAACACTTTCTTTGAAATCCAGAGTTCTGGGAAGTGTATGCAGAAGCCTTACCTATATGCAAAGTCTATATTTGCATGGCTGGCATAATGTATGCATAAACATACCCACATGATCTTGAGCTGGCCCTGAGGGGGCCCTGGGACACCAGTGCCTTGCTCTCCCCAGCCCTTTTGTTGCTGAAAACAGAAGGTGTCAGTATGACTTCCAGGCGACTTGTTATCTTTTGGGTCTGCCCAGTGCAAAACCAGTCCTAAAATTTCTATACCAGAGGTGGCCTTCTGCTCGTGTGTTTGCATTCACATAGAACAGTGCAGGATCCCTGTAACCCTGCTAGGCTTGGGTTGGCGCTGCATCTATGAAACGAATAATCCCTGCATATCTGTGATGATTGTCACCTTTATGCTATTGGTATAAATTATTTCTTTATAATGAAAAGCAATGAGATTTAAAAAAAAAAAAACAAACCAAAAAAAGCTACAGACTTTTTCGTATTTTTTGGAGGAATGGTTTTATGCTCAAAAGCATTAAACTTATGATACTAATGTCCCAGTGGCAACTCCTCTCTTAAATTCTCTTAAATTTGCAAAGGTGTTCCAGACTTTTTAGCAGCATTAGAACTGTTCCGTGTGGGTGGAGGAAAGTGGGAAGGGGGAGTGCGTGGAGATACAAAAAAAGACCAAGATAGGCTTCTCACCTTATATGGGCAACTAGGTGGGAATTCTCTTTTCACATCTGAGTCAGATCTGTTGATTCCACTGCTCATTGTTCCCCATCTATTGTTTGCTTAGTATGATTTCTCATTTGCCATTTTACTTGTTTTCCTTATTAACAGATGCTTTGTTGGTACATACAAGGAGATGATTAGACCTTTATGGTTAATTTTTAAGTCCTGCCGTATGTTGCTTGATCTTGGTACATACTTGTAGAAGAGTATTTGCTTTAAATACTCTTCTGGAAAGGAAGGGTTGCACGTACTTGCGTTCTGAAAACAGAATTTTCCCCAAGTAAAGGCCTTAGTTTCTGGAGCTGTTGCGAGTGAAGGTAGTGTATAAGAAAAAACTGGTTTAGCGATCAGGATACGTCTTTCTGGCTAGATCTGAAGTTTTGTTATATTTGGTGATGCAATGCCAAATAAAATCCTCACAGTGTCACGTTGCAGAATAGATTTTTCAGTATTACTGCACTGAGACTAATTTTTTTTTTTTGTCAAAGCTGTAGTTCGATATTTAAAGGTTTTAGTGCATAATCCCTTTATTTCCTTGTTTAATTGTTTGATAATTCTGAACCATGACTTTCAAGTGGCTTAGTCTGAATCTGTAACTGCAATGTTGATGGGTTTTATTCTGTGGTTTGTTTTTTTTTTCAGGGTGAAAATACAGTGGCTGCAGTGCCAGAGGAGAGTCGCCATGAGGGAAAAATTGGCTTTAAAATTTACAGAAAATATTTCACTGCAGGAGCAAACTACTTTGTGATTTTTATACTCATAGTATTCAATATTCTGGCACAGGTAAGTTGTTGGGAGCCACAAATAATATTAAATGTATTTTGGGTTTGCCTTTTTTCCCCACTTTTTTTGTTTAATTTTCTTTTTGACATAATGTATACTTTTTACTGTGATGTGTCATTTAAAATGTTTGGGAGTGTTGTGTTCTTTAATAATTTTGTAGTGTACTCAGTCAAATTTTATGTGTCAGCACAGAATATTGGTACAGCATTGAGAAGTCTTGCACTGATCCTTACTTCAGCAATTTTAATATTTCAATAAAATAATGATTTTGATGACAACATGGCACAGAAATTATAAGCCAGTCTGATTTTTTGAAACAGAGAAGAAAATAGTAAGGTGTATAAAGTAGTGTTCAACAAACCTGAACAGTCATCATCTTTCCAGTTCAGGAGGGTAAAGAGGTTTATTGGGTATGGGATTACAGAGTCCGACTGAAGTGTTCAAAGAACAGCTTGTCTGCTGGTAACTGCAGATCATGAGAAGAGCTAGAAGGAGGGTCACTGTTTAGCAAAATAAGAAAGTGAGGAAGGGGATAGGCAAATATTTTGTGTAACGCAGACCGGAAAAGGTATGTAAAAGAATTTTTAAACAAGGAAAACTATTTTGATACTTACCGAAAGAAATGGTGAGTTGAGGAAGCTGCCTGAAGATACCTTATTGCCTTTTTCTTCGTTTCCTGCTGAGAAAAGCTCAAATTCATTTCATGGAAATGATTTGGCTGGGTTGTAAAAAAAAGTCTATATATTTTAACATGTTACTTAATTTTTACTTATCCTTGATTCAACTCTGTCGGAAAGATAGCAAAACAAGATCAGATCTCTGTAGTAGAACACCCACAACTTCAAATTCACGTGAACAGGGGTGTATGTTGAGATAAATAACGCTTTTACAAGTTTGAAGTCACTTCTTGTCAGAGAAGGAAGGTGGCAGTAGGAGTTTTTCCCTCCCTCTTCTCTCTCATCCTCCTTCAACCCTGTTTCTGGTCATTATCTCCCGTAAACACAAATTTCTGGACTGGTGACATCAGAAAGTTTGTTAATCAAAAAGCATTTTCAAATATCTCTAGTAGCAAATTTAGGAACTGAAAAAAATGAGTTCTTTAATGTGCAATTAACATACATGAGGAAGAGCTACTATATTTTGTTTGCTAAAGTATATTGCTTTCCTTTAGTTTGCTATCATGTAAGGTAATTTAAGGTAACTTCTTTCTTTGTAGAGTACCTTCTAATGTGCTTGGCAAATTGCTGCTGGTCTTGAAAGACTGGATGGCATACTTTCCTGAATATGTGATGTTTTCCCAGAGAGCTTGAAAGAATAGCAAGGAAATTTAATTTTCTAATTTTTTTTTCATTTTGTAAGATGATTCTTGTGTTTGTCTCTTTTGCTCAAGGTGGCCTATGTGCTCCAGGACTGGTGGCTTTCTTACTGGTAAGTTGATGATAATAACTGGCCAGTCATTTTTGCCAGTCATTTCTGCCAGTCAAGTGCTGTTTGTTTAATAGAAATCAGTGTTGTATAGGTTTTTGTGGTAAGAGAATCTGTTCTAGGAAACTTCAAATTATACTTGATCTTCCTCTGCCTTCCACTTATTCTGGGGGGGAGAGAGGAATTAAACCTTATGCTAAGTGCAGACTGTGTTTGCATCTGCTTGTGATGCATGACAGCATCGATACATGAGATCTTTTGAAGATTTTGACAGAGTTGAATCTAGAAACAACTAAACATACTTATTTGATGATGGTTATCTTCTGTATGCATTTCCACAGGGCAAATCATCAAGAAAAGCTGAATCTCACAACAAATGGAAATAATGGAACAAATGGGACAGAACATCTGGACCTTAACTTTTATTTGGGGATTTATGCAGGTATTTACACATGCATCTGTGTGTGTGTCTAAGAACTATTTATTGTCTGATTTATTGTAGTAGAGAGTTTTGAGAGGTGCGAAGCAATGGCAATGTGGGAAAATGTGATTTCTAGCAGCAACTGAGCAATATCTTAACAGATTAGGAGCCTGGATGTTGCTTCCTGATAAAAATAATTGCAGTAAAAGTTTAAAAATCTAAAAATCTAACAGAAGAAATAAGTTACATGCAGACTCTTAATTTGCTTTGCCTGGATTTTAGAAAATAAACTAAGAATTGAGTATTCAGAAAGTCAGTCACCATAAGGTTGTGGCTATTGTCTGTACTAATTGAGGTAAATCTTCAGTCATTATATGGATGGGCAAGAGGCATTAGAAATGGATCTTCATTCTGTGCTGTTCTAAAACTTGACATGGCTACATTCCTTCTGAAGTGCCATAGCAAAAGAACCAGTTTTTAAAAAGCATTCTAGGTGGGTATGCAAACGAGATTCTTAAAAAGCATTTCAATGTATTTCAATAGGTATCCATATATGCTTCTGAATATTCAGAAAAGGGTGTTGATCCTTGTATTCAGGCATCCAAACATCTTGAAATACTACTCTGAAATATAGTAAAAATTGCTACAGAAAAATCATGTGCATGCTCTCAGACTCTGCTATTTAGCACTCCTAGTGATGTATGGTTTTGTACGGGATAGTACTTTCTTGATGGAGTTGTAAGTGATTGGTGTGAGCAAACAGGTGGAATGCCTGAAGGATATGCTTTGAATGTACTCAGAAACATCTCCATGGGCGAGAGAATATGTGGAGGATTTTTTGTTTGGTTTGTTTTATGGAATCCACATGATCTAAGTGCTTGACAGAAAACACTATACTTGGCCTGGGAAGCAACAATTTAGGAGCCAGATAAACTGGGCTCTTATTTTCTCTGTGTAATGTCTTATTTCGTGAACTGTTCCAGTGGACTGCACAGTGTGATTGAATGTGGCAAATGTGACTTTCTCTGACCATATAATCTAAACCACATTACAGAAAATTTTATCCTTTAAGGCATATTTTGTTCTAGATAGCAGAACAACAGAAAGTACCTTTATATTGAAATGTTCGAGTGACTTACTTGCAATAGTTGAACAGACAGCATTGACTGACTTACACAAAATTGTAAGTGAAGTTGACAAAGTTATAAAAAGATAGTACATACATCTCATGATGTACATAATAATCCCACTTACCTTTTTCTATAACTTCTGAAACAGTATAAAAAAATTTAACATTTTTATTTCTGATTCCCAGTGTTTGGAAAAAGAAAAAACTTGCCACGGTAGTTCCTTCCAAGTCCTTGTTTTTATTATGAGACAAAGATTTGGAAGAGTAAAATTTCTGTTAATGGGAAAACCCTGTTGGCCAGAACTGAGGTACCAGTTCCACGCCTTTTTTATAAAGCGAATGTTCGAAGGGCCCTTGTCTCTCTCCTGCAGAGGTTCTAAGCTCCTAAATAGTGAAAGCAAAAACCTTTGGCTTAAGACAGATCAGGTGAAGGACTTGAAAGTATGTCTCATTTGTCGAAAGTATGTCTCCCCAGCCATTAACTCTCTTAAGGTGTTTTGTTTTGTGCGGATCATGCCAACAGGTTCCAGTGGCTTCCAAGCCTGAGTAATGTTGTACAGAAATTTGGGGTTCCCAGGATGTGGTCCCTCTCCTCCAGTTGCTCCCACAGACTGCTCTTAGGAATGGGCTATGCCACAGCCTCCTGCTTAGTACCTTTCCTTCTCCCTTTTTGCATGACCCAGCTTTCCTGTTTCGGTACATTAGTTTCGGAAAAGTTGTCTTTTACCTTCTTTTACTAGAATAGCAGTTGGGACAAGGCAAAACAGCTCCCATCACAGCCATGTGCTTTTTTCTTAAAGACAGCACCTTACAGGATGTAAACAATAAACTGCAAGCAGACAAATGAAATAGTGATACCTTTTCTTGCTCCTTGGGAGCATACAGAAGGAAGCAGGATGGAATAACTTAACCACATCATGTAGCTTAAACCTCCCTCTTTCCCACTGTTACTATAGCTGTTCTTGAATTTTGTCCAGTTTTAATCTACCCTTAGAATAGGACATGTTTTCTGTTGATAGGGTCTAACTTCAGGGTGTCCTCAAGGCCTGAGCATATGGGCTTGTGGTAGCTATGCTTATTTTCTGAAGCAGATCACCTGGAGCCTGGAAGCACTGCCAAATGTAAGGTTGACACCTTCCCTGTTCACCTTTATTGACAGGGAATTTGGGCAGCCACACTGGAGATTATGCACAACAAACAAAGCAGCAGCAATCTCATTCTTTGTTTCCATTTTTTGCCCTGTAGCACCACTGTCTTGTAAGTGGAGTTGTGCCCAGAAGAGAGACAAACAGTCTGCAGACCAGTTCCCCAGAAGGGCTCTCTTTCACACGGCATAAACAGTGCATCTTATAAAATGTTAAAAGAAATACACATAATTTAAATGAATTGGTGTGGTTTACAAGAGGAAGAATGGCATGAGTGGTTTGGGCTGACTGGGAGTAACTCAAGGTTGTCTCTAAATAGCCATGTGTATATTACTTGGTTAGTACCTGCTGGCAAATGTTGAATCTTCACAGTGACCTCTGCAAGCCACAATTATACACGGCACTGTGAAATGAATTTCTTAGTAAGGCTGTTATGCAGAGGGTTTTAATACAGATTTATTTCATGGGTTAACAGACATTTGCTATATTTCTATAAAGTACCAATTCTTTTAAACCAAAAAAGAGAAATTGATTAAACTGATTCTGTGATAGTAACTGAAGCTAGTGACAAGTATATCTATGTTCTGCGTTCAGTCTGAGTCCCCCTAGGCTTAAGTTTGGATTCTTGCTATATGCAGAAGGCAAGAGAATTTGGTTTTAGTTCAGTTTTATGTTTAAGGGGTTTTTTCTTCTGAAATATTCCTATCTTTATGTATGCTCTGTTTATGTTTTTTTTTTTTATTTCAGGTTTAACAGTGGCTACAATACTATTTGGCATAATCAGAAGTCTTCTGGTATTTCAAGTTCTTGTCAATTCTGGTCAGAATTTGCACAACAAAATGTTTCAATCCATTTTGAAAGCTCCTGTCTTATTTTTTGACAGAAATCCTATAGGTAAGTTTAATAGTAAAAAATACCTCAATATTTAATGTATCCCTGTGATTACGGTTTCTGGGCAATGACAATTTGATAGTGTTTTTGCACATTTATGGGGTTCTTTTTCTTCTCTTTAAATTTAAATTTTTACTTAAACGCTCTAAATTTAACAGTATAGTCTTTTTAAATTTACAAGTCAGACTGCTTATTGATGGTTCACGTCATTGTCTCCAAATGCAGCCTACAGAACAATGAATTATCTGTAACTTTGGTGATGTACATTGACCTGTGTTTGCATTGCTGTTCTGATTCCGTTACACAAGGTGTCTTCAATACATTAAATGTGTATGCCTTTGCTTCTTGGGCATGCCTTGCGTGGGCTTTTCTTTGAAAGCTTAACCCCATGAATTATTTGCCCTTTTAAAAAATAATTTTAAACATGTGTGGTAATGCATCGTTTTGAGAAACTGCCTAGCTTACTGTCCTTCCAGAATGCACAAAAGGGTAAATAAAGTATGCAATTTAAAACTATAATCCAGATCCTTATGTTCTTCAAAAGAAATGAGAGAGAAGCTGGAGCAGAGTGAAGAGAGTTGGAAGTGGTACTGATTGATCTAGCCACTGGTTTCTCTCTTACATGAGAAACAGAAACCTGATGGTCTTGAGTCCCTTGGGAAAAAAAAGGACATAGGCTTGTTCTCATAGCTCCAGGAGGCATTTAATGATTGTAAGGATATATGGGAATGGCTTTATTATTTCAGAGAAATTAGTAATATTTTCAGGAAAAAAATACTCGTGAGAAAAAGGTTCATGACAATGATATGATGAATGAAATAAGTACAGTTTAATCTTAAAAAAACCCTACAACTGCGGAAGTTTAAGGCTGTGTTACATGACCTACTAGCACTGGGAGTCTGTGGCAATGTAAATTCAAGGCCACTGCAAAGGATTAGAAGGGAAGCCATAAGCTCAAGTGACAGGTTAGTGGAGAGCTACTGAGAGCCCATACATCGGAAGAAATCATAGTGCTGATGTGGGCTGTTGTCAGATAGGCAAGGATTTTCCTCTTCTCTCTCTCTTGTGTATGTGTACAGCATATGCAGTAACTGTATTTTTGAGGGAATAGTCATCATGTAAGAGTGCCCATAAACCTGGCTCATCATAACAAAGTAAAAACTACAGAGTAAACATCAGCAACAACGTAGAGTAATACCAGTTTGCTTTATAACATACTGTGAAGCTCAAATTAGCAGTGCACTGTAAAACTGACATTCGTAAAACCTGCCTATTGCTGGTATTTCACACACTGTTGTGACTTACAGATGTGTGTTTCTATAAATCAGCAGATATTTTATAATAGAAGATTAACTTCGGGATACATATATTTCTTTCCCTTCATCTTTCTTTTGGTCATGATTGCATGTGAAGGTTCTGATGCAAACATCTTTTGAAAAAGAAAAAAATAAAAGGGAAAAGATGACGTGAGACAGTGCTCTTGTTCAGAACTGCAGCACGTAGCAATTCTGAAATCCTGTTTGTAACATCTGTATTTTATTGTCTGATTTATATGGGGTTTTTGCTGCATAGTTATCTTATAGAACTTCACATGCTATTTTTTGCATTGAGATGAGATGTATTTTTTGTGGTTTTTCCCATCTTTTTTAATATGCCTGACTATGAAAGACATACTAAAAAGAAATTGAAATAATTAAATGCTCCTTTTTCTAGGTCTGTGTTTGTAATAGTCAAGCCAAACTATTAGTTATCATATCCCATATTAGCAAAGCTAATATTGCAATGTCAGATCTATCATTTAAGCATCCAGCATGTTCTCAGCATTTATGTGAGGTCTCAAAGACCTTAGCAAAAGCAATTGCTGAACTGATTTTGCTGTTTTATTTATCAAAAAATAATCAATTAAAAAAATGTCATGGCTACTATTTTGAACACACGGTGATCTGTGTTCCAAAGTCAAGGAAGGAAACTTAAATAAATAGATATCTCAAGCTCTTGGTAGTTCTTATTGGGGAAACATAGTAATGAGCAGCATCAGGGAGTCAACATTAGGAAATGGAAATATGTGGTGAATCATGACATGTCTGTCAGCTCCCAACAGTGTAGATCCAATCAGTCTTGGTGAATAAATAAGATGATTTATTTCTAAAAAAATTATGTTTTCTGAAGCAGTTTAGGCAGGAGCCCAAGATCTCTCTTTACAGATTGCATTAGCAGTATATAGGGAGGGGAAGGTTGTAAAGGGAATAGTTACCCAGATGATAGAAAAATTTCAGTGTATTTTTGGAACCTGGATTACATAGCAGAGAGAGAAGAGGAATATTAGGACCCCTCTCCTTTCTCCCTTCCCACCCCAAAATATTTGTGTTTACACAGATTTCACGTTTCTGTAATTTGGCATAGATCTAAAAATAGTTAAACATTACTGCATGTTTTGCATCAGAAGAACCTTATTAATAAATGACTGTCAATTTCTTTCTTTCTTAAACATTTAACCTAACCCTATTGAGCTGATAATCCTAAGTGACTAAAGTGAATTGTCTTACCCAGCATTCAGAAAAAATTACCAGGTATTTCTGACTGAAATTCAAATTTATCAGCAGATATCTATACAGCATCAGCTATAGTGAAAAACAGCTAAAGCTATAGTAAAAGCTTGATGGGTGGTTTGAGATTAATGTTAGTGTTTTGGGCTTTATCCCATCTGACTCATCTGCATTTGCTGACAGAACTTATTTTTTTTTGAGTGTAGAATCTGACTCTCTTGCAACTTGTTTGCTCTTCTGTCCATATGCCAGTAAGGGAGTGGCATGCATGTCAAAGTATCAGTAAGGTAGGAAGATGTGGACGTTTTCTGTTTCATAGTGAATGCTTTATATATTCCTCTTCACATGTCACTTGCAGGAATAAAGGGGTTGATTTCTGTGCATGTCTAGCACAAGAGGGCAGCATGATCTGTTTTATCCCAGTCGAGCATTACAATGGCTTGTTAGAAGGATAACAAAATTCATCTGTTACGTTCTTAGAGATGATATTTGAGGAGTGAATTTTCAACCTCTCTGCTGAGCAATAGTAACGTAGTTCAATTCAGTTGTCTTTATTATTTGCAAGTATAGTATTTTCTTCTGATGTTTTACACCATAAACTTTTCAGCTTTGTGTAGTGCTGAGTTCAGGAACTTCCTTGGTTTTTGGAATTAGTGGCCAAAAGTCAGATAGCCCTGTAGAGTCAGATGAGTCCTGTTGGGGAGCCCTTCTTCAGCCATTAATCAGGGAGACCTTTTCAGCCATTATTCCTTTTAATTTCTTTTTCAAGATGTTTGGAAAATTTCAAAACTAATTTGTTACAAAGCTAGGTAAAAGGGGCCAGGACTTCAGCAGCAATGACTCAATTTGGGACTTCCCTCTTTTGAAATTAGTTTCTTATTGATAGTTTAGGAGATCCTAGTTCTGTCAAGCTTCAGGATTTGATTCAAGATTACTTACTTAGCTTGTAAATGAATTGTTCTTTTCTGGGATTTAGGGACAGAGATTAGAGAAGGGATGCTAATGCATAACTGCATCACTTTCAGTAATGGTAATTTTCGTGGAGGTTGTGTGTAATTTTGAATTGCATTGAGTTTAGGAAGCTGAAACCTACTGTTATTTTGCTGATGGGTGCTGTGAGAAATAATGAATGATATGCATTAATTTGTTCAGATAAAATAGGAATCCTTTCCCCTTCTAGAGATCTGTCTAAAATTTAAATTGAACCAGAATCACTACACAAATCCATATGAAAATACAGCTTTTTTTCTTTTTTTTTTTTTTTAAGTTGTATCACTCCAAACTCTTGCTTCTGACAGGAAAAAGAAATATTTTGGCAGACTTTACAGCATTTCTGGCCTTCTTAGAAACGAGAAACATTGAATTGTGTGATGGTGTCCTCCACCTGTTATATTAACAGATTTTCCCCCTCCCCTTCACCCCCCCAAATGCTTTGTGGAAGCTTTAAATAAACACTGATCCATTTGGGTGCGTACCTAGACTTTGGGATTTGACCAGGTTATAAAGAGAAATGTTCTTTTTTGGGTTTTGGCATTCAGAAATTACATTCTGAACTGATAGCTAATAGCAGCACATAAAAGCAAACTCCAAATATAAAAAGATAAAAACGTGAAAGAAAGCTGTTGTTATAACAAAGAGTTTGTTTTTCTTTAAGGCACAAGGATTTTAATTATGGTATTCATAAATCAAGTGTTGAAATGTCTATAATTTGACAGAGAAAGTTTCTTTATAGGATTAAAAGCATGTTCATCAATGCACAAGTGCATTTTATCTGACAGAAGTGTCAAATGGGAAATGTTGTTTAAAGTGTTTCAACCATATAATATTTGAAATGAATATGATATTTCAGCAATCTGAAAATTACAATGCTGATAATGAGGTTGTTAAATTATACTTTATCAGTTGGATAGTGAAACTGCGCTAGTTAGCCTACATTAATGTATGCTTGTTCACACAAGTGATTCTGCTGAACAAGTAGCATGTTTAAACAAGAAATACTGGTCTTAAACTGTGTGATTTACAGTAGGTGGTGTTTTGGCATATCATGCAGTTAACAAGGCAAAGCTTCATGTTAAGATATTTCGTTTGTAGTCTCATTCGTCACTGATATAAATATTCAGTAGCAATGCCAGGAAATGTATTGTATTCCTATTTGACTCAATGACTCAATTGCTTTCTTTTTTTTTTTTTTTTTTTTTTGGAAACGAGATCTGTGCTATCTTTCTGATGCAGTTTTCAGATATATCCTTGTGGTCAAGATGAATTCTACAGGATTGTGAAAAACTACACCAGCTCTTTTGACAGCTTTCATGTTCTCTTAAGCTAATACAAAAAAAATACATTGTCCTTAAAGCAGCAGAGGCTTTGTTTTTGACTCTCTGTGCCAAGCGCTAAGGCACGTTCACATATGCGCAGGTTTGTTAGTTTATGTTGAAAAGAAGTCCCTGTAGGACAGCCTTTTGTTGTAAAATAAAAACACAGATTCTCTCTTCTGTGTTGGTAATCACTTGCATTTGTTGTTATTAAGATGGCAACACAATGGGTTCCATCAATCATCAAGATCCTTAACAATCACACAATGTTGTAAATATTATGTTTGGGTGTTTGAGTGGAACAGCTCGTCACTGAAGTAGGTGTGGTAATTAAAACCTGTTAGGTTGCTACATGTGTTAAAGAAAAACCCTTTAATGTTTTTTTCATATAACAATGGTGATATGTACTTTGAATCTTATCAGGGTGTGATTATTAAATGATATTTTGTGGGAGTTGCTCATTTACTGTTAGTATTATCATGGCTTTGTTAGGAGTTTAAATAGCCTTATGCTTCCACGTGTTTTATCACCATTATGATTCTGTCAGGAGTCTTATAAAGTTGATTGCTATAGGAGTAGTCTTTAAAGTTAGTAAATAGCACTCTGGAGTTATGTTTACATTTATTATCTATTAGCATAATTCAACTCTATCTTATTCTTTTCTGCAACAGTAATTGAATGAAACTTGGCCGTAAACTGATGAGACAAGCCCATTACATTTTCAGTTCACCGAGTCAGTGCTCACCCTATTTATGCTTAATACGGGAGATAAAATTAAAAGGTTTACAGAAAAGCTGTTTGTAGGAGGGGATGGGACATTATTTGATAGGGAAATAACGTGAAGCTTGTACTGACAGCCACTTCCAAGTGCAGTCTCCTGCTTTCTGGCACAAGATTTCACGTCCCTGCATAGAGATTTTCTGTCTTCTTCACATTAAGATTCCCCGGTGGGGAAAACGGCCTGCTGCGAAACTCATTTCTGACCATATGCTGACCTGCCCAGATACTGTGAAGTCTAGTGTTTTCATTCGCTAAAGCAACTACAGAGAGAGCTGCTCTCACCCTCCTCAGCTGAGCAAAAAGGAGGCACGGAATGTTGACCAAGGCGGTGAAGCCTAATTAAAAATACTGGCTTTAGAAGACCATACAGAAGCTGTTCAGAGACATCCCTTTCCTGCAAGTGTAGTGGGAAAACAAAATGGAAAACAAAATGGAAATTTTGTTTTAGTCTTTCATAGATGGCAGGCTGTTTTGATCAGATTGTGGCAAGGAGGAAGGAAATGTTGGTTGGAGGCACTTGAAAACAGAGAGAGAGACTGCTATAATATTGATGGAAGACTGCAAGGGGCTTAAAAAGAGGGCCTAGCTAAGGTGGTAAAGCTACCAATAAGCTTTTAGAGGTAATCCAAAATGGAGTATTTTTTTGTTTTGATAATAACTATTTTAAATATATACTTTTTATTTGCTATTTATAATCCACTTTAAAATTGCAGGTTGCTATGGCTGCTGTTGGTAGTGGGGATTGGATGTGCCACATGGATAGAGAGAATCTTCTTCCTTGCCCTTCATGGATGCCTGTTGTGGATGGGAATTGAATATTTTTGAGAAATTAGAAAAAACTTAGCCAAAACTCACCTTGATTCCACCTTGGAACAAGGCATGAGCATTTAAAAAAAAAAAAATTATTTTGGAGAAGAGCAGAATAGGGGTAATGAATAGCCAGGTAGTGAGACCATGTATGTGGAACGTGGGGAAGGCAGGCTAGATCTTCTTCCTTTCTGATATAATACAGACCTTGAACATGTTGCTCCCCTGTCTCAGGGGAAAGCCATGCACATCAGGCTCTTGGCTCTCCTGGGCTTTTTGCTGTGCCATAACCTTTCATGACTGTCTCTTACGGACACACAGACACAATTAGACGGCTGTGGTGTTTGCAGAGAAACCAGCTTGTTTTGGTGGGATATTTGTGGTTTGGTTTTTTTTTTGTTTTGTCTGAGTAGCCAGAAATTAAGATAAAACAAATACTATCACAGTGCAAACTCATTTCATCAGCACTGTTCTGCTTTATACTGCACAAAATTCTTTCTCCCAGATGATCCTAGGTAATCTGCACTGCAGCATCTGGGTGAATTAATTACTTGGGGTTTGGTTATTTTTTTTCAGATTGCCAGCATCTTGCAGATTATGCAACAAGTGAAGATTAGTTTGTGCCCGTGGTGATCTTGTAGAGTGTTTGGAACAAAAGGCACTTCTCCATCCAAAGTTAAAATTTTAGTGTGGAAAAGAATGGATGTTGTATGTCAGTCTGCCGGCTTTGGCAATCCAGAATAAAACACAAAGAATAGAAATAACAATGGATACAGAGGTATTGAATCAAACTAGACATCATTGTGCTGTTCAGTTTAAAAAATACAAACTTGATAGAGTTCATTACTTAAGTTATTTACAAAAGTACAATACAGCATTAGTTGCTTGCTTCCACCCTGCCTTCCCCAGATATTAATTTTTTTCTCTGTCAAAATCATTAGTACTTTATCAGAGGCTTTTTGTTATGTATTCAGGTTAATACATATGCAGGACCTCCTTCAGATGTTGATTTTTGATGTAATTTTGTGGAAGATAATGTTATATTTGGAGGAGGCAACATTATGACAAGCTGTACTTGTTGACAGCTACCAGTCTTACCAGAGCTTTTCAAAGTGTTTTAAAATAGCATCTAGCATATGAAAAACATTTTTTTGTTTGTTTTATTAGTTTCTGGACGGTAGTCCTGTAAGTAGAGTGCCAGTATGTAATGGACATTAAATGACTACTTGTGACAATACCAGCCTTGAGGTAGGTACCTTGAAACTGGAAACTGCAGGTTAATGGAGGTTTGTTTTAATGTTCATTTAAATTTGGGCTTTTGTTGAACATTTTTCTAGGTGATTCTTATTTGCATGTTTTGTTGCCCATAGCTTTTGATTTCGGCTTGAGTAGAATAGTTAGTTGTTATGATCCCAAAAGGAGGCTGTGGAGTGAGATTTATAAAAAGTCTGGAGAAGCTGGGGCTGCTTTAGCTGTTACTCACCTAATGTTGAGTAGGAAATTGTATTCATAGAACCAGCACGCAAAGCAAGCTGTCTGTCTACCATGTGGCAGAAAGGTGTCAAAGTCTTAATTCTCAGCTGTTTGGTTCAGAGTAGAAGACCTTTTTTAGCTCAGGAGGTGATTTTGCTTTTGTGTTGGACTTTTCAGTGTTAGAGAAGACTAACAAATGACTACTGACCTGTTTGCCTTCTAGTTGTAGGATCCCCTCATCCTTCCTCATTTACCAGTTAAAAAAAAAAAAAAGATTATAGAGGTCACTAATATTTCTTGAACTTGAGCTTTTATCATGTGCTACTTGTGCAACATTTATGATATTAGTAAACTCAGAGGAAGTTTAAACTCCTCATAAGTTCATGAGGTTTTTCTGTCCACTGGCACGGTCCTTGCCAGTTTTCATCTGCTGTGTACCTGAATTCATCCTCTGCTTTTTGTGTCTGGGAATGCATCGACTGTGTACCTGAATTCATCCTCTGCTTTCTGTTTCTGCTTTTCCATCTCTCCCACCCCCTTTACACTGTCTTCTGTGAATGTCCTGCCCTCTTTCAAGCATAGATCTTCACTAGCCTGAGTTAGTGTTGGGGCATAGAGTGCAAAATAATCTGAGAGTGCTTGGAAATTGGAGAAGGTGAAGATTTGGAACATGGACATTCTTGCTGGTAATTATAAGGTATGATAGGTAGAGGATAGATGGCCTAACTTTTCCTCAGTATTCTTTTTGTCAGATGTGAGGAGATTTCTGTGTGTGTGTGGTAAACCTCTTTTTTTCTTAATGAAGTTATTGTCTGTTTAATATGCAAATGATGCAATGCAGAATATTCTAATTCGTGTGTAGGCAAGAAAAACCTCTCTGCTTTGTGGTAAGCTTCCCTTCATTGGGAATACATATTCCTTTGTCCCTGTGTGTATTCATTTCTCTGCATAATTTCATGTTCATGAGTTTGAATGTTCACAACCCAAAATAAATACACTTGAGTCTAAATTTTAGGCAAAAATCCTACATGTGTTCCTAAGATGTCATAATAAATTTCTCATATAGGAATAGTGTTCCTGCCCCATCCTTTCTAGGAGGGGGACAGTAGGTGATTAGATGCCAGGAGCATTTTCTCAGTAGTTTTTTTCTTCACCCCTCTCTCTCCTTTTCAATATGAACAGCTAAAGCTGTAAACTTTACAGTATCTCATTCATCTCTTCTTCCAGAGCACTTATTTTTTGTTTAGAATCTGTTATGCTGATCTTTAGAGAAAAGGTGGTGTCTGTCTTCAGTTAGAGAGATTTGGTTTAGAATGTTAAATGTTTTATGTACAGCAATCTTCTCATAACATAGGATAATGAACAGTTTCAGAAGTACTGTTGCTGTCTATCACTGGTGTTTGCTTTCTCTTCCCTCTCAGGGAAATAGGGGAATATATCCTTAATACTGGGCAACTTAAAGGTAACTACTACCAACTCTTCCTTAAACCATTTTACCATTTTTCAGTCAGGAAATACCAGAAATATTCTGGAAAGCTAACAGTAATTGTTTACTTTTGGCTAGGCATTTAGACAGGAGAGAGGAGATTTGTTCTTTTAAGAGGAGACTGGGAACCAAGGGAGAAAAGGAAGAAGCATTATACTAACCTCCAGCAAAGCATATGGACGTGTGTATATATATATATATATATGTATTTTTAATATGTATGTGTGTGTACGTAGATAAATATTAAAAATATTTAAATGATTAAAAATCATTCTCATTTTCTCTTACCACTGGAGAAAAAACCAATTATTTGATGCTCATTTAAGACAAAAGATACCTGCAGAAACCTTTGCAAATTGAAAGCCCCAGAACTGTGAACTACAGATGGCTTTAGCTTTAAAGTGTCATCTTTTTTTCTATTAAACTAACAATATATAGAGAACATTTTTTTCTTCAGTATTTTCAACAGAAAACTAGTTATGCTAGACTTATTCTGATATTCAGAAATCTTATCTAAGTAGTGCTTTCAAAATAAAGCCAAATTTGAGAGAAAAAAGTGCCTTAAGCTTTTTATAAAGCTGACAAGTTTTAATATTCCAAATATGTAGTGACAATGATCTTTTTTCATAATTAAGCTACAAGTATGGTTTAATATTGAATTCAAAGCCATTCTCTAGACGCTGCTTACATTTAAACCCTCAAGAATCCCCAAGAGAAAAAATGGAAAAAACAATCCCGACACTTTTTTTTTAATTCAGATAAGAAAAAATAAACTCTGCTGCACCTCAATTTAATAACCAGTGTGGTTCAGCTACTACCGAAGGCTTAAGGACAGTGTCTAGAAGTGATTGTTCAGAAATAAGTGTTTCTCAAAGATTATGAGAGCTTATACAGATGATTTTGTGCACCTGCTGAGTGTTCAAGAGTGCAAATGTCCAATCTGACGCTTTGCAGAAGTGTTTATTTGCTTGAGAATAGAAACATTCCTGTGGAAAAATAGGATTTAATTAATTGTTGTCCCAACTTAGCCACGCAATAAAGCAATATTGTAACATACTATTAATAGAGACACGAACGTTTAGTGACATGCAAAATGCCAAGTTTGTGAAATGGTCTGTTACCAGCTTAAAATGTAGTGCTGTGAGCACTGCTTAATTTGTTAATACCTTCATACTCTGCTTCTGTTGTTTGTACTTTTCATGAGATGCAAGGTGGTCAAATACTTATTGAGTGCTTGTTATTAGTTTTTAAATAGTCATGAAGGTATTTTGAATAGAAATCTTCAATTAAATAGGCAGAAGAAGAACAAGTTAGTACAACTGAAAGACAGTAGGTTTAGATTAGATATTAGGAAAAAAACCCTTTGCTTTGAGGGTAGTGAGGCACTGGAACAGGTTGCTCGGAGAGGCTGTGGTTACCCCACCCCTGGAAATGTTTAAGGCCAGGTTGGATGGGGCACTGAGCAACCTGGTCTAGTGGAAGATGTCCCTGCTCATGGCAGGGGGTTTGGAACTTGATGGTCTTTAAGGTCCTTTCAACCCAAACCATTCTATGTTTCTGTGATTCTGCGGGTCTTGGAAAACAGAAGAATACATTCATTCTTTTACTCTATGAGGAGGAGATGCAAAAATACAATTCCAGCTAGTGACCTGCAGCACATTGTAAATGTTGGGTTGCATCTGAATTACTTGACTTTCAGCATGGAAGATAAAGGCTTTAGACCTTTCACGCCTCTCAAGATTTGTTGTAAAGCAGGGATTTGTGCTTGTCTTTCATCTCATTTTTAAGGGGATGGTGGCTCTTCATAATGGAGCTTGACCAGCAGGATAGACAGAGTATGCTGCTGGTGTAAGAGGAAGTGTGGTGGGTGTAACATTTGGTCCTTAGACCAAATTTTCCTCTTGCTGTATGCCTTTCTGCTATAATACCAAAGCAACTCAGAGAGGAAACAGAGCAAGGAAGGCAGTTATTTTAATTAGTGAATTTTATCCTTAAAGACTCTTCGATCTAATTCGGTCTTCTGATTTTCTGTTGATTCTTCCAAATGCTTCAGACTTACTCAGACAAAAGCCTTTTTCTTCACAATTGTCAAATTTCATTGAATCTCAAGTCTTGGTGATAGAGCTTAATTGTCAGCAAAATAAGTCTTGGTTTCTGTAAATTGTTTGATCCTCAATTGGTTTAGAAGTGACAATATACTTTCATTTGCAGGGTTTAGATACTGTTTCTATCTGGCATATGGAGCAAAGTTGGACCAACTGAAGACATTATTTCAGTTGTTTTCTGTCAGGAAGGCTTAGACAAAGAGCTTAGTCTCAGATCCTTTAAAGTTCAAGCATCTGCCACTAGGGGCAAAAATTATTTTCCTGTAGGCATTTATCTTTTATTGTAGATTTACTGTGCTGCTTCACTTGGTTGATAATCTAATTTAAACCTTGAAGATGAGTCATACCTCCTCAAGGGGATTCACAGCTAGTTTAAATTCTCTGATGTCAGAACCTTTCAGTTCTTCTAGGATCTGAACATAAGGGTCCTTTGGGTGTCAGAATGCACCAAGAAGGAAAGAATATGACCCATGCAAGTTCTAACACTTGAGAGAGAGTTTTACAACATACCTCAGATTGTTTTTCAGTACTTATTTGGATTTCTAGTTCAGGTAATTCATGATGTCTTGACTTAATTTAGGTTGTAATTGTGGTAAGTGGTCCATTGTGGACAGACATCTGCAGGTATGAGTGTGGTACCCTGTTGAAGTAAGGTACCTTTTGGAAGGTAGAATAGACCATATGCTATACTAGAGACTTTTGTTTCATAAGAGCAGCATTTTGTATACCAACTGTGATGTGATAGTTTTCCAGAAAAACACTGGATTATGAAAGGTTACAAAACCTTGTTGTTAAGAGGCATTTCAGTCACCTTCCTTCAGAAAACCAAAAGAAACAAACACACACAATCTCAATTGTGCAGAAGGCCCTAAAAGGTTTTATTGTGATCCAACACTTAAACTTTTTCATGACCTCTTCCTGAAAGCATGACCACTGTATAGTTGACCGCTAAGAGATTTAGGAATTGAATGTTCATATTTGGAATGTGAATTGCTATATAAGAACTTCTTCAGAGTTAGGGAAGGACAACATAGACATTCAGAAAGTTAAGAGGCATTGTAAATACCATTCAGCTGTGATGAAAAGTTTATTGGATGCTTTTCATATGCGTTCAAAAGTTACGCTACATTTTTAAAACTGTCAGAACCAACATTTGTTCTCCAGATATTGTAATTAAATAACTACAATGCTATGTTGTTACTAATTAATACTCTATAATATTTATAGTGGTTGGTTTCTTGACACAGTTTTGCCTCTCATTTTTTTTTTGCTTGGAGGTATACTTTTGTTTCATATATTTTAGTGATGTATCTGCAAATTGATCCAGAATCAAGTTCTGAGCTCATGCTGTTTTGTGAAGAGGGAAGCAAAAACACAAGATCTTTTTCTGTCATTTACTTTCATTATTATATGTGTATTTTTCCATTTTAATCCTACCTTATCACAAATTTGGGTAGTGTCTTCTTCCGTGCAGAATAATGGCAAAGCAGTTGTTTTAAAACAACCTTTCCTAAAATGTCTCGGGTCAGACTGTGTTCAGTGATTATTTGCAAAACTTGTATATTACAAAATGTAACTTGTGCTTTAGGTCCCTGAGAAGATTTAATAGTGGTTTATATATTGAATATAGATACTTGAATGATAAGTATTTTTGTCATAGTCCTTACATGGCTCCTCAGGTGTCCAGGTCATTGCAGTCCTGCAACATCTTTCATCCTTATGTGTCTCATGTAGTTTCAGCAGAGAAGCTGTTGGTTTAAAAAATGAACAAAACCAAATTGTGGTGAAAATGAGTGTCAGGAAAACAAATGAATGCATAAATAAATGAACTGTTAGGACTCAATGACAGACATGCTTATTTTGAAGGAAGAAAGAAAACTTTTACAGATAATTCCTTTGCCTGAAATCTTAATTGGTCTTGTGAAATCTTAAGACCCTATGTAAGTGAAATTAAACAAACTAATCAGAGTTATACTCTAAAGACTAATGAGACACAACCTAGTTGTTGCCCCTGCAGTTCTGTAGCTAGCAGAGTGAAATATGCTCCTGTAAGAGCAGTTTAAAGCAAGAAGTAACTAAAATCCTCTGAATACTTTTCTAAAGGCATCTCTTTAAATAGGTAGTAAGTCTTTCCTCGTCTGTCAGAGTATAACCTTGTGAATAGTCTGTATGTGTCCAGTGCTTATGTTTATATGCAGTATGTCCTGCCATCTTCCTTCAGGTGACAGTGGCTTCTTGGCTTCCACAGTTTTAGTTAGGGAACTATTTCAGAACCTGATTGCTCACTTGCTGTAAATATTTCTCATGTTTTTCTGTTGCCTTTACAGCTCATTTGGTGCTGTTGTAGTTACCCTATCTTGCTCTTTTTGTCACATTGCATTTCTAAAACATCAGTTCAGACACTCTCCTGGTTTAAGTGTTGCAATCCCCTTCTGTTCACCTTCTATTCTCACTTTCTTTGTCCCCAACTCTTTCACACTTCCTAGCCTCTGCTTTGCTGTGTTGGGCTTCATGTCTTAGTTATGCGTGGGATGTTGTTCTCCCCTCTTTTTCTAGTGTACTTATTTGCACCTAGAGCTTGTGCCATTGCATGGTGAAGGGGAATGGAAGAAGCAATGTTGAAGGAAGAGGGAGGAGAGGAAACAGGGCGTGGATATGCAGTGAATGAAGCTGAGGCTGAAGGAGAGGACATGTGCAAGCAGCCAGTCTGCACAGGGCAAAAATTTAAGTCAGTATGTACACAAAGCTCTCTCAGTATCCCAACATCCCAAGTTCGGCAACTTCTGTGACTGTTACTACCAGCTAGTCTCTTGACAGTTCTGACTTGCAGCTACTCCCCAGGGCCAGGTGGAGAGAAGACTTTTTCTGGATTTTATGGCCCCAATGTACTGCGAGGGAGTCTAATAGGAGCTGTAGAGAGAAATGTGACTTGGTTTGAGCATTAACCCCCTTCTCATGCAAAGCTTTTACTATTTCTGGTAACTGGAACTTTTGGCACATTCCAGTGCTTTTAACTCCTTCTCTCATCATTTTGCTTCCTTATCTTTCATGCTTACATCTTTGTAACTTCCTGCTTTCTGTGCAGTAAAGTTCATCCACGAGCTGACTCTTCTTCATCTTAAAATCATGCCTCAAGATACATCAGTATCATTGTAACCGCAGTATATACACTGACAGTAGTTAAGCATATGGGTGGAGAAACTCATTAATTCCATGACCCCTTTGTGTTTTTGTACTTAAAAAAAAAAAAAAGGCAAAAAGGCACACATCTTGTCCTGCAACTTTCTGTTCCAGCTTAATGTTGCATCTTCTCTTTGCTTGTTGTTCCTTTTATAGTCAACTGTGTTGGTTTCTCTTAACTGACACAACAGACTCTTCAGGGCAGGGCTACGTGATGGTCCAGTATGCATCCTAGTGAGGCTCTGCCTCCCACTTCATATGTATTAATCCTCTTTTGGATGTTTCTGTCATGCAAATAACAAATGGCAATGTTCTCAGGAGTCCCTGGCTGCGAATGGCACTCTTCTATTTTAGTCTGTTTATTTATTGAGGAGTTCATAGTGTAAATCAGAGTTTCACAGTGAAGTCTGTCTTTGAACTTAACAAAGACAAAAGAGTTTGTGAATTTTATTCACTTCTACTTGAATGACTGTTCAATGAAGTAATTTTTTTCCTCCTTGATGTGTGAATTTTTTTCTCTGTTTAAAGAGAAGTGAAGAAATGTTGCTGTTAACTTATTTATCATTCTAAGTTTCTTTCTTATTATTTAAAAACCATGAAAAATTAGAAAATTATACAATTACTTTTTTCTTTAATTTTAAGTGACATATGCAAGTATATGTTTTAAAAATAATTTAACCTCTAGCATTCAGAAGGTCTAGAGGGATGAATTTAAGGTATATTTATAAATGAACATTAAAGGTTCTTTGGTTTTGATTTATGCACTACTAATGTTTTAGTATGGTCAGCAGCTACTTACTCGTCATTTGCAGCTGCTTATTCCTAGTGTGTTTTTAATTTTTTGTTTCTGAGATGAAACCTTCTAATAGTTGCCCAGTAGAGGAGTACAGTAGAGTCATAGGCAGTGCAATATAACTTTTCAAAATGCTTAGCATTTAATAATTTAATTATTAAAACGTGATTCTTTTAATGTAATGAATAGAATATACAGTAGAGAAGAGGTCATATTTGGGGGTTTTTTTTCAGTGTTGTTAATTACAGTTTAGGTTTATAGTGATATTTTTTCCCCCCAGAAGCTGATGGCACAAAGAAATGCATTGTCAGACTATCTCTATATTCTTTTGGACAACACTTTTTGCCAGAATAAAACACTTGGGATGTGGTTGCCTTCAGCTTTTCTGAGACAAAGGATTTTTGATTGTTTCTCAGGTGAGATTTACAGCTGGAATTCTGTGCCAATCTCAAAACAGAAGAG
This sequence comes from Manacus vitellinus, assembly GCF_001715985.3. Lineage (NCBI taxonomy): Eukaryota > Metazoa > Chordata > Aves > Passeriformes > Pipridae > Manacus > Manacus vitellinus. The sequence goes on along the minus strand of NW_021940208.1, from coordinate 46,086,004 downwards.
GAGGTGAAGTCATCCCTCCTTACACTCTACATCTTACTCTACTGGAAAGGATCCACTGCGTGCCCTAAATTAGCCCCCCCTCAAAAAGAAGGATTTGATTCCAGCTGTAGTACCTCCCATGCTGATTGCTTTAGCCTTCAGGCACGCACTCATTTGCCTTTTTCCTGTGCCATACACATTTACTGATACATCCAAAGAGTGAGCAGCTTCAAGAGCAGGCACTGAAGGAGACCTACAGCAGAAGTGCCTCTAGTAGGACAACTGACACGCTCACTGGATAAGTGAGCAACCCGCCTTCAGTGCATTCTCCATGGCTGGTAAAAATAACACATTCTCTTGCATCTCTGCCCAGCCTTTGGCTCTCATATAAGTGCCCAAACCCCTGGGCTTCGCTGTACCTTTATAAACAAGATGCCAGGTTTCCCAATATCCTTTTCTTTTATGGTTTTGTGAATGGTACCTAAGTTGTGAATGTAGTTGGTTCCAAATTTTATGTGACTTTCCTCTAACATGTGGTTTAAAATGTCCTACATTGAAACAAAATTTTTATTTTCATGGGGGATGGGGGTGTGGGGTGTCTTCCACACACAACAAATTTTCCAAGCAAATGGTTTGATTATATGCACAGCAGACTAAATGGGACACAGTTCTAGTTTTCTGATAGCAATACCAGAATTTCTTTTGAGTTCTGTAGTAATGATATTTCATGTGACACAGGAAAAAATCTATTTAAAATTATCCGGTGTCATGCAGTGTGAATTCTGGATAGCCAAAGGCATGTTGCAGTAGCTTTTTTATAGTAGGAGTGGTTAAAAAGGAAAAGGGTATTTCAGGAATCATTACATGGGTAAATAATGAATGAAGTTTAAAGAGAAACTCTCCTTTTCAAACAATTCACATTTTCCAGAAGAGGAGAGAAAGAAAAAGAAAGCGAAGCTAAAAAAAAAAGAATGATCAAACCAAATGAACATGCCAAGCAGAAGACAAAGGTGTGTCCAGAGGCTTTATCCTCAGAATGGATGGGCTAGGTAGAGGCCAGAAGTCCTGGCTTGGCTTTCACAGCAACAATCCCTAAAGAATTCCCTTTCATGGTTCCAAAAAAGGAAGAAGATGGGTGGGCTACATCAGAATCATTATCTTCTGTATGCAGAAGGGGATCTGTATATGTATGTATGATTGTTAAAATACGGGATAATATTTGTTTTTGGAATGATAACCATATTGCCTGATAGCAGTTTCAACTCAGATTTCAGGAGTCAAATGCTTAATATTCAGTTATGTTCTATTTGGTCATTGTCATTTTAGACTGGAGTGATGATTGAGCCCTTCTAACTGCAGCACCAGTTAAAAAGTGGGGGAGAGAAAAACATTGAAAAGAAGCAAATTAAGATTCTTATTATTAGAATTATCTTTAGGAGATGGTAAGAAAAATGACTGATATGAGCAGATTTGCAGGAGCTATGTGAGATCCCCCCGATATTTTCTGAAATGCAGTATTTGAAGCCTATTATGAATATAGTCTCGGTGGTATAAATAGCAAAGGAAAACTCCTTTTTGTTGTTGGAAAAAATTTACCAGAAAGGTGACATATTTTTCAATGTTTATTTTAATTCCTGCATTGATGTATACTTATATATAGCCCCCAAATATGAAAATAGCTCTAAAAGCTGTTTTTTCTCCTCTCGTGTAAAAAATTCCAGTAACAAAATACTCTTCAAATATTTCAGTTCATCCTGGTTTGTAGTATTCAGTTTAATTCCTTGTAAGGCCCTCCTCCAGCAAAACAGCACCTGGGACATATTTTCAACACATATTGGATTTGTAGCAGAAAGGAAAACTAGACTGCACAAATGCTCTTTCAGAAGTGGCTGCATTTGTGGCTAAATATTTTAGCGAAGAATTAAATTCATAATCTTGCTAGTAAAAAGTCAATACAGGGCTACATTGTTTGCATAATGTTTCAGGTTTCTATTATAATGATGCTTTGTATTGTGTTGAGAAGCTGAAGTAGGTAACTTTACTTACATCTGGAATAGAAAAAAAAAGGTGGTGTAAATTAACAGAAAATTCTGTCAATAGTATATGACTTGACATCTTTTTAAAGGTCAGTTGATAAGAACTTGCAAGTGGCTATGATTTTTAATTTTTTTTTCCCTTTAGGAAGGGGAAGGAGGCCAGTTGTAACTCTTCCTCTACCCCACTCCTCTGTAGAAATACTTTTTTTTTTTTGTTCAGTTGGACTGTGTCCCTTAAAAATGTCATGTTGCTTATATTGTAGTATACAGCAGAAATTAAGTTCTGCTGTATTTTGGCAGTACATTAGATTTGGTGGCTTTGTTTTAGATTGTTTGGGTTTTTCTGTTTCATTATATTTAAATATAAAATTTATTCCTTAACCTCAGGATAACTTAAAATAGCTTCAGTGAATGAGTTTAAAAAGAAACAGGAGAGGATATCCATAGCTTAACTTTTAGAGTTGTTAGAACCTTTCTAAGGCTATCATCATCACAGAATTATATATAAAAAGTTTAATATTATGAAGCAGATATGTAGCTTTGTACTCAAGTTATAGGATAAAACTTTGATATATTGCCAGAAGATTGTACTTTTGAATGATTTCGGAACTTCCTTTCACAGTAAGTTGCAACAGAAAAAAATCAGTGAATATTAATTATTGGGATAGGGGTATCATTGCAGGGATCAATAATTTGGAAGTTGGCAATGAATATATTATCTCAACTCTAGCATGCTTTTCTTAAAAGAGATCATTTTGTTAGTAAGTAATGAGTAATAATAACAGCACCAAAGTTAAATTCTGTTTGGCAAATTCTGTTACAGCTGGAATTGTAACAAACTTGGTTAATTGGTAATGAAATACAGTATGAAAGGCAGTTACAATGCAGAAGGTATTTTGAGATTTGTCATGAAAGCAACTTCAGAAAGAAGGAAGGTTATACTCTCCCTATCCCCCTGCATAATCAAGAGGTTTTTCCTTTGTGTGCTTCTGTTTTTAATGGAGACTTTATACATAATTTCTGCATTGTATCTTAAGTGAGGAGACTTTGGCTGGTGATTACTGATGTTAATACACGTGCTCTTCTGAGCACACTCAGGAAAATAAACAAACCAACTGTACCACATAAATTAGCAAAGGGATAAGTCAAATTGTATGGAGCATTGACCTATTTTGATTTTCCTCAGCAGGGTAATTCTAATCAGTAGACCGTTAAAATAGTATATGTATGGACTAGAATAGAATCATAGAATCGATTGGGTTGGAAAAGACCTCCGAGATCATCGAGTCCAACCCTTGGTCCAAATCCAGTCCATTTACTAGATCATGGCACTCAGTGCCACGTCCAATCTGCGTTTAAAAATCTCCAGGGATGGTGAATCCACCACCTCTCTGGGCAGCCCATTCCAATGCCTGATTACTCTCTCTGTAAAGAATTTTCTCCTGATATCCAACTTAAATTTCCCCTGGCGGAGCTTAAGCCCATGCCCCCTTGTCCTATTGCTGAGTGCCTGAGAGAAGAGACCAACCCCCACCTGGCTAGAACTTCCCTTCAGGTAGTTATAGACGGTGATGAGGTCACCTCTGAGCCTCCTCTTCTCCGGGCTAAACAACCCCAGCTCTCTCAGCCTCTCCCCATAGGACTTATGCTCCAGTCCCTTCACCAGCCTTGTTGCTCTTCTCTGGACCCGCTCCAGCATCTCAATATCCTTTCTGAACCGAGGGGCCCAGAACTGAACACAATACTCAAGGTGTGGCCTCACCAACGCAGAGTACAGGGGAAGGATCACTTCCCTGGTCCTGCTGGCCACGCTATTTTTGATACAGGACAAGATCCCATTGGCCTTCTTGGCCACCTGGGCACACTGTTGGCTCATGTTGAGCCTCCTGTCAATTAGTACCCCCAGGTCCCTCTCTGCCTGGCTGCTTTCCAACCACTCTGTCCCCAGCCCAGAAGGCTCAAGAAACAACTGTACAGTTAGGATCAATGTATTCATACTAGGTAATGTAGATGTCTCCATCAGCAGTAAAAATAGAAATTCATTTCTGAAGAAGCCTGTTTTCCATTCTTATCTTTATCATAGTTATCCTCATTTCTTTAAATCCTGCACTTAAAAATAAGATTAAACACAGTGTTCACATTTTCTTCTCATTTCCTAACTGTTTTCTTGTTTGACAGCATTTGTGTAAAAAGTCCTTTTCAAGTAGTAAATTATTTTGGATAGAAAGCATCCCACCTGAATTCATTACATACTGGCAGTTTAGATAAATGGATATTATGATTTCAGCATATTTTGGCCCAGCACCACTGTGCCTCTTTGCAAATGTCTAAAAAAGTGATAATATTCCTATCAGTTTCAGGCTGCTAAAGAAAAAAAATGGGGTAGAATTTCTTATTTATATTTATAGGATGCCTGTGGGGAAGACAGCAATGCTGTATATGGCAATTTGTGTGGACATGTGGTGCTAAACATATATTAAAAAAAGATAACAGACCTTTTGACGTTTCTTTGTAGAAATGTGGAAGAAAAGCCAGAGTAAATCAGTAATTGACAACTATGCAGGAGATGCATTTCCAGATTTCTTTCTAAAGAAATATTTCACAAACTTACAATTCCTTTCAAAGTTGGTAATCCATCTTTAATTATTTTGTTGATTTCATAGTTGTATTTTACAAGGTTGATGTAATGTCTGCTTGCTGCCAACATTTGATATGGACAATCCACTTTGTCATTGCTTTGATGAAACAGCAAGCTGCTTGTAGTTGCAGTACGTTTTTTTTTTCTTTTTTTTGGCATATGTGTGTGAACTGAGCATGGGTAAAGGCTTATCAGTCGCTGAATGCTGTAGCTTACCAGCAAGATATGTGGGGAGCTGCCAGTTTGTACCACTGAAAGAATGGGAAGCATGTTCAATATAGTTAAATTGATGTTTAAAGGTGCCCAGTTCTGTGCAGCTGTTTCTTTTCCTACCTTTTGAGTAGGCTTTTATTACCACACATAAGTGGAGGGCATTATTTTACTACCATGCGTTCATTTAAAATGATTTTGGTTTTGCAAGCTGCCGTTCGGCCTGTGGAGTGCCTGGTTTCTCTCTTCAGGGTAAGGTAGGACAAGCTGCTCCGTAGTCTTGCAGGGTCCGAGCGCAGTGATGGCACCCCGCTGTGGTGACCAGCCACCCTCACAGCAGTGCTGTACCCCCTCGCTCAGGCGGTGCCACCATGCGTGGTGTCCAGAAGGTGGGATGCATGAGGGACTTCTCCTCACTGAGTGAAGTCGGTGGCTGTGAAGTCTGCGCTTTGGGCTGTCTAACATGGATTCATCTACATTAAAGCTGTCCTAACCTGGACAGGCATCTCTGTGGCATGACTGCCTTCAAGCATCTGTGTAATCCCAGTCGAGATTGCTTATGTTTAGTTACGCGGAGAATCACAGAATTTTCTAAGTTGGAAGGGACCACGAGGATCATTGAGGCTAACTCTTAAGTGAATGGCCCATGCAGGGATTGAACCCATGATCTTGGCGTTCTTAGCGTGATGCTCTAAGCAACTGAGGTAATCTCAGGGTATCGTACATGACTACCTTCTTGAATCCATTCCTAGCACTAAAGGTTGCCTTCAGACAGGTTTCTGCCAGTTTGCAGTGAGGAGAGGGAGATAATAATGTTTAATTTGTTACCTTTTCTTTATGGAGGTGGGGCAGTGGGGAAGTGTTCCAACTTCACTGTTGCAGAGCAGATAAAGAGATTTTGATTTTTTTTTTCCCACTGGTAAATGCAGTACGTGGAAATTGTTATTTAGGCCAGTTGCTGTGGAGGAGTTTAGGTTACTATGCAAAGCAGTATTTATTAATGCCATTTGCATATTGAACTAAAAAGTGTGATGCAATTAAAATTCCCAACATTGAGAACTAACCTGGTCTCTGAGGGGAAAAAAACCCCAGGAGTGTGCACCCGTGCACCCACATGCAGACACAAGTGGCAGAATCTTTCTGTCTGTAGAAGGTCCTTCTCTTAAACCCTTTTTCTTTTCCAGAGGCAAATCAGTGAACTAGAGAAGTAGCGACAAAGTATTTCTGCGATGTGTGATGAAGCAAGTGGGTATAAAGGTTTTGTAAACACTTTGCAAGGTATAGAAGGTCAATCTACCTACTCTATTGTGTTACACAGAAGTATTTCAATGAATGCCCTGACCAACAAAGTATACTAGAAATGCCAAAAACATTTAGAAATAATGTACTGCTGCTCTTAGGGTCCTTGGAATTTAGGTTGCACAACACTGAATGATATGGGTGGCATTTGACTGTTCCAATGGAGGATCCTACTTTCTTGTTTAAAAAAAAAGAAATCCTTTTCTGGTGTTTACATCTTTAGTGTTGATTCAGTTTGGATTATATTTCTTTCATGATAAAGTATGTATAAACATTTTAAGTAGGTGTGGCACACTGTCAAGTGTTTTCATTATTTGGATGATAGGTTTGAACATCTATTCCAAAGTATCAGTAGGCACCTGCAGAAGCAAAGTGGGTATGTAGCACCTGAACACATTCCGATTTGTGCAATTAAAGCAGTTTACAGAGTGAGAAAGAAAAGAATATCACATACTGAGGTTTGATGTCTTTTTCATGGTGAACAAAAGAGGTTTGATTCTTTCACTTCAAGTTTAGCCTAACTATTGTGTAGGGGAGGAGGTTTAATGAATCATTGTTTAACTTTGATACTGCCAAGTATTTGACCATTAAATAGTCTGAAATGTGTACATAGCACTTCGGTGACAGACCCTTATTTAGCTGTGATTAATTGACATTAAATAGTTATTTAATTACTTCGGAAGAAATCTAACTACAGTGTGTGTTCTGATTAAGATATTTGATGTAAAAACAAATAGAGGACTGCTGAAGAGAGCACGTCCCCTTTTTCAGCTTGCTACTGACACTGCACACCAAGTGGAAGTCTGTGATTAAAATAGCAGATACTGTTCACCAATTTGGATGCTGTTGTAACATTCACATACTTTGTTCTTGATTTTGTAGAAGACTTTTTTTTGTTAGTGGTTTTATGAAATAGATTTAGTATTTTCTTTTTAGTTTTTGTAGCTGGGATAAGTAAAGGATGTAGGTCTTAAACGAGCTTAAAATTTTTTGTGAATTTGAAAGACTGGACTAGATTTAAGAATTACTGTTTCCTGGCAGATATCTGTTTCAGAGATGCTTACTTGAGGAATTTGAGGTTTTTGGAAATGTGAAGTATTGGGAAAGATGATGCTGATAGTCTGTAAGTTTAGGAGAGAAGGGTATTTAATGTTTTGGAGAGAAAAATAATTTTTGGGGTGAGGGGGCAGGTAAATTGTGCAGCTTCTGCCCTTCTGGGATAGCACATGCAACAGTTTCGGTAGTATGAAGAACCATCCTCGAAAGTTAGGTTTGCAAATGCTGGTAGAAACTGTAGTCATAACTCTAAGCATTTTGAGTCCTGACTTTTGTGTCTGGAATGTTTTCTCTTGCATGCTTAATAATGCATGAGCAAGCCACTAATTTACTGTGCTTCCAGTAAGTGGAAACAGTTGTTTCTCCATACCTTGCGAAATAGACCTCATGTACCTGTAGACATCCTTATAAATGTAACAACTGCTCTGGATGCAATACCGTAATGGCTATGGGGCATTTTGTGGATATTTCCAAAGCATAGCACGTTTTCTTGGAGGTGCATTTCTGTCTCTGCTTTATGGTGAAGGAACTTGCTTGCTTTAGTGGGTTACCGTGGCTTCCTTCTGTGTACGACATGCTAAGTAAAATGCCCTTTCAGTTATATCCACGTGAACAGGATCTGAAATATAACTCCAGACTTCTGTTTTCTCTTGTACAGTCACTGAGGTAATAGAATTGAAAAACAGCAATGACAAAAATAAGCTAAGGGTTGTGGCTTTGTTGCTTGATTTTAGCTGTAGAAAAGCATTGATGATCACTGGATAAACATTACAGGAGGCAGATGTGGACCTTTTATCAAGAAGCAAAGTATTTTCCTAGCCTTAATGACTTCAGGTGTCATGTTCCAGAATTTCTGTGTGCAAACACTAAATAGATTAGTTTTTCAGTAAGTAGAAAATTTTAAAAAAATTATGTTCTACTACCAGAGATTCACTTGTATGTTTTTTTGGGAAGGAGATGATTATTGTTGCCACCATTTAAATTGCTTTAATTGTATCAGGTGGACAGTTGTCAAGGTTTGCCTTTTTCATATACCATTTCTATTGTTCACTCAAATTTTAGTCAATGTCATTTTGTAGAATTACTGTATTCACGTTTTGAAGAGGATTAGGCAGATTCAAAGACGTTTTCATGTTTTATTGATAACATCAGATTAATTTCCACTTTCCTAATGGCAGCTCACAGCTCTGTCAAAACAGAGGTGCTAGAAACACTGTTATACTTAACAATTCCATAGGGCGATTGCAAAAAAATATAATTTTGGCAATTAATTGGTAGTGTGATTACCAATGGGAACTGGAGCAGTTGGTGGTTAGTGGATACACGGAAGAAGTAGTAAACCCAGGGATTACCAAGGACCACTCAGGTGGGCTGAGTTTTCTTTCATGGCCACGTTCCTAAAGAACTTCACTGGAAGAAATACTGCTGTGGAGGAGAACATTGCCACAGTCACTCATAGTGTGCAGTCTGAGGGCAAGTATTCTACAGCTGTTATTTATAATCTATGCCAACTTTTGGGGTTAGATAGCATCAGGACATATATGTATCATGCTTGCAGCCTAGAGCTCTACCTATTGCAACGGAGGATTGAACATGCCATTAATAACATGCTGTCACTTTTGGTCAGCCCTGAAGTGGTCAGGCAGTTGGACTAGATGATTGGTCTAGGTCTCTTCTTACATTCTATTCTGTCAATTGCTGAAAAAATCCAGAACCAAACCCCATACTCAAAATCTGCAAATTTCTCTATGAGCAACCTAAACAGGCGAATCTTCACTGGAATTCTCAGGGGAGGGAAATGACGGCTGAACTCAAAGATACTGCTGAAACTGAAATGACCAACAAGTTAAATCTCTTTCAACACCAAGCCTGTAAGGCCTTGTCCATATTGTACAAAATGAAAGTAAGCACGGTGCTTTTACAGGAACAAGTTTGGATGCGCTCTTCCACTTGGAGGAGGAGGGAGATGATGAAGGCATTGCTTGATTCCTCGAGGTGCCAGCATTGGCCTGACCTATGCTATGGCCATGGAAAGTAGCCAGCCTGAGTGGCCTTGCTGCCTCCTGAGAGTGTCACATGGGATGGCCTTTCTGCAATAGCTTCTTATAGAAGTCTGAAACCACTCCATATAAAACTTACTTGGGGTTAAGAGGCAAAGGGTGATTCCCATGCTGAATTGAGGTGGGGTTTGCTTGCTATGGGAATAATCCTTTACCCTTGCATACGACTTGTCATTGGTGGGACTCACAGCTTTTCATGGAGGGGCTTAGCACTGTCACCTCTCCTTGCTGTGCTCCTTGCTCTGTAAAATAAAGTGAAGTCACTCAGAAGACAGGTGACAAAGCTGTGAATAGATTTCTAATACCCTGAGCCCAATCCGTTATGCCGTCTAGTTTCCCTTATCTGCCCCTCCTGGACATCCTGCTAAGGAAAACCCTGTCAGAAGGAAGCATTTAACCTCTTTGAATGACTTTCTTTTTGTCAGTGAAGTATTGGTTCATTTGAAAATAACCTGGAATGTGATATTTAGGGATTTTAAGAAGTCTTAGTTACAGCATGTATGCAGCATGTGCTAGATCAGTCTTCTATGGCCAGTCTCCATGTAGGGGAATCATGAGAAAAAGAAACTAAAAAAAAAAAATTGCCATGGACTTCCTTCTGATATATCTACCCCAATATGAAATAAGTGAAAGGGAACATGCCCACATGCCATTCCCTATAGAAACAGATGAAAGAGATTTGTCTGAGTCTTGTGCTGCTGTATACCCTTCCTCTCTATGTACAAAGCCTAAAATAGGATGAATTCTGTTGCTGTCTGCCTTAAGTAATTGCCTTTCGTAGTGGTAAAGTACTGCAGAACAAGCTGTTTGCCACCAGTATCTCTCTTTGGAGTCATGTCCCAGACCCGAGGAGAGGATTTTTTGTGTATTGTTTGGTGTAGAACAGAAATTCTCTTAAAAAAGAAATTAATACTACGCATCAAAATTTGTAATTCCAAGAGAGCTGTGAGCAGAAAACTAGCATAATGGTTGCTACAGAATTGATTTCAGTATCTCTTATCTCTAAATTATGTCTCCCCTGCACTCCATGGAAACTTTAAACTTAGCTGCTTTCAGTTTAATGAGCTCCTTTGAAAAGGAGAAAAAAAAAAGTCTTTTGTTGCCAGAGCAGTGAATGTGTTTGTACCAGTTAGAAGTAATAATTGAATCAAGATATATGCAGATAAAAAAAGCAATGTGAATACATGTATGGGCATTACACACCTTAGAAAAGGCCAGATTCCCATCCTTGCCTTAGTTTCTTTCTTGGTGAGTAGAGATATTGATTAATAGAGAAAGATACTAATCCACTTATGGCTGGCAGCATTGTGACTTTAATTATTAAAGAAGTCGTGATATAACTGATTTTTTTCACTCAAGTAGAACTTGGGAAAATAGAGAAATGTAAATGCTTCACTGACAGCAGATTAAAAATCGTTTTATTAGCTTTAATAAAGATCAGTATTGTCAAGGTTTTGAATAAGTATAAATGTAAGACTACATGAATGCAAATCTATCTCAAATTTTACTTTAGAAAAAGCTGCAATTGGAATCCACGTATAATGGTTGAGGGGGGAGAAAGAAATGCTGAAAAAGATCAGTTAGATCAACTATGATCTGTCTGAGACATGCATGCATTAGCGAGTTTCAGTCAAGGATAGGAGCAGATTCTGGCTGGTGTTACTTGATGAAACTTGCATCGTTGTCTGAACTGTAATCTTTACCTGCACATGTTGAGCATAAAAAAAGTATGTGTTTCACCTGTTAAATTGTGGTGACATGTTATCTTCAAAGCCCATTTTTTTCTAGCTATTTAAGTAAAGGTTTTATATTTGGGTAAAGGCATTTGTAAAAAGGTATTCTTCTTCAAAATATATTGTAGTGGTTTTAGGAGATTCCCTTCATGGTGATTTCAAAAATTGTCTTTTTATCTTTAGATTCCAGCTGTTTTCTTTTAACTGTTTCTGAAATGGTAAAACACGGTATGTTTAAGATGTTTTGATCTTTTCAAGAATTATATTTACTTCCCTTTTTTTTTCTGCTCCAACCCTGTTTCTGTAGGAAGAATCTTAAATCGTTTCTCCAAAGATATTGGTCACCTGGATGACTTGCTTCCCTTGACATTTTTGGACTTCGTGCAGGTAATTCAGTTGCTAATGTCAAAGACTTTTGCACTGCATTCTGAATTTAGATTCCTGTATGCTTTGCTGAATATCAGCTATTTGTCACAGATGTAGCTGAGCTGAATGAAAGTACTTGTTTGTGAAAGAAAGGTGTGGTTGAAATTTAACATGTCAGTAAAAAGCTAACATGAGTAATAACTGGCAGGTAGGGGTGGCTCTACGCAGGTTGCTATTATGTCAGGATTTCAGTTCATAGTAGCTACACGCTTGGTAAATTGCTCCTGATTTGCCTCCAAGCATTCTGGCAGGCTTATGGCTGTTATAAGAAATATGTCCATAGTAAAGAAACAATCAACTCACTTAAAAAGATAGCACAGATTAACCTAATTACATGTCTACTTCCACAAAGAATCAAATGCTTACCACACCATTCTGGATTATAATAGGTGTGGCTATTTACAAAGAAAAGATTAGTAGTAATAGGGTGACTATAATAGCCTTAATAGGAACAAGTGAAATAACTTGCTGTAGAAAAGAATGATGGACAAAGCGTTGAGATTTTGATGATGATGAAATTATAAAGGATTATATATGATATCAAGGTAATGTTTCTGTTGCAGTTGCTATTAATCCTCCTTGTAAAAAATTGCAGAAGGATAAATCTGCAGAAAATGATCGTACTGTTTGAAAATAACATATGCCACAGAATACACAGAATCGTGGAGGCTAGATAAAAAAAAAAGACAGTGGGTTATCTGGATCCACTTAGTTGATCACATCTGTCATGCTCTCAAGTCAAAAATGTTTCCTAAGGTGCTATTGCTAACGGTGCTTCATCTCTTAGAGAAAGCTTATTCAGGATCTAAATCTTGTTTTGACTTCTTTAAAAAATAAACAAAAGACATTTCAGGTTGAGCAGTTTAATCATGTTGTCCTTGCTGACCTCTTGAAAATAGGGGAAAAAAATTATTCCAGTATATTATTCCCGTAAAAACACTTCTTAAGATTAAGTCTCTTTTCATAGTTTAATAAAGTTGTTGAAATTTTCAAAGCATTGCACTACCACGTGTCACTTCGGGGAAGAAGGGAACGTGTTGTATTTTACCTATCAGTTAAAGCAATTGTGGTTTTTTGTGAGTAAGGGAGTTGCTTATAGTGAATATTAGAATTTTTAATTCATAGGCATTTAAGGCCTTGCCAAATTCTTCCTGAAAGTGCAGTATAAACATCTTTCTATAGAAACTACTAATTTTTTACTGCTTGTACAGATTACAGATTTTCTTCAGTCTGTTTTATTAGGCAGAATATCTTACTTTATTTCAACTCTCTTGAGACTATACATACGCGCCTTTCTTTTTGACTGGAAGCTCAAGTTATCCTGTGATCCTTATCCTCTTCTCTTAGGATAGGGTTTACATCCACAACTTAGAATAGGGTTTACATCCACAAAGTCACACCCATTTCTTCTGCATAGTGTCCTTGCCCATTGGACCAGAGGGGTTTGTATGTGCACAGGTTCGTCCCCTTTGCGGCAGACTGCACTGTGTAGGTTTGTACTATGTTTCTACTCATGACCAGAGCGTCCCCTGGGTCCTGTGATCTGGAGATAAAATGATTAACTGCTTTCCTTAGTTCCGTGCACTTACAACAATGTGAGAATTGTGTTGCAAGACCACTTGCATGGTGTTTTTATAGCAAGAAGCTGAGTGGGTGTTTTGCATGCCCTGGCATGTGGTTTAAAGGCATGCGGGGTTGTCTGAGGATGCAAAATTTCCTGGGAAAATGTTACAGAAGTCTGCGAAAGCAGAGGGAGCCAAAATTGGTGTGATCTTGTCCATACTTCCTTTTGGGAGCAGACCCTGAAGCAAACTGTCTTGAGAACTGCACTGTCTTATTTTTGACAGAACAAACTGATTTGCTTCAAAAGAAAGCTCAGAAAGTATCTAACCTGTATGCATGTCACATACAAAGGACCGAATCTCCTACTAGCAGATTGGAAAACCTAGTTATTTTACCAGTGTGTAGATACTTAAGGCAGTGTCTGCTTTCCAGAACGTAACTGGTTTGGAATGAAAGAGTGAAGGCTGTTTCTGTAGATGTGATTGTTTTCTTCTTTCAAGCTCCTACTGTAAACTGCATTTTGTAAACATGTTCCTTCATGTTAATTAATATATGCATTTCTTTTAAATTGGCTATTGAATTATTTGTCAAATTCTGAAGTTTGTTTTTAAGTGAAAAGTTTTTCTTTTCCAAAAAGTAAAGTAGATTTTACAAGTCCAGTACACTATTAAAAAGATACTATGTTTTAGAGCTTGCTTGTTCTATTTGGCATCAGAAAAGAAAACTTGCAGTCTTACTGTTGATTAATAATTCATTGCTATACATAAGAAAAAAGCACTTCCTCCTTAGCAGGTTTTCTAAAACTTTCTATTCTTGACCAGCAGGCTTGTTGGTTAGTGAATGCCTTTTGAAATTCAATAGCAAAGGTGTATTTATTTCTGATGAAGCACAGATTTTTACAAAGGATAACTGTTATCAATTATGATAGAGATCTTTTGTCACTTGTTTTGTTTGCAGGTGTCTTTTATAAGGCTTCTTATAATCCCTTCAGGAAGAAATATTTTCTCCTTTCTAAAAACAGTATTAGCTGAATATGAAAGCTCTGATCCCAGCCACTATTGTTGATTCTTTGAGAGACATTTCCCAACATTCATTGTTTAAATGGTTGTCAGGAGGAATCAAGTGAAACTTAATAAACAATGCAGTAACTGGTTCATCTTACTTTTTGTGTAGAGGCTTTTCTTGAGCGGATTTGCACTGAAGAAGTGGTTGTTTTTCAGAGTTATTGCTAGGATCATTGTGAAGCATTCCACCCTTTTACTGTATTGGCAAGTGAGTGTATAATTTCAGCACAAATAAACACAATGTGATTGGACACCCAAAAACTACAGTTATAAGACCATTTAAATACCGATAAATAAATAGTACAATCTTCTAGTTTCAAGAACTTCATAATTACACTGAGTACAGATTTTTAAGCAATGCTAAAAATCGACAATATTCTTTTTAGAGTGCCTAATAAGATTTATACACTGCGCTACAATCATAATGAGCATCATTAGTCTAGACAGCTATACTGGATGAAAATTAATTCCTAGAACTGAAAGACTTGAATTTTTTACATCTTCCATTGAGTCGAAGGAGTCAGTTTTCTTCAAGATGGTGGATAGTCACTGTACATGTATTTGTTAAAGCAAAAATAAAAGGTACGTGGCAAGCACAGAAGCACATCATAGACCTTGTATATTCTTTTGAAAACCTGGTTAGATTTTACAGAACTGTTGCTTTTCAATACCTCTCGAAGCAGCAACTCTCACCGTGTTTAAAGTTTCCTGCCATCTTTTCTTTCTTTGGTTTGAAGTGGACCAAAATATAACACAACTGTCTTGAGACTGGAGGCTGGAGGGGCAGTCTTCACTTGAAGGAGACAGCAATTTTTTTTCTTCTTACCAATTTTAACAGCACCTCAGACATTTCATATTAGTGCAGTTGACTTGTCTCTTTGTGGAAATTACTGCTGTATCCACAAGGTATATAAATTAAAAATAAGTCTCTTATATGAGAACATATTTACGGCTAAGTTTGACTACACGGCTTTTGAACAGAACTCTGTGGGTAGATGTAAAAAGAAACCAAATGTTCGACTATCAAGATATCTTTAATTTTATATTTACAGACCAGTTCAAAACTCATTAAAGTAGAAAATAAACTTTACAGTCTGCAGTCTAAGCCTGGGCCTTATCTTCTGTAATGGATTCTGACTGACCATGAGGTTCCGTACCTGCTCTCCTAATAAATAAAATATGTCTCTTGTCATTTCTACCAAGTATGGCACTAAATATGTTTGTAAAATCAAGTAGTAATTAATGTTTGTTGGTTGATTGAGGTAGTAAAAAACTGAATGAACTTGTTTGGTGAAGATGGTGGTGGTGAGTTTTGTAATCTTGAATGTTTTTAGTTAGTTAGCCTCCTTAGCCTCAGTTCTGCATCGTACTTTCTTTTTCTTAACCCAAGTTATGGATTCTGGCAGGTGTTTTCCACCTAAGTTACAATCTCCTCAGGTAAAGGATGACTTGTGTGAAGGCTATTACAGTGCTTTAAAACTTTCAAAGAAGGTTTAAACATCTACTTCCTTTAGATATATATGCTTTATTTATTTATCTGTTAGTTGAATCAGTGACAGTCCTGACAGGAACCTCAAAGAGCTAACCAAATGCAAATGATTGCAGAAATGCTTTTTTTAGTTGGTACCAACTTGGTCATCCTATAACCAAGTCAGAAGACACTTAAGGAAGTCAGATGCTATTTAGGATGACAGGGATTTTAGTACTTAATTTTCTTAGGCTCCTCTGAAAATACCAGCTGATTTTCTCAGTGTTACAATCAACTATTGTTCCTCCTCCTGCCTTAAACTCTGTGGGAGTACAAGGTTCTGTTGAGGTGGACTTCACTGGTAGGTGTGGGATTTGTAGTTTAGAATCATAGAATGGTTTGGGTTGGAAGGGACCATCTAGTTTCAACCCCCCTGCCATGGGCAGGGTCACCTTCAACTAGACCAGATTGCGTAAAACCTCGTCCAACCTAACCTTACTTACAAGGATGGGGCATCCACAACTTCCCTGGGCAAAAAATATCATGAGTAAAATGCACAGCAGTGTTTAGCTCAATGCAGCACAAATAAAACACAATGCACTAATTGGGGAAAAGGTCAGCCAAGGAATAGAATAAAACAATTTAATGATGGGAGTTAAAATTCCAATATATTTAATAGTGTTTTATGCACATTAGCCCAGGTATTCCTAATTGGCTAGTATTTTGGATGCTATATTTTTGAGAGCTCATTAGAGGCTTCTTTTTTAGTATCTGAATCTCAGTTTGACTTGAGATAAATCTACAGTCTTAACATCTTTAAACTGTGGTCTCAGATGATGCAGGATGGGTACCCAAGCTGATAAACTATGGCTTGAAAATTGTATCTATAAACTGATTGAATACATAGGATGATGAAATAGATTTCAGACTTTCTTTTGATTTTGTAAATTATTTTGATAAATTTTAAAGAGATGGTTTTCTCTGTAGTTCCTTGCCCTTTTAATTCTTCGGTGATCTTATTACTTGTTAACAGAGTTGATTTTCTGCTTTAGTTTCTAGTGAATTTGAGTAATTAATGTGATGGCCCTTTCGTTTTGATTTCTTGCCCTATGTTAGATTGAGGGGGGGTAAAAAAATCATGATCTGTTCTGTTTTTAGAGAACACTGTGAACATGTGAACTATCTGCATCTGCCCTTGAAAAAGGGCAGTGATTTATTGAGGAAAACTGAATTGCAAAACCTTTTCCTCCCCAAAATCAACAGCTTGACTGAGTTTAAATAACTGACTTTTCATATCCTTTCATCACACACAAAGACCTAATCCTGAGACTACTTGAGCCACCAATGTAGGCTGTGGCTGAGACCACCACTGAATGTGCCATTCCCTTCTCACTACACACAAAACACATTGACTGCAGCTTTATGAAGTGAAAATACTGAAGAATAGGAAAATGTGAAGGAGGTGTCCACAGTCATTTCTTTAAAAAAAAAAGAAAGGAAAGGAAAAAAAAAAGCTGCTGCATCTGGATATTAGGAACAAAAAGTGCCTCAGACTGGAATAATAGCTTGGGTCACTTGCTTTCGTATGTGCACAAGAGTGGAACTGCCATTCCTTGTTTCAGTACCACTGACCCCTGCATTTTATTGTGTGAAGATGTCAGGGAAAGTGTGTAGAAGGAATTCCAGGATCTTTTAGTTTAACAATGACATTGTTATTTTGTGGTTTCTGTGAGAGGTGGGATTCCTGAGGGGTTTGTTGTGTTGTTTTTTCCAGTTTAGCCAAGTTTTGGATGTATGCATGCGTGAGTTTCAAGAGATATTTTTATTTGTTAAAGAATGGTTCTTTCTACATGTTTGCATGTGTATTTAAAATATGATCCTAAATACATTGTGAGAAAATAACCAGTGATGGGATCTATGTTAAATGTCAGCCTATTCTCTTTAACCTGGTACATAGAACAGACCTGTGTCTTGGAGACACCTTTTGGCTTATCTTCTGCTGAATCATGGTAGTTTTGCTGTGCTGAGGTTTAAATGAAAAATAAATAAATTAAAGAAAATCACAACAGTTGCCTGTTGACACTTGAGTACTGAAACCTTACAGAACCTTTCCTCTGTTGAACTGATATTCTAACTGTACCTTCCCAAGTACTGCATACTACAGTGCATCTGGCTAGTGCATAATGAAAGACAAGTTAAAACCTAAAGAAAAATAATAGGGATATATTTTTTTCCATTAGTTACTTTTGAGCTCTAATTTCAGGAAAGGTTAAAATGATCATTACAATAAAACCCTAAATTTTGCTATGGTCATGCGATATATGTATGTGCTTTCTGTTTTGCTATTTTCTTTGAAATAAACCCCACTGGGTTGTTAAAAACAAACAAGCAAATGAAAAAAAAAAGAGTGGGAGGTAGTGGAGGAAGAGGAAGCTTGGGTTGCATTTGTTTCTCCAAGACCAACATGCAGGAACTGTGAGTTTAGCACAGACACTTGTCTAAATAATGCAGTTTTTTATTGACCTTTCATTCCCCTGTCCTTGAATGCCTTGATTGTTAAATCTCAGTAGCCAATTAGTCTTGTTGATGGTGACCAGCAGTGGGAGATAATCTGTGCCAAAGCTATTGCTGTTCTTTACTTTGTACCTGTCATCCCATTGCTTTGAAAGTGAGTGCCTTGCATCATACAAACTGCATATTTACTCAGATTGGTGATATGTGTATAGGATAAAATGTGTAAAGTCTGGAGTCACCGCTAATGGGTGAATTCCCATTTATATATGGAGCTCGATTTTCTAGGGAAGGCTAAAGGGTTGTTCTTACTGTAGTGGTTATATATACCCAGCCCAGTCCTTTCCATCACTCCATTTTTTTTCTTTTCTATTTACATTTGTATGTAGAATTTTTATAAGAACTGGTATGCATGCCATTCTCCACACATTAGTGTCAAGGCAACTAATATCACTACAGTAACAAAACTAATTTGTATAGAAACATAATGTAACTGTTTTAATACTTTGGGGGATGTATTTA
Source organism: Manacus vitellinus (assembly GCF_001715985.3). Taxonomy (NCBI): domain Eukaryota; kingdom Metazoa; phylum Chordata; class Aves; order Passeriformes; family Pipridae; genus Manacus; species Manacus vitellinus. Next base: position 46,067,439 of record NW_021940208.1, on the reverse strand, counting down.
CTTAGTGTTAATAAAATTTGAATATATAACCCCTTATCTGATATAGGAAAGAAGATAAAATAATACTGAAAATGTGATTTCATTGCCTTTTTGTCATCTTACCTCCTTTACCACTTTGTTTTTCTTAACTCCTTTTTTTTCTTTTAGTTTTTACACTTCTCCATTTATATGGTAAATGTAGATAATACTTTTGTACTGGGCTGTTCTTTCATTTTCTCATTTAAATGTGGCATATGGGTGTTTTGAATTTAGAGCTCTGAAAAATAAAGCTAGTTTTCACTTAGTGGAATTCTGTCTTTTCTTTTTCTAGAGCACATGAACATTGTGAGATGCAGTCTTTCTCTTACTTTATCTAACATTTTGAGTAGATTGAGGCTTAGTGGTAGTTGTTCTTGCAGTATTTTGGTATGTTGGACTAGAACCTGTAAATAAAAAATTACAGTTAGGTTTAAATCATCTCTTCTCCAAATTGGCTTCTCTGTTCTCTTTATCTTTTCTTTATTACCTTCAATACACTTTCAACTACTAGAAAACAGGGTAGTTTCATGGAAGTCCAGTGATATGCCCCTTGTTCAGTGTGGTTTGGCAATTTCCCCCCTTTTGGTTAAGGTAAAAGTTCCAGAAAGAGATTCCGTTTATCTGGGGCTCTTCATATCTTTTGGAAGGTATTTTCTTGTTTGCTTTTCTTACTGTGAAAGAGGGCAAAGAAATATTCTGATGTAAGTAAACTTATGTTCTGCAGTTTTCTCCTTTTCCTTTTGGTCTATCTTTCTGTATATACTACTGCTGTTTGTAGTGCCAAAGTGGGATTTGTTATTGTTTATAGGTATTTCCCTGACTTTTTAAGCATTATTGCAAGGTATCACATCTGTAGCTCAAACTGATGATTAGTTTTAGGACCTGAAAATCATTAACATTTCTAACACTTCACAGTAGCTAGAAATATTTTAATTCTCCTGTCAGTCACAGTGTAACAATCCTGTTCCAAATGGTGATAAGTACAAATCTTCTAGATTGCCTTAAACTACTGATATACTATAGATACGACAATGTCTGCTTACAAACAAATTATGATTTTACTGTTCGGCAAAAGGACTGGAGATTTCACTTCTGATTCAAGAAGGAAGGACAAATTTGGAGTAATTTGAATTACTAAACCATATAGCTGACGTGTGTGTATGTGTTTAATCATTATGCATACTTATGCCCAAACAAACATGTGGGACAAGGAATTATCTTTAGCAAAATAAGACTCCATTTCACAGAAGTGTGTTGCCAGGGTTATGTGTTCATCTGCACAACATGAGAAGTTTTTTCTTGCTGAAACCAATACTGTGGCTACTTGGTGAACTCTTCAGCTGATTTGAAAATTCCAGGCAATTTTGTTCATTAAAAGGTAGATACTGCCATATGGGCAGTTTTATCCAACAAAAGATGAGAGTTCAGCTCTGGTAACTGAATCTCATATGTCTTTGGGAAGGTTATACCTCTTTGTGTTACTTCTATGTTACAGGACATTTATCATTTTTAAAAACTGATTCATTTGGATTGCACTTGTGGAATACAAAAATCTGTTTATTTAGAAAGGCTCTTTCAAGGGCTTAATGGTATCTATTCCTGCACTGTAGAAGAATAGGATGCTGAGTGATTGCATTTTTTCCACAATCACATCCCTAAATCTTTTTCTTTCTGCTTTTCTTAATGGGTTTTGAAATCAGTCTAATGTTTAAATAAGCAGAACTCTCTTACTATGAAAGTCACTTGTATGCTAAAATAATGGGTTGAGATTCTTCCCTTCTAGAACTGCTGGCTTTGGTACCTAATTCAGTTGTCCACCCTTCTGTCAAACACAACATAATACCTAGAAAAATAATTTTTCATTTTTCTCACTGATAGAAAGTCTGGGTTTTGGTATCAGACATGGTATCAATTACTTACATTAGTAAGTGTTCCTTCGTTGATGGTTTGTGATAAATAAACTTCTAAAAAGTCTTCCTGATTGTTTACTGCATATTTGTAACAAATTAGGAATGAGCACACGTTTACCATAGTAAATAATGTTTAATCTCTGCCAAGGAAGTTTCTTTTTGCTCACTGGATTCTGTACATGTAGAGAATGGCTGAACTGGGTGAAACCTGGTGGTGGTGGTGAGAGGCTGGTACTGATCCATTAAAATATGGTTGCTGAAAGCATCAGACAGCTGTTGAGTTTCCTGGAGCTGAGTGATTACTCGACATAATGTAATACTGAAAAATTAGGAGTCAAGAGTTTCCTTTGAATGGGAAAGTAGTATTTTATAGTCCTATCAGAGTGGCAAAGCTCTGGGGAACTTAGGAAAAATAAAACGAGGATAGGTTAAAAAGCATTTTTTGCATGTCTGCTATGAAAGAGTGTGACCAGAAAGAAAGAGAGGGTAGTTTTATTTCTTAGGATATCTGATGCTGTAGTCCTTGATATTTTTCATAGTTTGCATTTAGCTGGGGCAGAGGGGCTGCTGTGGTGTTTACAGAAATATGAGTAGTACTTCATTCCACCTAAAAATAAATACATGAATAGTGTATTCTTAAATAGCATGAACAAAAAGTAAGATACTTAAAAGCTTGTACTTGCTGTAAGGCTGAACAGCTGTGGTATGGAAGAATTGATACTCTCTTTAACAGAAAAGTCCACAGTTCAAATGTAGCACAAAGCTTTTAAAATTGTTGAAAGACCCAGAATTGACTTCTGGTGAAACAATTAGACTTGACTGAGCAGAAAAGGTCATGGAGCTGAAAATGAGTTATTCTTGGGGAGAGTGCTGTGGCATTATGCCCATGAGGGAAAGAGACCTGAGGCAGGAAAGTACGTAGAGCTCAAAGACAAAGTTTGCAAAATAGTGACATATGTGGCAGCAGCACCTGTGGTAAGCACAATTTTGCTAGAAGTTTATAAGAATTGCAAAAAAGTGTGCACAGCATGGGTGAAAAGGTGGTGTCATCATCGGCTCAGATGAATTCCTCGTGGGAACAGTGGACAGTATTTTAGCAAATAAATTAATGGGCCAGACCTTAAGAACATGAAATAATACCATGCAGGGTCACAGCACTGGTCTGTCTAGGCCAGTGGTCTTTTTCCAGCAGTGGCAGTAGGAGATGCCATTTGGGGAGAGTATGAGAACCTGACTACAGGTGATACAATGAGATATTTGGTGATGTTTTTAATATTGTCCTATGTATATATTGTCCATAATTATCACTGAAATAAAATCTGCTTTTAGAAAGGTTGTAAGTGAGGTAAGACTGACGACAAATATCTGTGAATCAGCCTCTGCTGGTAAAGTGCTAAACACGGGAGTAAATAACAAAGTAGGAAATAGACCATTTTAGCAGTGCTAAGGAAAAAAATACCCATTGTTGAATCAAATGTTTTGATTTCATAAGGCTCTGTACTCAGTGGGACTGTCTTGGGCTTATATAGCTGGGGAAGCATTATGGAAATGACTTCTAAGAGATAGAAGGGAAGAATTGTCAAGCCATTCTTTTTTTTCTTTAAAAAGACAGCAAGGCCTGATACACGAGATAAAAGAACGCATTGCTGTGGGAATCTTGAAGCAAGTGGAACAACCAGCAAAGCGATCACACTTGGCAATGGTGGTGGATAGTGGAGCCACAACCCCCCTAAAGTAATATGATGGAAAAGGGGTGCTTTCTGTTACCTGAGGAGTAACTCTGGGAGTGTTGGGTGATGCCAGACATTTTTCTGCGTTGTTTCAGGCAGGTTCTGGCAAGAGCTGTCAAGAAAGCAAAGCACGTGTGTGTGCGTGTTCTGCACTTGCTGATTAATGCTGTTTCCTCAAGCTGCCATGTAAAATTGTGCTTGGCATCTGAGGTGTTCCACAGGAACATATTTGTCACGGTAGTAGTTTATGTGAGTAGTTTTTGTGTGTGTAGCTTTTTTTCCTTGAGAAAAGGACGGTGTAAGAGTATAGCCAGGGACTATTTACAGGAGAAGTGCACTGCTGAACAGTAAAACATATTAACTGTTTATGTTATTTGTACAGGGAGATCACAGTAAAGTTGTAAGTAACTCCCTGTAACTTGAGGAAGAAGACCTCTCACTTATCTGGTGATCCTCTTTGCAAAGTTGTGCCTTGCTGCCCAAGTCACTGAGAACACTTGGGTGCAGAACGGCCGAGGGGGCACAAGGTGCAATAAAAAAGAGCATTTGAGAAAATCAGAGGTCCTACTCAAGTTTTACTGCTTATAAATAGAAAAATACATTGTCCACAGCCATTTACAAGAATGGGTGTTGGCACTGTCGTTCTGCGTGTGACTGTATTGGTTTCCATGTACAGTGGATATGAACAGGAGCTGCGTGGAGAGATGCATAAGTAGAGGCTTTGGCTCTGATAAAAGCTTGTTTTTCATGGAAAACATGTATTAGGTGGAAGTAACTTATTACTGTGGCTGAGGGCCCCTGGCAACTGACTTCTTACATGAGTGAAGATAATTTATTATTTAAAGGAAAATAACCTCTCTATGTTGTAGGAATGTAAGATGGAGTCTTAAAGGATGAGTATTTTGACTGTCTGTCAGAATCACCAAGTCCAGAGCTTGATTACATGTTTGTTTCTAAAGCATCAATATCTGGAAGTCCCAGGCAACACATGAACTGTGATTTTTGAAAACTGCTATTGGGATGAAGTTCTGCATAAGACAGTTAAACCTCTTGGCCCAGTGTTCCCAGAGAGCCTATTTCTATCCCTTGTTGTAGGGTGAGAGATTACTGATAATAGGATGCTGTTTAAATACAACAGAATGGTGGCAGTGCCAATGTATTAAAGAAAACACCCTTTTTATTATAAGGTCACTTGTTAAAGAACAATTGCACACAGTTCGCCATGACCTCAAACAAATATTAAGGCTTCTCACTTAATGACAAAATGCATGCCAAGTCAAACGAATGAGCATGTTGGTGGCACAGAAAACATCTGCCCTGAGGAGCTAAGTACGTGCTTGTTTGCTTGGAAAAACCATGATCCAGAAGGACTATCTTACAGAGATGAGAACAAATGGAAGGTGCTAGCATTAAGGATGTGATTGGAAATTTTGAATACATTTCTGTGGTGCACCTGACAGATGTGTTCAACCCATTTGCAGTGACATAGTGGTTTAGTTAGGTAACCTCTTATCAACTAATTGCAAATAACAGGATTCATCGGAGAAGAGAGCATCTTGCAGAACTCGAGGTTGCTGTTTTTGAGGCTTTTAGAGCTGGCAGTATTTAATTCTTTTTCCTTTCACTCAGTTTATCTGAAATTACAATTTTCATTTCTTCTCCAACTATACCTTTTCTTTACCTTTTCAGTGAATTGGTTGTCTTGTCTTTAAATTCCAAACTTTAAAGTGGATGCACATTTTCCTGAAGCTGAATTAGCACTGATTGAGTGCTGTCATTCCTGTCAAAGATTGCTGTCTCTGGTTGCTTCAGAAAAGGACAATGTCTGAGATGTGTTTTAAATATTGTATGTACCTCACTTTCTCTTCTGTACTCATAAGTCTTCATTGCATTTTCACTGAAGACAAATGTGTTCCTGACAATTTGATGCAAACAATAGTATAAACAGCCATATGTATTTTTTTAACTAGTTTCAAAAGAAAACCATAATTTTTTTTAGAAAGTAATTTGAAGGCACGACTACTCACCTTAACTTGGCTGCCTTAAGTGAGTAAAATTAAGTGGAGTTGTTTATGTACTAGGATTACAGTACGAAGATAAAGGGTTTCTCTTTGGATGTTTCCTCTGTTTTTTTGTAATGAAGGAGAAAAACTGCAGAAAATCTACAATGTGGTTCAGTATGCTCCTCTGGGTGGAGTTGGCCTGAGTGAAATGGTTATCGCTCTGATCTTCTCATTGCAATGTCATCTCTCCAGGGAAACTTGTCTGCTGATGTGCCAGTGTAACCAGCTGCCTGTGTAGTTGTGCTTTAACAGAGCTGCAGGACAGTCAGTCCAAACAATCTGCTTTGAAAAAGTGTGTTAAAGGAAAAAGCATTCAAGGATAAAGAAAGTGTCAGAACTGGATTAGGGATTGATTGTACATGCAATTATTTAGCAGGCTCAATGAGAAAAGAATTTAAATCAGGAGTAAGGGAGGAGGAGTAAGGGTGATGCCAAGGAAGTATGAACAGAGTGGGGTTTTGTAGTTTCTTGACCTGGCTTTACTTCAGACAACATAGCCTGACTGAGAGTGGCTTAAGTTAATGCAGTGAAGGTTCAAACTTGACATCCAGGACATGCACCATTGCTATTATTAAATTAATATGGCTTTGTGGCAGTTCCATGGGCTAATATAATCCTTGAGAGTCCATATTAGGATCCATGAAGTAGCATGTGGGAATGGGGTTTGGGTAGCTGTATTTGACTTCTACTTAAATGTTGGTAAAACCGGTCCTGGAACACCCAAGCAGTTCTTGGGTGGGATTTGACTGCAGATTCAGCCATCAAAATTTAGATATCTGCTTGATGGGCTTTAGATGTTTACTTTGCTGTAGTCAGAGGGCATCTAGTAAATACAGTTAGGGGACTGTAGAGAAATATTCTACCATATGGTCACTAGGTACACACTTACAGGTTAGATGAAGTCACCATCCCTGGAGGTATTTAGAAGATGTGCAGATGTGGTGCTTAAGGACATGATTTAGTGGTGGTCTTGGCAGTGCTCTGTTAACGGTTGGACTCAATAATATTAAGAGGTCTTTTCCAATCTAAACAGTTTTATTACTCTATTCATCACTTTTTAAACTTGTAAGCTAGGACAGGAGTTTCGCTATGTAGGTCACATGTAGATTCCCACATTCAGGTTTCCAAGTCTCAAATCCCATCCCCTGGGCTCCATTCATTCATTCGAGATCCTACCAGGTCAGCAGCTGCAAGTCCAGAATAGTGTGGTTCCTATGGTAGTAGGTCCTATACCATTGCTATCAAACCCATGTGGATAACTTGGCATTGAAAGCCAGAGAGACCCACACGACTGCTTGGTACCCCTTGTTTTTCTATTATGGAAGAAAATGGAAGACCTCAAATATCTGACACTTTTGAGCTTATTAGAAGGCAGAAAGGTATTTTATAGGTACTTTCAAGAGAAGATAAAGGACTCTTTAAGTTCTCACTAGAGCAATGTGCCAGCAGATCTAAGGGGTTCAAAGTGGGGTTCTACATGAAGGTGTGGTGCCTTTTTATAGAAGTACTTAAACCAAACATGAAATACTGATCTCAGCGTATAACTGATACCAAAGCGTGGTGATCTATGGGGTGGAAGGATAGACATTTTAATGAGACATCTTGAACTTTAAATTTTGCTTTGCGTTTTTGTTTTGTCAACTTTACTAAATTACTTTGAATAGCTTACAATTTGTCATAAGATTTCTAACCTTATATAAATGGTATAATTTCTCTAACAAAGGGTAAGACTTACAGCTTGTGATAGATGTATGGCATTTGGCTTGTAATGGCCATGTTTTTTCCAGATTTTTAGGGGATTTTTTTCTTATGGTTTCTTTATCTGGCATTAAATGCTTTTCTGTTCTGTGATTGTGGTACAGAAATACCTGTTATTCCTAGATCAAGACCTGTTAGAGATAAAAATTTCAGGATATCACTCTCAGCACCTATAAGAATTATGAATATGTAGGTTGTCAGACGCTAAAAGGAAAGAATGTTTCGCAAGTGAATGTCCTATCAGAGCATTAATTTCCCCAGAGGGTTGTAGGAGGCTGTGCTTGTTCCAGTAAAAGAGGAGATTTTTAAGTAAAATTAAGCCGCAGTAAATGGAGTGACTGACCAAAGCATGAGGAAAATCTCTCAGGACTCTTGCAAGAGCATGACTCAACAGAAACAGCACGTGCTGTTCTGCATTCTAGGGATAGACTATGCGCAGATTGTGTGTGGGAGATTCATCTTTCTCCGGGGAAATGGAAATAAGTTTGAAGGTGGACATTGGACAATGTGTCTCCATTTGGAAGCCATGGTCTTTTCCTGGAACCATCCAGATCTTTTTAGTCTCAGTAGCTTGTGCACCTGTTGTCTTTTGTGTAAGGTGGCCTTGTTTCAAATACTGTGCAGATAGCTGCAAAATGTAATTCATCAGCTCCTGTTTTTTGGTTTTGATTGGTTTTTTGGGTTTTTTGTTGTTTTTTTTTTAATTTAATTTGACTGTTATTTTCTGCACAGTCATTACATTTTGAATACTAAAATTAAGAAAACAATAAGAAGCCCTAACAGTAAAAGATACTGGTTGTGTAGACCATATTTCTTCTAAGTAGGAAAATCTTGCCTGCTTAGCCTTCTGATGCAATTTTCAATTGTAAGCTGATTCTGCTAGGCGAAGTCTAGATACTCAGTCCTGAGCATTTCTTGCTGCACAAACTGAATACCTACCTCACTGCTTGTGTCCAGAAGGAGAGATGTCAGACTACTCATTAATATTTGTCAGCCTGGTGATGATCTTGGGTCCTCCAGCTTGCATGCAGTGAATCTATTAGAAGTTGGGGCAGGCTCCAGCCGCAGAGGTTGGTTGTCTCTTGTGAAACTCAGGAGCTAGAACCTTCACCTTACCTCACGCAGTAACTACATGATTACAGTCTACAAATAGTTGTGTCTGGCTTTTGGACTACTTCATTAAGAGTTAATTTATATGCAATTTTGGTTTTCAAAAAAAACCAACACACATGACTGATCCACCCTATCATAAATTTTTATAATGATAAGGTGGTGCAGGCTCATCTAAAATTCCTTCCAAAGGCGGTGTCAGATTTTTACTTTAGTCATCCTAACCATCTTTTCCTTCCCTGTATTTTTGCCATAGCAAGGCTTTGTTTACAGAAGCTGGATCTTAATAGTTTTACTCCCACTCCCACCCCCACCGGCACTTTGCAACATATTGTAGGTTATCATCACTAAAACTTCAGTTTACCTTTTTTATTTTTTATTAAGAAGCATGTATTTTCCTCAGAATTCTTTTTCTTGAAGCAGCTTTCCTCAACATTTCATTTCAGATTTGTGGCTGATGGTATGAGGAGACTATGTACTTCAGAAACAGCTTTTTTGTGACTGTGTAGGAAGTGACGGAGTGAGAAGGGGAAGGCAGCAGTTGAATAATGCAGATTCGGGAGTGAGTTTGTCAGAAGGAAGGAATGGACTTCAACCTCTGCTGATAAGGATGGAGGTGAGGGAGCCTTTAGAAATTAGCCAGCATGTGGATGGCTGACAGGCTTGGCAGAGATAATGAGTAGTACAGAGGAACATGGGGATCTAGACAGGAGCAAATTTGTAGGAGGTCTGGAATCTTTATTTTCTTTCTCCTCACCCCACAGTAAAAAGGAAATACGTTTACAGGGTTCTAAAGAATGCCAGAGAAGTGGAAGGTAGAGAAGGGCTGATGGCAGTGCTAGTGAGGAGTCAGGGTGCTTTATTTCGCTTTGTGCTGACATAGGTATGTGCATAATTGATCTAGGTGAAATACCATGCACTCTCATTGCCACCTTACCTCCTCCTGATGAAATCTAGGTAAAATGTTTGTGATCTACTGTATGTATCTAGAAGGTCAAACAACATAATGCTGTCAACACCTTAACCCACAAATGAGCAGTGTAGTGGTAATGCAGCTTCCTTCAGAGCTCCTACCCTATAGGTATTTTCCTTAATTGAGTTATGAGACCCTAAAATGTGCTTTCAAGATTTATGAGACTGCAAGGCTGTTACACTCCTAAATCTTCTATCATAAGCTAAGACCTTGTCTAGAACTGAACTTAAATTGTGCTGACTCATGCAGTCATAATATATAAGGTGTGTGGGTTTGCTGTTTGGTCAAGTGAAATTAGGATAAGTCAGAGAAGCCTGAAGAGAAAAAAAAAAAAACAAATTTAGGGGTAAAGGTTGTGCTCGGTTTTGACTTCAGAGCATGGGGGGGAGGGGGGGCTACCAGAAGTGCAACAGGAAATGCAATGTTTCATAGGCATTTCCATTGAAAGTGTTTGAAGACCCAGGTGGCTCTCTGGTATCTGATCTCAGCTGATGTGTTTCTGTGTTGCTTAACTTTTCCAACTCAATGCACGGATAAAGGGATGGAAGCATTTTTGCTGCAAAACATGCATTTTCAGCACCCAGTAGTCACCAATGGGATCTAAAAATCAGGCAGCCACAAAATTCAGCTGGAATCCACGTATGCATTGTATGTGATGATGAAGAGGTGGCTCCTCTACAGTCCATGAAATGGAAAATTTCTTAGAAAAAATTTCTAATTAATTTGTTACTGAGAGTAATACAGGAATTTAGTCCTGAGCTGGGATTTCAGTTGTCTTGTTTTTGTACAGGATGGGTTTATTCTTGTATGGATTTTTTGCCCCCTTTTTAAGGAGCAAATGAGCACACCTTAATTACAGTATACAAGGATCCTGCCAAACATACATGCACAGCTAGTGTTCTGAAATAAATTTGTGTGCAGATGATGGGTTTGATTGTGTGTTCAAACTGAAAGTTTGATGAAGGATATGAAAGGGTCTGCAGGAAATGCGGGATTGAATTCAGAAAATTGGGCCAGGATCCGCTGTCCTAAGCAACAGAGCTTCTTTCCACATTATATCTAGTTTTCTAAGAGTTAAGTCAGGTTTACCCCAGCTATTCACATCATACTCTTTAGTAAACCTGGTAAAACTAGCTTTTAATGACACTTCTGCAGTGTGTAACAATTTGGGTTCGATTAAGATTAGTTGTCTGTTACATTAATTATCTATTACTCTGTTACAGCAGTCACAAAATAGTTTACAAAGAAAGGCAGTAATGTTCAGTCAACCAGTTTTGAAAAGACATCTCTTAAAGCAAAAATAATGCAGAAAAAAACCATAAACTGCACAGTTAGTCAATTTAGGTATTACTGTAAATTTTCCAAGTTGCTTAAAAGTAGATGTTGCTCATATGTTATACAGTGCATCCACTCTTGAATTTGATAATTATGTTTAAATATTTAAGTGTTTGAATAGCATGTTAAATGGTTTTATACTTGTTCTAAATTAAATTCTTCTGGCAAAGAGTTTTTTATTTTGTTTCTGTTGTGCTCCAGACTCTCCTACAGATTTTTGGTGTGGTGGCTGTGGCTGTGGCAGTGATTCCTTGGATACTCATCCCCTTAATTCCACTATTTATTCTTTTCATTTTTCTTCGACGATATTTCTTAGACACTTCAAGAGATATTAAACGTCTAGAATCCACAAGTATGTAGTTTGGCGGGACTTAATGTTAGTTTGAACCCTGCTTATTATTATGTGAAATGCTACTATTTTATAGACAGTCCATCAAAGTTTTTTTTCTTTTGCTATGCAAATAACTTCCTTATTGCCTTGGTTCTCAACTAGTGAATCACACACTTAACTCCTGTTTTGCATAATGATAAACCTTGTGTATGTTAGTTTACCTATCTGTAAATAAAGAACATGCTAAGCTGCTGGTCTTTGGGACCTTGCATGAACATACTAATGGTGTTTCTGACCTTATCTGACTCTTGTGCCTGACTTTAGCTTGGCTACGATATGAAATACTAAGCATTTTGAATAACAAACATGGGTACCTGATGTCATTAATAAAGCTTAAGGAATTTCTTCAGTGACAGCAATTGTTAAAAATGTAAGGCATTTTTGTATAAATTAATCTGCCTGGCTGTCTGTCTGATTCTAATTGAGTAAGAGGACATTAGTTAAAGATACTGCATATTTATTCTAAAAGGATGCAGTAGAGTAACTTGTATGGTTAAATATAAAGTAGTAGGATTAAAGATTAGTGTGGTGCAAAAAGAATTAAATGTTGTCCTTCAGCTATTGTTAAGGTACTCTTATTTCCCTTTGTAGCTCGAAGTCCAGTGTTCTCTCACTTGTCGTCATCCCTCCAGGGTCTATGGACTATTCGGGCTTTGAAAGCAGAGGAAAGATTTCAAAAATTATTTGATGCACACCAAGACCTCCACTCAGGTTTGTGATGAATTGACGTGAAAAATCAAATACTTTGCACTGTAGGAGGGAAATATCGTATGCCCTCAGCGACATGTGTATAATGTGCATTAAAATCAGTAGGAGCTGTGCATTTGTCTCTTTAGGGTAAAATTTCTCTATTAGAACAAAAACGTTATTATCTGTCTAGATTTAGGGAGTTTACTTTGGGCTGTAATGTAATTTGAGATACGCACGCGTATGTCTTAACAATGCATAAGATAAACATTTGAAAGTATGCCTGCTAAGAATACTTAAAGAATAATTTTTCACGTTTTCCTGGATTCCATCTTTAAAAAAGGGGGGGGGGAGATGAAACAAGCTATGTTATGAAGCATTTAATGTTTAGTAGTGCTAGGAGTGGGCAGAGATTATTATTATAAATCACCTTGGAAGAGTTTTATGGATCTCACTTATTTTTTTACTTTGAGCAGCTTTCAGGGCTTAAATCTAATATATGGTATTAACATGACCAGAAGGTGTAAAATATTAATATTCTGCAAGCATAAGTAATGTAATTCAGGCTTGCACTGTGATTCTTTACCTTCTGTCAACTAAATGTTCTCTATTACAGTGTTTTTTAAGATGCAGCAGAGTGCAAGAGTGCAATTTTGTGTTTGGTAGGTAAGATTGTGAATTTTCTCTGTCGTAACATATATACAAATATGTTCTCTGGCTTTTTTGTAAATTATAGATCTAAAAGGTAAGACCGGTTGATCTTTTCTGTGATAAAGTAGTTTATCACAGGTTGTAGAATTGTGCACACTGACCTCCTTGTTGAGCCCAGTTACCTGTGACGGGTGTATCTTCCAGGGAGGCACCTCTGGCTTTGAATTTCCCATTTCTTAATATTTTTGAGTTGCCAGTTACCTGACCAGATCAATGTAACAGCAGCTGTTAGTGAGGGAAGACAAAGTTGGTTTTGAGCTTTGTATTAGAAGACATCTTTAGTCAATAAACTACACATACAAGCTTCACTATACAAAAAAGAGGACCATGACCTTTAGAGGAAATACTTTTCGTGTATTTTAAGGTGAGATCTAAGGAACACAAACACACTATTTTCCAGTCAATTTTATGTGTCTCCCTATCAAAACTGTCCATAACACCCCTCCCGGCCAGATCAGGAACCTGCTTTTGAGATCAAGCTTCAGTGCTTATTATCACACTCTTTTGCATACCTACACACTTTGTCTTGGTGCCTTTCCCACCAGAGTATTTGGGGTACACCGACTTGCTTAGTGTGTGTGAAATTTTTGGTCCTCACAGGGAATATGAACCAGCAATGTGCCTGGGCAGCAAAGAAAGCCAGCAACACCTGGGCTGTATTAACAGGAGCATAGCCAGGGAATGAGGAAAATCATCCCTCTCAGCACTTGTTAGCCCTCAGTGGAGGTGCCAATAGGATAGCGTACTAACGGAAGAGATCTCTCTGTGGAGAGAGGCTGAGGAAACTGGGCTTGTTCAACTTGCCAAAGAGGCAGCTTACAGGTGATTTAATAGCTGCCTTCCAGTACCTGCAAGGATGTTGACAAAAAGATAGGCTCTTCACCATGGTACATAGTGGTAAGAGCAACAAGTGGGTATAAGTTGTAACAAGAGAGATTTAACCTGAACACAAGAAAAACTTTTTCACCATGAGCAGTCAGGCATAGCAACAGGTTTCTCAGAGATGTTGTGCAGGCTTCATCCATGTCAATTTTCAAGACTTAAGCTGCATAAAGCATGTAGCAGCATGGTCTGGCTTCAGAGCTGACTGTGCTTGAGCAGAGGTTGAACTAGAAATCTCCTGAAGTTGCTTTCACACCCTGAATGCTTCTTCGATACTAAATGTGAGCAAGCAGTAGCTGATATAAGAGGATACCTTTCATGCTAGCTCATAAAGTTGGAGTCTCCTAAAGAGTTTTAAATTCTTTACTGAATTACAGAAGGCTCTCTCAACCAGCAAGGGTTTTGTTTAGCACTTGTGGCTGGAGTAGTGTCCTGCTTTATTTAGGCCTGAGCCTAGGACACAGGACACTTGCTTTGAACCACTTTCATGCATGCCTATGAATTCAATATTAAATAAATTTTAGGTAACGAACATCTAAAGGGCATGCTGAGATTTGATCGAACCCGAGTTTCCTTCCTGCCAGTGTCCATCTCTATAAGCAGGCTCATGAATCTTCAGAAGTTATACCATGATGAGTCTTTGTTAGTCCCCATGATTGTCATATTCCTTCCTTTATGCACGGTGACCCCACTTACATAGGAATGTTGCAAAATGACCCATCTCAAGTTTAGGGCGCCTTTCCAGATGACAGGGTCAATGGAGCAAAACCTCGGAGATGAAAAATCTACAACCCAAGCGTCATCCCATTTCTTGGCCTTACAACTACACTGTTGTGCCAAAAATGACCTTTAATGTCACCAGGAAGCTGCTGTGGATTGTTTCCAGGGCCACTTGGCTTCTGGGTTTCAGAGAGGTAACTAAATTATGGTGAATTCAATTTGTGATTTGGTGCAGCACTCCCTCCTGCCTGTGTCATTCTGTGTGCCCAGGTGTATGACCGTGTCAAATGTCTTGTTTAATGCAACCAGCTGCTAAATGTGTGGTCAGCCATATTGCAGTTAGGGTTGATGAAAATGGGACTAAGAAGTTACCAGCTCTGTACCTTAGCTGGATGCCTCTTGTCATCCTCACTCTTACCCTCTGCTGCTCTCCAGAAGTTACATGGAGGTTTCTGTTGGCTGAATTGGTTTGATCACTCCATAATCTGGCTATCCAAGATGATCAGGCTTAAAAGCCGGACTTGCCTACTCTTTATTTTATAAAAGGGAGATTTTTTTATTTTGAATCTTTCCCAGCACTAGGCTAAGGAACATTGAAACAGTTGAAACTGAGTTGATCTTTAACATGGAATAATGACAAGCAATACAGAAGGGGTTGGAATGGTAACCTTCTGCTGTGACTTGGTAGCAGCTGGAACAATTCATCTGACTGTAGCCTAAGCAATAAATAGTGTCATACTTTGTTATGGCTACTTGACTTCTGGTTTTGGCCCTGAATGCAAACACTGTCATCTGGATTGCAATGTCTTTTCCTCTGTCTCCTGTATCTTGTACTGTAGCATATCTATCTGGGGTGGAATTTGGCACCAAATTGGGAACACCTGGATGTGAGTGCCCAGTGGAGATGTCCACCTGTGAGCTTCCCCAAAAGTAAATATGTACACCTAGTCATTTGAATAACTCCGTAGCTAAACTGGCTGTACTGAGTGGCTCTTACAGGAGCTTAATCAGCTGGAGCTGCCCTCTAAAGACTTGGCTCTGACAGTTGTGTTGTGATACATTTTAGCTAAAAGCCTGTAGACTCTAGTACACCTATGGTAAATGTAGTTGTACTTAGTCGCCCTAAGACTCCCGAGTCCAGAGTCGGGAGTTCAGAAGAAGCTTCAATTTTAAAATAAATGGACCATGCTTGACCATGACTTGACACCTTGACTGTTTTTGTTCCTATTACTGTATGTTATACTAGCTGTGGTTGCCATTGTGGTTGCTTTTTGTGTGAAAACAAAGTTAGACCATTTCAGGAAAATTGATCAATATCCTGATCATCATCAGTCCATACAGACATGCACTTGAAGATGGCAAGTTTTTTTTTAATCAACTTGTAATATTATCATGAATTAATTTAGTAATAATTATACAACTTACTGTTCTAACAATCCACTGTCTTATGTCTTTGCAAAATACACTTTAGAGGCCTGGTTTCTGTTTTTGACGACCTCAAGGTGGTTTGCTGTGCGTCTGGATGCCATCTGTGCCATTTTTGTTATAGTGGTTGCTTTTGGTTCCCTGCTTCTCGCCAACAGTAAGTACGGATGTTAGAAAAAGTTCACCCCGTAATTACCATGTATAGTATTGTCTAATTCTTTTTCACAGATTTCTGTTTCTAGTTGTTTAAAGGCTGTAATTAAGTTAAATGTTTCTTTCTAGATCATGATCTCTTCCTCAGTCTAGGGCATTGGGGCTGTATCTGCTTTCCTGCAAATACATCTTCTGGACTGAGGCATGCATCTGTCATCATCCCCAAATGTGCAAACAAACCTGAAGATCTCTAGTCTTCACTTCTGAGATTCTGGCTTTCAGAGTGATAACAACAAATAAATCCTTTTCATTTTCCCCACCTTTGTCTATCTTTTTTGGGCCTACAGGACTTTGCTTTTCATACTGAAACACCCATGGAGCTGCCTCTTAACAACTTCTTTCCTTTCTACACATGGTACAGTAGGTCAAAAGGCAAGCTAAAGTTTCTAGGGATGCTCTTCCCCTATCTTGGATCAGTGGAATAGGCCAGTTTCAGAAAGAAAATTGCCTCATAATAATACATTTTATGTTCACTGTCACTCATGAACTGTCATTAGAGCATGCATCATCCAGGATGTAATTGGGTTACATGTACTAGAATGAGATAGTAATCTAAAACATGAAGGAAGAAACAATTATCTTGGACATGAAAATTAATGCTAATTTGCTGGTTTTGTTTCTTTTCTTTTTTCTTTGGATAAGTTCTGTATATGCACGTGTGTTTTAAAATCTGAATGCCGTACTGCACAATACTGCAAATTTTGAGCTAGGTTTAATGTTAGTAGAATGCAAAAAGACAAGTCAAAACAAGGGTCCGGAATCTTTCCTTGCCTCTGGATAAGGAGTAGCTCTCTTGAAGTCAATAGGACTATGTTAGGATAAAGTTCAAGTAAGTCAGAGGACAATCATGCTTAGTATCAGGGCAGACAGAATCCATATATTTTGTGAGAGTAGACCCACTGAACACAGTAAATGCTTTTATAAAAAGGGGAAGAAATATTCTGCACTATTTTTATCTGATTGCTTACAAGAGTACAAAGTTGATGTGAGTGTTCGTAACTAATTTTGAAATCATTTTATGCTAATTTTTTGCTTAGGTTTAGGGGCTTATCTAATTCCCTTAGAAAAAAAGTGAAGAGTTAACTAGTGCTCAGCCAGATAGGGATGATCCTAACAGGCTATGTAAGTCTGGTCTTGAGACTGAACCTCAGATAAAATGCTAGGCCAAGGAGAATTGGGATTATCTTCTCAAATAGACGGTTTCCAAAATGTATGAAAGAAATGCAGCAAGTTGCTGTTCTGCCTGGAGCTGCTCATTGTACAGATAGCAAGTACTACGTAACCAAATAAAATTCTGTCTGTGATGCTTCCATCATATAAGGAACCTCATGAAAGTGAACTTTAATGGGATTTTGTGTAGTTACCAGTGTACCTATTTGAGTCTCTTTTTCCTCTCTTCTGCAGCTCTGAATGCGGGGCAGGTTGGTTTGGCGCTATCCTATGCAATCACCCTCATGGGAACATTCCAGTGGGGTGTTAGACAAAGTGCTGAAGTTGAAAACCTGGTAATGTTTGTTTATTCCTTTTCTCCTGGTTACTTTTCGTCCTTGTGACACAAAGCTTAAGGATGAGATTCTTCTTATTTAACTTAGGGTAATTATATCTTAGCAGGCCGTTGAGGCGCTACTCTACAGCCCATAAAGAAAAATAGCTTATCTTAGGGCATAATTTGTCTGACTGATTTTGAATATTTTTCAAGAGGAATTGTGTCCGGGGACTGTCCTTCTCCATTCACAGTAAGGGAGGCTTTATAATCTCTCTTTACAGCAGAAAGAAGACTGTCTAGTTATAGTGTAGACAATTGCATTGCAACTTGCTAAAATTACAATAAATGAATTCCTCTCTATAAGGAAGATTTAATTTTTTTCATATTTGATATTCGTAATTTATTATTATTTATGATTGCAATTTAGAATTTATATTCCTCATGGCATTTTTAGAGTCTTGTGATTTTGTTGTAAAGGCTCGTATCTTCTTAATTTGTTCTAGGTTAACACATATTTGAAAGTATTTGTTTATATTCACCTGAGAAGGTTGTGTGTTTTCCAAATATATAACATAAAACACCTTCTACCAATTCACAATATTTACTAGCATTTTCTAGTTTGCCTGTTTACTTTCTAAAGTTAATATATAAGAAAAATAGACTGTGAAAAGAACATGCTTAGCATAAACCTGGGATTTTTTGTGTTGTGTTGACAACTGAAGGTTACTTTGAATTACAATTTGCTGTCCATAGTCTAGGAAATATGTGTAGTCCTTCTGTAGAAGTTACAAAACCATGTTTAATAACAAATAAAATTAATAATAATAACATAAGGGGTTTTTTTCTTTTGGCTAGCACGTTGCTTCTTCAGCACATTTTTCACACAGGAATAAACTAGTAGTGACAGACTTTGATGAGAAATGGGAAGAAAGCTTTCAGTTTGTTTCATACCAGTTTGGAAGTTCTGGAAGTGTCTGTGGAACTGTCTTACATACCGAGTTGCTCTCTTGGAGGCTATGATTCAGGAATACTTTGGAGGAGAAGGGCTTGCCATTCACTAAACTGGCTTTGATGTGGAATGATGATCATTTTATAGAGCTATGATTAGCATCAACTTCTTTGACAAGAGGACATCTATCAAAAATCTCTTGTTATTAAGGGAGTCAAGAACGTTTTCTCTCTATTCTGTCATGAGCTGGTCAAGGGAAGTGATTGTCCCACTCTACTCTGTGCTAGTGCACCCTCGCCTTGAGTTCTGTGTGCAGTTTTGAGAACCACAATGCAAGAAAGATATAAAGCTGTTAGAGAGCATCCAAAGGAAACCTACAAATATGGTGAAGGGCCTTGAGGGGAAGCTGAGGTCACTTGGTCAGTTCAACCAGAAGAGGAGACTGAGAGGAGACCTCATTGCAGTCTACAACTTTCCTTGAGGGAAGGAGGAGGGGCAGGCACTGATCTCTGTGACAGGACCTGAGAGAATGGCATGAAGCTGTGCCAGGGGAGGTTTAGGTTGGATATTAGAAAAAAATTCTTCAACGTGAGGGTGGTTGGGCACTGGAACAGGCTCTCCAGGGAAGTGATCATGGCACCAAGCCTGCCAGCTCAAAAAGTGTCTGGCCAATGCTCTCAGGAATTTAGATTTGTAATTAATCCCACTGATTAGAAATGAATGTTTATGTGTGGTTTTACGTATCATGGTAGATCTGGATCTGTAGTAGGACATGAGATACATTCTTTCCACTTCTTCAGTTTAATAAAGAGGGCATAGAATGGCACCAAATACTCTTATCTGTGATTAAAAGAAACATGGTGGAATAATTTGCATTGAATCTATGTAGTCAAAATACATTTATATGTGTGCAATATCTGCTATATATGCAATAGGATGAAGTTCATGTATATATGTGTTCTTTCCTCCCGGTAGATGATATCAGTAGAACGAGTAATGGAATACACAGAACTTGAGAAAGAAGCTCCGTGGGAGACCAACAAACATCCTCCACCGGAATGGCCTAACCAAGGAATGATAGCATTTGAAAATGTTAACTTCACTTACAGTCTAGATGGACCTTTGGTCTTAAGACATTTGTCTGTTTTAATTAAACCAAGAGAAAAGGTATGTATATGGCCATCTTCAGATATTCACAGAAATTAAGCAAAGATGGTAAATTGACAGGAAGCTGTGTGCTAGAAATACATTATAAAATACATGGATGTTTGGAAAATAGTAAGTGTTCTTTTAAAAAAAAGGTTTTAGTCATATTTAATAACAGAAGTTAGAGCCTATTTATTTCCTGTAAGTGTAGCATAAATGAATCCAGGAGTATGGTGTTTCCGTCTGTTAAAACAAAGGATTAAACGTATCTGATAATTTTCTAAAAAAATCTGGGATTCTTCAGAAAGTGACAGACTTTGAAAATATCGGCTGAGCCCAAAATATTTGTTCAAATCCAAAGCAAATGGAGCTGCATTAGGAAATTTGGGATTCGGTAAATACCTTTGGAACAAACAGACAAGGTGAGCAAAACCAATTGAAAATAAGGAATGTACCTGCCCTTACACTGAGCCCCAAAATGGAAGAGAGAAGAAATACAAATCAGTTGCATAACTTTAGAATTTGGAATTTTATTTCAGTTCCTTTCGGCTACCAATCTAATTAACTACTGCCATTAATTAGATTGGTAGCCAAAAGAAACATAGAAATAAAACTCTTCCTCCTCTGCAAATTTGACTCTTCCTCCCCAATTTTGATGCTATTCCAGTTGAAAGAGTGCTGCAGGGAAGGTCTCCCCCACAGACAACATTAAATTAGAGCCCTGCAGTGTTAATTTGTGCTTTGCTACATTTCAAATGCACGTGTACTTTTGATTAGGATGTCTTCCCTAGGAGACTGGTTCAACTCTGGCCTCATTTCCCTGGCCTCATTTGTAACATGCATTTCCATTCACAGCCAACCCTGTTTCTTTCCTCAAGTGGACCAGTTAATAACATGCATGTTACAAAAATTCAGCCCAGCCTTGCTGCATGGAGTTGATCTCCTGAAATAATGTAGGAGTTAAAAATGGTATCTGAGAAGAGCCATATGGGTCGTCTCCTTAGCTGTTATATGTTATTCCAATGTAATAGCAGACAAAAAGTTTTACGTTTCTTAGAGAGAGACAGAAATAAAATAAAAAATGGAAGCAAGGGATATTAGCAATGTATGACTCAGTCCTTGGTGGAGGCAGGAGAGGGAGGGATGACAGGGGATATTTATTTTTGCTGAGCAGTTATGCTGTGGTTTTGTCATCCTGAGGTGAATTTGCCCAGCTTGAAACTATAGCCAAGACCTTTGTGTTGTTTTCTGTGATGTTTTGCACAATACTGTAGTAGACTACCACTGTATAAATCTCGCAAGCACGTATCCTTATATTGGTTTTAATTATGGAGAAGCATCTTCTTCACAACCAGGTTTACAGATCTGCTAGAAATTCTTCCCATGCTCTTGTCAGTGAGAGCTCTTATGCCTATTCAGGCCCCCATCTTATAGAGAATTCTGATAGGTGCAATGCTACTGGCAGGATGAATGAATTTTAGCTTCTGCTGTGCTTGTAGTTTTTCTTGTTGGCATCCCAGTGCCCAGCTTGGGAAGCTGTAGGTACAGCAGGAATGAAGAAGGTGATTGCTAGCAGATCACTCATGGGTTAAGGTCTCTTTTGATCTTCTTGTGTCAGCATTCAGCATTTCCCTACAGTGAAAGCAGGCTAGGAAGGACTCTCCGTTTTAACCATCTTTGCTAATGTAGTGTAGTCTGACAGAGAAAGACCAGCGAGAAGCAGAGCTGTGCCATCAGCTGGCAGTGATTAACCTCTTTTGCTACTATAGCTGCAGCTGGAGAAGGTCAGCATGTGTAACATTGGGTTTTAAACACTACTGTCTTTGTTTAAGGGTGCTTATTGGCTAATATACTGTTAAATGTACCTTTTCCTGACAGATCCTAATTCTGTGGGCTACGTGAAAAAGTTAGGAGGGTGAGGGCCTAAATTTACAGCATGGCAGCTGTTCACGTAAATACTCTCACAGCATAGCACGAAAGGGAGGTTGCCTGAGGGGCAATGACGACATGGGCATTTTCAATGGAGTAGCTGACGTGCTGTAAATCTCACTTTTTTTTTTGCAGCTCTAGTTTGAAGTATGGGTGACACTTGAGTAATGATGAGCCCAGCATAGCAGGTGTACTCCTGTGCATGCACATGGCTTATATCAGGCAACAAAATCCTGGCCATGTGATTCCTGCTAAGTGGGTGGGACTTCCACTTGCAGACTGTCGCTGCGTTTGCACTGGCTGTGAACATGGGCCTCTGAAGAATAAAATGTTTTTAAAAAAATAAATGTGTATACCAAGAGCTGTTTCAAATTCAAGTCAATTTTCAGCAGCCTGTAGTCAGTTGGACCAAAGATACAAATACATTCTTCTAAACGCTGAAGAGCATAGCCCTTTCATTTGATGCCAAACTGAAAGTGGGATTTTGACAATATGCAGAGCAGCTGCATTTTTATTTTAAGTATCAGTGTATTTTTTATGGTTTTTTTCTTTATATCCTTAATACAATACTTTATCTCACTGACATTTGCAAAGAAACAATTGAACTTTTGTTTTCACAACTCTGTGTTCTTCATTCAGCATTTTCTTTCTGAGCTGCAGTTTATCTGTTCAGAACTATTTTTCTATTGTTTCACTGATATAAGTTAGAATACTAGACATTTTATCATTTATTGTAACAGATTTGCTTAAATCAGTCTGTTTCTTTAATAATAAGCACTGTAGAAATGTTAATTAGTTTATATACAATAGTAAAATAACGAATAGCTGGCTGAAATTGTTGACTCGGAAGATAGAAGTAGAAAATGCATTTTAGATTATGCGGCATAAGTTGCTCCTAGAAGTATACTTTTTTAGTATCTTGTGTATTTTTTATCAAATGTAGGCACTGCTGTTTTGTCTGAACTTAAGTGTCTCTGACTGTTCAAAAGTTTCTCCTTGCCCTTTGATGCAGTTTCCTGTGCTTAATTTCATTTCAGCAGTCATTGCTGCATACATCTGAGTCTCAGGCAATGGGTAATTGCCCTCTGATGTCTGTATGTATACTCATGAAGGTTTTCATGTTTCTTCCTCCTTTTTGCACCCCAATCACTTTGCCAGGCCATATTATACATGTTTAATCATCATAAATCCTTCTTCATCAAATCAGTATCTCCAACCCATATTAACTTTAAGTTGCTTTGCTCTGAACTCTTTCCAGTGTGTTGATTTCTTTCTGGAAATATAGCAATTATAGCAGAATGCAGGAAATACCAAATTCTACCAGATCAGATCTGTGTAGAGGGTTAAACCCATTATCTTCCCTGATACAACCGATTACTGTACATTGTTTGCTCTAAGAATCCTTTACCAAAGACAATGTTAAAAAAAAAAGAAGAAATATTTGCAGGTCTTAGCCCCTTGTCATTAAAGTTATCAGTCTCATATTTTGCATTGTTTCTTTTTTCTGAAAGCTTTGATTTTTTTCAGATTACATATGTCTTCCAGTTTTTCTTTGGGAACAAATAGAAGCCTGTATCTCTGTGATGTTATTATTCACTATTTCTCTTGTTTGGAAAGGAATTTCAGCTTGCTCACATGGCCTTGTAGTTTCAACACATATTGAAGATTTAAGAAGTATGAATATGGTTTATAATCCTGCTACTTTAAAGTACTTCACCTTAACCACGCTAACCAAGATCAGTCTCAATTATTTAAATTGGGAATACATTTTTCCCAGAGTGCTTTATGGGAGTCCTTTTTTGGGTTGAGAAGTAGATGCATGCCTGAAATGATTTGCCTAACATCACCTAGCAAATCAGGTTTAGTATAAAAATCATCAGCCTTGAACACATTACTATGCATTGAGCCACTTTATCTTGTTTACACAACAGGACACCACACATTAAGGGAAAATCTTTCACCTTTGAATATGATCCAAGAGATTGTTGTGTATCCACATGTCACCTGAATCCAAACTGATTTAGGGGAGAGAGGGTTTTTCCTCTTGAAAAAATGTTAATTATGAAAAAGTTTTATTTGGTGCTTGTTCTACTCTAAATCCTGTGATGTTGTTAAAATGTTGCTTGACATATTAATTTATCCTGAAAAGCTCACAGTTTAATTGTACAGGCTTGGCTTGCTCTGTAGGTTGGAATAGTGGGAAGAACTGGAGCTGGGAAAAGCTCTCTGATAGCAGCCCTCTTTCGCTTGGCGGAACCTGAAGGAAGGATTTGGATTGATAAGTACTTGACATCAGAGCTAGGACTCCATGACTTGCGGAAGAAAATTTCAATTATACCTCAGGTAAGAGAGTGACTTGGTCTGCTGTAAACATTTTCAGTCTAATACCGTAGTATTTAAAGTGCTTTGCTGGGATATGTTTCCCCTGCATCCCTTTATGCAGTAGACATAAAAACTATAGCGAGGCATTATTTTAAGATAAATAGAATCAATTTTGGGGACTGGAGCATTTTCTTTCTAGTTTTGTACCCTGTCTGTTCATCTGAAATACCTGTGTGTAGAGTGTTTGCAGTATACTGTCCTCCTATAGTCTGGGAAAGGCAGAGAAATCTGACAAGTCTATACAAATCTTCAGCAGTCCTCTGAAGTCACTTGAGAAGTCACTTGAACCTTTCACAGCAATTCCTGCCTGATGTGTTGCCTGAAGCTTCCTTAGTAAGGAACTCTGAAGGACCACTTTCATCTCTGTAGTCAAACCAGTACAAACTGACTGATGCTATATCTAGAAAGAGCAAATGTGCCACCTAGAAGTGAGCTGTCAGCTTTTGCGTTATTGGGAGAAAGTTGGACAGGAGAAGACTGGGGGAACAGACAAAAGAGTGGGTCATTATGACCCATAAACAGAAACTTGCTGAATTTTAGAAGCTGAATGCAGGAAAGGCTGCAGTACAGGAGTAAAAACCAGCTAAGACCATGTTGGGAATAGCCTCGTCTCTCATGCTGGTGTAGAAGAAAGGATCTTCAAAGAAGTCCAGAAGGTCACAGGTCTTCTCTTTATGGTCTTACTTTCAAATCAGTCATTGAATCAGAGATGGGTTATGTATAACCTTAAAACATCGGAAGGCAAAGTCTGTGCAGGTTACTGTTTCGTGAGGGCTCTGGTCTCTGTGATCGTTTGCTGTCCACTGGAGAGGGAGGAAGAGGGAAAAACTCACATGCTGCAAATGTGAAGTCATGTTTTTGAAAAATAATTCATTTGGTCTGTTCTGTCAGGTAGACTGAACAGTAGGCTGGAAACCAGAGGAATTTTTTTGCCATGTTCAGCGTTATTTCTCAGATCTTTGTGTCTTACTATGGAAGCTGTATTTAAGAGTCCTTACACCAACTTTATGTCTGAAGCTGTGCTAGCTCGTTTTCAGGATGGCATTTAGAATGTTATTTTCTTTAAATTGAGAATCTAATACAAATTATAATGAACAGTGGTTCTACGCCTCTCTTGATTACCTTCCTTTCGCTGCCCCACCCCCCAAGAATAAGGGTCAAAGCAAAGAAACACATATGCTATTTTAAAATTAAATAAATTAAAAAATAGGTGCTTGCACAGTAATTACGTTGTTGCCTAATGTTGCAGGATGTCTTTCGTTTGTGCATGCTGAAGGCTTATTTACTGCACACTGGAAGTGCTCACTGGAACTAGTCATCTTTTGTATGTAAAGAGCAGTTTACATAGATTTAAGTTCTTTTGTTTGTTTTTTTGTGTGAAGTGTTCCTTTCTTCTGAAAGCAGATGATCATCAGTTCATTCGAGGTCTACAGCTTTTTGAAAGCCTTGCCCTTAGCTATTGTGGGTGATTTTTATGTTTTGAAGAATTCAACTAAATTTGAACAAAATAGGGTACTGAGAGAGGAAAACTGCAGGTCAAATACAGTTTCTACGTGTCAAGTGATATAGATGCTCAAAGTTCACTGCATTTGATTATACATGAGGGGTTTTTTCATGCACAGGTCTGTTGGCATAGTTTTAAAACTGTTTTAATCCAGTGGAATTCTGTAATTTTTATCAAGGTTTATATCATAGTCCCAAAAGGTTTTAGGTGTCCTAAGGCTAGCAAGTGGCATTTGTTTTCAATGTAAGGGCAGACTTGTTTCTACTAAAATTGTGCAAAACTATGAAGTGGTGGTAGTAAGAAGAGGAGAAGGGTTTGGAATAAGGTTTCTACTATAGTAAACTGAGCGATAGGCATTGTCTTGTACTGTGTTAATAGTTAATAGTGCCAATAATAAAAATAGCAGTGTAACATCAGGTAGTTGTTTTCCTGCAGATATTTTCATAATTATGTGGGAAGCTAAGAAACCAGAGGGAGAGATGCTTATTAGAATTGCAACATAAAACATGCTAAACAGAACCATTCCTAGAGAGTGATGAGGCAAGACTGAAGTTTTCTTGTGTGTAAGTTTAAATACCTACCTGGAGAAATAAAAATGTGCTTAGGCTTCTAATTGCTTGCTTGGATGGAGCTGTGTAAAGGTTGTGTTTGTAAATCTTTTCTATGCAAATGTTGTCTGCCTCTCTGACTGCAAGCATTTTTACAACAATTATTTACAGGTTTGTCTTATTACTTTCTTCTCATAAACCAGGCTGTTTTAAATAATAATCTGTGTCAGAAGTGATAATTAAAAAATATCCTTATCTTCTGTTGCAGTGCATGTCTGTTGTTAGGACTTCTATAGTAGTTATGAACACTTTTTAGATTCAGCTCTCATTTTGCCAACCTATAAAAATGGTTTGAAAAGGAAAATAAATGTAACAATACCTTCAAAACACACCAAATGGTGTATTAAAATGTGCATTATTAAACAAATTATTTTCTAGATGTTTTTGAAGAAAACTTTTTTTAACCTGGAAATATTTTGTTTTAATTCCTTTTGTTCATTCAACAGGTTTTTAGTGATATGTTGCTATTGCAGCAGATACTTTCAAATAATTGGCATGTTACATCAAGAAGTGTATATATTCTTTGACATTGCTTGTGGCATGTTCTGTCTTTGTTAATTCTTTTATAGCACTCAAATGATTTAGAAATGAAGAGACAATAAAAGGGTTAAGGTCTGAATTCTGTTCTGATTTGCTGCAGGCCTTTGGAGTGGGCATCCCTAGGGTTAGATTGGGCGTAAATCACGACAGAGGTTAATCTCTGAGTAGGCTGAAATTATCCAGTGTAAGTTAGACTTTATTTCTTAGTGGAGGAAAAAAAAAAAGAAAATGTTTTGCCTAAAATGTCTCCAGTTTAGAGAAGGCTGACAACATGATGAATGGTCTCCATTTTTGATTAGCACTGTTACGGTTTTTGACTTGTTGTCTTTATGTGTGGTGTTAAGATGAGTTTAGCCCTAAAGTCATGTCACTGCATGACTCAGGTCTGGCAACTCATATTGCTTAAGGAGTTCTGAACCAAAAGTTATCTTCTCACTTCTTAAATACTACATTTTTCAGTGTAAATTAATTTGTGACAGTTTGATTAATCATCTGTTATTGATTTGACCGGGAACTGAAGTAGAACAAAACTTGCTTCGACCACAGGTAAACCCATATTGGTACCTGAGTGGGAGAAGGTACTGATTTGACTCCCTGGTGTATTTTGAGTGAGAGCTTTGCCCAGCAGTGCTCCAGTTCTAAGTAAGTTTGTTTTGATGCTGTGGCAATATAGATTAACTTCAGTGGGTATAGATTTTAAATGGTGAAAGCTGCTCCTCATAGCCCTAATGGTAAAATGGAAGGGCTTTTATGGCATGAAATAAAAAAAGAAAAAAACCACACAAAAAAACCACCCCCAAAAAAAACAAGCAAAAAGCAACCAAACAAAAAAACTCCACAAAAAACCCAAAACACAGCCAAATAGAGAAGGAAAACCAGAAAGTCATTGCGAGCTCTTTGATTCATCTTTGGTTTACGTACTTCAAAAACAGGTTTTCAAAACTGCCCAAATGTAATTTAGGAGTGTGAGCTCATTTACAGTACTGTTGGTTTTCGTTAACAATACCAGAGGAATAGCAGTGATTTCATGTAAGTATATATATAGCTTGTGGCATCAGGACAGTGGCATGTAAATGCCCGTTTAAGTACTGACATAACTGTGTACAGCCATTTACAAACAGACCTGTCCTGTTTGGTAAATTATCTTCATACAGAGTAGTTGCGCATTTACCTCCCCCCATATCTCCCTTAAGCACGCTATTGTAAAATACATTTTTGCATTTCAAAAATGATAGCTGCTTGTTGTGTATTCCGTGCTATTGTTGATATAGGTTAGCTCTGATTATCATTAAATTACCTATTGCATTATAAACCCTGTATTTATAATGGAATGCTCATTTTCCTGGGTTTTAGGAGCCTGTTTTATTCACTGGAACTATGAGGAAAAACTTAGATCCTTTCAATGAATACACTGATGAAGAGCTGTGGAATGCCTTGGAAGAGGTAACTTAATAAATCTAATTATGTACATCTGATATTTACAATCCAAATAACAACAACATTACAGTGCTTGCGTGTGTTAGGTTTTAGATGTTTTCATCAAGTTTGATAAGGGTATATAGCTGTTGGTGGAAAAAGGTACACTGTTGTATGTGCATTTGTATATGTGTGTGTTTGTGCGTGTGCGTAGACAGGTATATTGTTATATGAGTCTTTTATGAAAAAATTATCCTTTGGGATGATGCTTTGGTTATATTTTGATTCATATCTTAGTTTTAATGAACATTAATAGATTCTTAACAATGTGCTTTAATGTTTTTAGAATTCTAATAACTGACACACTGTGTAATCCAACTTGGCGCTTGCTCATTTTGTGTCAGAATATAAAAGGCAAACCTTGCATACTTACTGTTGTGTCATCAGATTCACAATAGGTGATTTAAAAGGGAGTTACTCATCCTACAATATGTTGACATGTCAACAGGTGCAACTGAAGGAGGTTGTGGAAGATCTACCTAATAAAATGGAGACGCAGCTGGCAGAATCTGGGTCTAATTTTAGTGTTGGTCAGAGACAGCTGGTGTGTCTTGCCAGAGCAGTTCTAAAAAAAAATCGTATTCTTATCATCGATGAAGCAACAGCAAATGTGGACCCAAGGTAAAACCAAAATCTGTCATGTTAAAGTGAGCTGGATTTTCTTCTAATATGTTCACCTGTACTTGTATTACATGTAGTTTGTATTGCTGTTTTTAGGTTTTTAATGATACCATCATATTTGTCTATTAAAAGTGTGGCCATTGAGCTTTGGTTGTGGAGCAGATGCTATAAACTAAGTGCTGAAAATATCCCTAATTTCAGTGCCTTCTCTAGAATAGGGAAATTAATATTCAAAGTTCATTTGTCCTGCAGCCATAGATTAGAAGACAAGAATGTTCTTGGAAATGCATCTCTGTAACTTCAGAATAGCCATGAAACAAGTTTCTGGAAGAAATGTCTGTTGGAAGTAAATAACTAAAAAGTAATTAATTAATCTCAAACTCCCCAAACCCCCTAAAACTAGAAGGGTGAAAAATGGCTAAGCAAAACTGGATGGATACTTCTGGTTGTGAGATGCTGTCCTTTCAGATGGCCCAGATGTTGGAGATAAAATAGGGGCAGGGGTAGAAGATAAGCTGTCTTAAACACCACAGGAATTGCAGAACAGATTTGGAGATGTTTAAATCTATAGGAGGGACTAATTTGTCATTCGTTATTTTGTCTTGTATAACTCAGGCCAGCAGAATTTTCCTGAATTCATTCCTGTTTGAACTAGAGTGTACTTCTAGAAGAACATCCAACCTCAATAGAAAAAAATTCAATGACAACCCTTGTTAAATTGTTCCAATAGCTAAGTACCCCCACTGTTAATTTTTGAAACATTTGAAACGCTGATGGAAATATTTTGGAAACAATACTGCAAACGTACTGCATCAATTAGTCTGAGCTGAATATATAGTTCCAACAAACTATGGCTTGAGGGAGAACTCAAAGTCCAAGGAGGACAATAACACAGCAAGTCCCTCAAACAGATGCATTAAGGATTTTGTATGTCATCTGGGCGTGACTCATTTTTATAACATCTTCTTGGGGGAGAAGTGGTGCCACTAGGGTAGCTTTGCAGTTCAGCTGACAGTGTATTTCTAAAACCTTCCCAGAGGTTCTCTTTTTTTTCTTTTCTTTTTCTTTTTTACTTTTTTTACTATTAGTTTATTTTTGGCTGAGCTCTGATAGATTAACTCTCTGATTAATCATAGTTGCGGAAATTTAATACCGTCTTACTCACCCTCCCTATTTAGGCATCTCACATGTGTGTTCTCAACTTGCACTATGCATTTAATTGATCTTGATTAATGTGTACTGCAATATATATTATAATAAGGTAAATGTTTGTTTGTATCAACTCTAAGCATAACAATACAAATAATATCTTGGAACTTCTTCTTTGAATTCAGTTTGCATTACAGTCATTATTACCTTTTCCTTAATGTGTTGGTATAATTAGAGCCAAGCATTTTTTAGCTGTGCAATCTGATAGGACCATCATCAGGAAATGCTGATGTGGGTTGCTTAACTGAGCAGTTAAGGGAGGCATTTTTGGCATGTAAGGAAAACCTCCTCCTCTTCTGATGCACAACCCCCATACCTGGCACCCTTGTCTCTAGACTGGCGGCAAGCAGACATCATATCAGGCACCTGAGATAGGAAACCATGGGGAGCTGCTGCTGGCTCTGGAGATATTGTGTCTTTTTTTGTTTGCTTTTCTGGCTCTTGATCTTTTTGCCTCAGCTACTGCTGCCACCATGTCCCTTCTGCAGCTCCACCTGGAAGCACGTGTGAGAAGGCAGGGTTTAGGAGTGGGAAGAGGAGAAGGAAGGTGATGTGAGGCAGTGGATGGGACAGCAGGGTGAGAGAGAGGTGGGCACTTTACCCCCCAGGGCTGAGAGTACTCCCCACTGTGTTTCTCCAGCTCAGCTAGGCCATTCTTATCTACTGCTGGGAGTGAAGGGAAGGAATTTGGAGTTCATCCTTCTCCCTCCTTCTTACATGTTCCAGATCCCATATATACCCATATTATCCGCCTTGCTCCTCATAGCTACCACTTGCTCTGCATGCTGCAGGGGTGTCAGCATTTTTGTGAGGGGGAGGAGGAGCTTACTATAGAGAAGGTTGCCCTAAGTCAGACTACTTGAATGTTTTATGTGATGACTGACAGACATAAAATTTGATTTTGTCTTCTTGGTCCATTCTCACTCTGAAGAATAGGGTCATTTTAAAGCAGTTGTTCTGGAATATTGCATAAGATCTGGAGTGAAAATGCTGAAAATCTTTCTGTAGTCGCTTTGGTGATACACTAAAACAAGATCTTTAGTAACTGAGACTTCTTTAAAATACTGACTTTGTTTAACTTACTGAGCTTTCTGCTCACTGACTGCAGTATTATGCATTAACTTGTATTTTTGCTGCTTACAGAGGACAAAACTCTTTGGGACCAGACCACTGCCACGTTTTTACATTGTTTGTTCATTGAGTCTGGTAAAAACAGACATTGCACATAGTTCAGTTCATTAGCCAACTTAACCTTGTAAAGTTTAAGCTTTTATTACATCTAACTGCTATCTGTAACTCTTTCTCTTTTGGAGAAATTATCTGAAGTCACTCAGGAGTTGTGTAGTGTGAGATACGTTTCCAGGACAATCCACGGGAGAATATTAGGCAGAAGATAATGACTTATCCAGTGTTCTTTCAGCAGCTTGGTTGCTTCTCATTTAGATCATATTTATTCTTGCTCTTTAGATAGTTTTCTTTTTACACAGTCAACTAATTCAGGTTACACCAGATCTTGGGTTGCTGTGAAACGTGGTGTTAGATCCTCAACCTGTGGTGCCTGTGGGAAGCTATACCACCATTTTGTGCTTTCTTATGGTGTACTGTTCCTTGCAATAGGGAGTGTCGTGGTTCCCATTTTTATATAATCAGATTAGGGTTGAGC
The DNA here is from genome assembly GCF_001715985.3 of Manacus vitellinus. Classification (NCBI taxonomy): domain Eukaryota; kingdom Metazoa; phylum Chordata; class Aves; order Passeriformes; family Pipridae; genus Manacus; species Manacus vitellinus. The sequence continues at coordinate 46,036,000 of NW_021940208.1, read as the reverse complement.
TTTTGTCATCCAGCAGCCCTGGTTTTGGTATTCGGGTTGCATCTTTGGTTTTTAATGTGCCTGAAAGATGATGGGGTTTGATCTACTTAGATGGGTGATGAAATCACTTGACATTTGCCTGGCCACTTGCTCAGTGTGGGCAGGCACCACAAAGAGTCCATTTATGCCCTGAAAAAGGAACAGAAATTATGCTTCCTTTGGTACTTATCTAGCTCTTGTTGGTATATGATATAGTCTCTACTCTGTCAGCACATAATTCTGTATACAGATGCTTTTCTTGCTCTTGTAGATTTTCATGCCTTTCCCATCTTCTTGCCGAGATTGTCTTGGAGCTTACTAATGGTGCTTCTGCCTGCTGTCCCAAAAACTATGCTCCACGATCTACCATGAGCCTTAGAGAGGATCTAGCCAAGTGCTAGTCAGCAGACACATCTGCATGAGATTTCATACGATGACATTTGAAGATGGAGCTATTAAGTCTGTTTCTGTTTACTTTGTAGTCTCATATTAGAACATTTGTCACACTCACAATATGGCCAGCAGTTTCTTAGTAGTGATAAGCTTATATTCAAGAAATATCTGTTTAAGATAATAGTTTGATAGTATCTATCTAAGAATGAGAAATGGTTTTTTGTTGTAAATGTAGGAAGAGGTAGTGCTTTAAAGAATACATGTAATACAAGGAGATAGAATAAATTAATGCAGAGGACAGGGATGTTCAAGGCTGTTCAAGGCATTCTCAGAAAATAGTAGGAATAACCTGAGTTACAAATAATTTTGATCCCTTTAAAAAGTTGTTTTCAAAGCTCTGAGCAAGCTGTGATTCTGTGTGCTATGTAGTAGCTCTGCAGGAAACTTCACCTTGAGCTTGACTATAAGGAAAGAAAAAGGCCTCTTTTGCACAATTCTAGCGAGTATTAAACCTTTTGTTTCTATTTTGCTATGTTAACTGTTGCAGAGAACACATCCTGCTGTCTTTATAAGGTTCTTCCATAGTGAGTGTTTCCATGTATGCCCCTGTTTTTTTTTCTTCTTTTGAAGGTAAGAGTAGTCAGGTAATTGAAGCGTTGCTGAGAAGACAGCAAAAAAACATACATGCATTAACATGGGGGTGAAAGCACTGCTATTGCTGTGATGTGGAACATGATGAACGACTTCCTTTTTAAGGAGATAACACACAGAACTAAAGAGCCTGGGTCTATCCTGACTTCTTCTCCCGTCTCTTTCCCTGATTGCATACTGGCCTTGGTTCAAAAGGAGTTGAGGAACACTTGCTTAGCGCCTTTTTCTTTAGCTTCTTTTAGGAAGTAGGAGCAGAAGGACCAAGCCTTCTCAGATTGTGACCCAGAACAAGCTCATGACAGAACTTAAATGTTTCTGTCCCCAGATGAAGATAGCAGTCAGCATACATGGGAATTCTTACTAAACTGTTTGTATCTTCCTCCTCTCTGATGATTCGTCCTGTCATCAGCAAGGATCTATCTATTCCTTTGTCATGCCGATCGCTTCTACTAAGTTTGTAACAGAAGGTACATTTAGTCCTTCAGAGCATGAGCTCCTATTCCTCTCAGTCATCCTGTTCTTCCAAAGTTGTCTGTCCACTTTTTATTGCAGGTGCCTCTTGACATGGTGACATCAAAACAATTATTTTTGTGTAGTTCATGAAGTGATACCAAATATTTATTATGTGCAGACAGATTCAATGTGGAGCGCTACTTCTGTCTAAAAAAATAATACTTAAGAGGAAGACATGCTGCATGAATATTTTATTTATTTTATTTTATTTTCCTATTTTTAACAATATGAAGAATTAAGGCTTTACAAGCAACCGGTTGCAGCCAGCAGGTCTGCCTAAGTATACTAGTTTATCCAGATACCTCCTTTGTCCTGTTCTAACTGTATCTGCAGCATTTTATTATTCTTCAGTCATATGTAAAAGAACAAATTCATGTTTTAATAGAAATCCTGGAAATGAGTCCCATGCCTTCAAGTGCCTGACTTTTGTAGGCTGGAGATTCCTTAGTCCAACTAACCCCAGTATATTTTGAGTTCTTTGTGGCATCCTTCCATCTTGGATTGGAATTTTGGTTTCTGTACCTTTTTCTCCATTGCTGCTACTCATTAGGGTTTTTTGAAGGCTGATGGGAAATATGTGAGTATTCATATGGCCTGGCTTTGTGCCCAGGTTGGGAGCCAAGGCTACCTATGCAGTATGGGCTGTCAGGTGCCTCTAGAGGGCATTCATCACCTGATGGCTGCCTAATTCAGGTTCTCTGACTCACCTTCCAGCCATGCCTCTCCCCTTTCACTGATAAAGAGAGGACTGTCATGTCTACAGGACTAGAGACATTAACACCTGACTGGTGTGCTCTAAGTTAGGTGGTGTCAATGCTTCTCTAATACAGTTAGTTAATTGAATAAGCTCCAGTTCTTTTGCCTTAATGCTTATTTATACAGCTTAAGAGTATCTTAGTGTATTAAGTATCTTTCCGTATAATTTTATTTCCTTTTCACTTTCTCAGCTTTACTTATGGCAGGTATCACTTCAGCCCTGTACTTGTGTCTATGTTTTAGCTTTGTTTGTATTCTTTACGAGTCTTATGTATCCTTCTGGTATCCTTTTCTTAGGTGGTTAATTCATATAGTAGGCTTGAGACTCTTAACTTGAAATCTTTTATCCCTTTCCTTGGGTTGTGTGTTCCAGTTAACTTTTAATTTACAGAGTATGCCAAGTTTTCTTTTTGCTGTATTCAAGTTCTTGAGCTATTCCAGTCCTAGTTTAGTTTACCAGCCCTCTCCTTTAATTAATCCTCTTTTGCAGTTGAAATCAAGAACCTTAGTTCTAGGCTGTCTTGTGTTTGTTCTTCAGTTGATTTGCAATGAAGGTTATTTACTTTCACCAACTTTTCTTCACTGCTTGCACAAACTAAAGCTCCAAAGAGAATAACAAATTTTTTGTTGTAGAAATCTTTAGGACTATCTGAATCTACAGAATTTTCCTCTTTCTGTATTCAAAGCCTGGGAAATTAGTCTTCTGAAATGAAGCCTACTGCTTTACTTGCAAGAAGAAACTCCTTCCTCATAAAGCATTAGATGATAGATTTTTGGAGTATGTTTATGATAACCTCCAAGTCATCTAATATAACAAGAGGAAGAGGCACTGTAATAACTGTTAGTGTATTTCCTGCTATACAGTCATGTTTGATAAAGTCATAAAACCTGCCTGCCATTCAGTTATCCATGCAAATATCTTATTCTTGTCTGCATTGCTCTTGGTGTGTTTCAGAACAGATGAGTTCATTCAAAAGACGATCCGTGAAACCTTTGCTCACTGCACAGTGCTGACCATTGCACACCGCTTGAACACCATTATTGACAGTGATAGGATTATGGTAAGACAGTTAACCGCTTAATTTTTTTTTCTTTCCTGAAGAAGAATAATGTTATTGACTCTTTTCTTCCTAATTTTGATACAAAAGTAGGTAGGGGTTTAAGTCATCCTTTAGGCTTATCCTAGTTAACCTAGTTATCCTTGTTGCTGTGATTAGCAAGTCACAAAACTCTAGACATAATGACCTGAAAAGACTTCTTACATTCTCTGGCTTTCCAACCCACAAGACATGAACCCATTGCAGGTGAGGTGCAGCAGCAGAATAAATAAACTCTGCCTGTACTAGGAGCCTGCGAAGACACACCCAAGAGGTTCTGGACAGAGTCAGCTGGATTCGGCCAGGCTTATTAATTCAGTCTCGGTGGGCTGAGGATGGCAGTGACAATAGTTGCTGTGGGATGTGTGAGGAGGAAGTGGTGCAGGTTCTGGGGCAGGAGACATGGAGGTAAGGAGACAGCAGCTACCCTGGGGCAAAGGTAGTGATGGGAGAAGTGGAACTAGACTGGTGAGGTAATGAACATGGCCAGCTTTCTAAAGCAAGGTTCAAACAGAAAAGGTGAAGCACTACCAATTCAGCAGCCTCTGCCATCTTTGTTCCAAACAGACCAGTGATATACTCGTATCTACCATCTTGTCTGCCCCACAGTGTGTTGCACACACATAGAAATTAGGAAATACTTGCTGATTATTTTCATAAAGGCAATGGTGTTTCCTAGGCTCTCAGGAAATCAGGCTCATTTATGTCATTGAAATGATGTGCAGCCTGCAGTTTTACCATTTTCTGTAATAAGAACATGAGCCCTTTGCAAGTATTTTCTTCACAACTAGTCAGTGAAGTAACTGACATAGTGGGCAAACTGTGTTCATAAGTGGAACTCAGATTTAGCTGGCCTTCAAGCAGAAATTACCTTTCCACCTCCTGGTGGTAACTTTAAAAAAATACCCTCTTCAGCTTTTGTTTTATGAAAGTGAAGCATGTTAAATCTTTCCATGTTTTTTTTTTTTTTACTGGCTGCTCAAAAGATTTTAAAATCTTTGATAAGAGTTACAATGGTTCTCTGAAGTACACAAAATGAAACAATTGCATCTGCTGAGCTGAGTGGTATTCTGAGGAGTAGAATAGATTGTGAGCTGAGTGATTATAGTTTACTTACAAAGAGAGAAACCAGCAGAACTGCCGTAAGTAATCATATAATTGCAAGCATTTAACATATAATAAATAAATATTTTCTTCACTGGTGAATGCCTCCCTACAGGTTTAATGGATATGTTGGTGTTTTCTACAACTAACGTGAACAAAAGATTTGTGAGGAAACAACTGTGACCTAATTAATAGCTGTATGTGTTTGTTAGCTGTCCAAAGGGGTTTCTGTGGGTTTTGGTTCATTAGCCACCATTAACATGTTATACGCAAAATGCTCTTTCCATGAAGATATTTTCCTAGTTTAACCTTTATTATCATGAAGTTGCAATGAAAACTAGATGTTTTATTTACAATTTTTTGCCAAAAATCATTGGAGCAAAGCATAGAAATTCCCCTTTTCTCCAAACTTCTCAGGATAATTGCCAGCTACATAGCTACTCTACTGCATTTTTAGAGTCTGTACATTATTCTTACCCTTATGTTGTTTCAGTTTAGCCACTCTTAAGATTTTTAGTTTCCTATTTGTCTAACAGTCTTTTTTTAATGCCTTTGGTCTCTTTAGAGTATTAAGAAACAGATTGGCAAGAAGATATGTCTTTGAGTCTGCAAACAGTAAACATTTTTCATCTCTTTACTTTGCTGCATATTGATCTTCTTACAGATTTCTGTAATTTCTTGAGAGAGGAGGTTGAGAAGCATAGGATAGAAAAAAGGGGAAAACTGACGTGACTTCGTAACAAACCTGTTTTCTTGACATGCTTAGTTAGTGATTCTGTTTATGGACAAATCAGAAATATGATCGCATATTTAGAATGATCAGAGTTATGGCAGGTGTGCTTTTGTTACACTTTAATTACTTGGTTTACTCAGGCATGTAACTTCTAATGAGGATATAGCAGAATTTTGGAAAAATAACATGTTAAAAATGCCAGGAAAAAGAATATTCCTCTAGAAGAGTAACTATTAATTAATGAGAGTTATTCACAATAAAAACAGCATTCATGGAAAATTAATCATTTACTTCAATATCACAAAAATCGAGAAGACTCAACTAAAGAAAGCTTTCAGTATGTTATATAATTTGGTTAGTCAATAATGTGTTTTAGTAATTCACAAATTTAACTTGCTACAGATTCTTTTTTAAGAGTCAGAAATGCACAAACAAAGTGCATTGTTATTCCATTACCTGGTATTATTAAAAATCCTGGTTTTGTTTCTCCTTTAACTGAGACCTCTAGGTACTATGATGCCTTCATTTATAAGGCATCCCAAATCTTTGTGATAAGTTTTAGAGAATGGAGGAGAAAGAACAAAGATAGACCCTAGCAGTCAGAATATTAACCACTGTCTTTTGACAAATAATGAGTAAAGTTATTTTGAAACAAATTTTGAGCAGACTTGTTCAACACTTAATTCGATCACAAAAGTCCCAGCCCATTCCTGAACAAGTATACATAACCTAGGGCTTCGCTCCCTTCCCTCTGAATCAGACTGAAAAGAACCTCCTGCTCAAAGCAGGGTCAGCACTAATTTCAGATCAGGTTGCTCAGGGCTTTTTCCATTTGGGTCTTGAAAACCTTGAAAAGTGGAAATTCCACAGTCTCTCTGAGCAACCTGCCCCATCTGCCATGAAATCTTTTTTTTCTTATATCCAGTGAAAGCCTCCCTTTCATTTATGGCAGTTGTTTCTTGCTTTCCCACTCATTAAAGAGCCTGCTTGTCTTCTCAGTAACTTCTTTGTAGCAATGGGAAGGTTGCTGCTAAATCCCCCGAAACTATCAGTTCCCCAGGGCGAACATGCCCTGCTCCATCAGCTTCTCCTCACAGGTCAAGTGCTCCAGTACACTGGACACCCTGGTAACCCTATTTCAAACTTGCTCGAATTTGCCTTCCTCTTTCTTGTACTGAGGGTCACCATGTTCCAGATTTGAGCTGATGAGCACTGAATAAAGCAGTTCCCTTGGTCTGCACTCTTGTTGACACCCATGGCACACTGCTTGACTCCTGTTCAGCTTACTGAACACCAGGACACCACCTCCTTTTCAGCACAGCTGATGCCCAGGCAGTTACTTGCCAGCTGGTACTGATGCAAGAAGCTGATCCATTCCAGATTCAGGACTTTACATTTGTCATTCTTGAGTGTCATGAAGTTCATGCTCACTTATTCCTTTTGCCTGTCTAGACCTTAATAGCTCTGAATATCAGCCTTGTCTTGAGTGTGTTGACTGCAGTCTCCAGCCTGGTGTTGTCCACAAGGTTTTGATTTAATTCAGTTTAATTGCTGGTTAAAGTGGAACTTTCAGAAAAAACCTGTATGCCCTTAGGGTTAATCCAAACATTAAAAAAAAAATAAAATAAAAAAAAATTGAGAACAGAAAATAATTTTGTGAAAGTCATGAGAAAATGTCAAGTTGGATGAGTATGGAAATAGGAACTGAACGTGAACTGTTGCATGTCTGCTCACACCCACCATAATAACCGGTTCTATTTTAGAAGAGAAGAAAAGCCTACTGGAAGAGGGTAAAAAGGAAGAACAGAATCTATTTTATACAACTGTAGACAAATCTGGCCTCAGGAGTTGTTTTAATTCTCGTTTGTTCCATTCCCAAAACCATACCTTAGCTTTCATAATCCAGGTCACGCCTTAAGAGTATTTCCATTATATCTGTCTTAGTGATAAACACATTTTATCAGAACTTCAAATGCTTAAAATCATTGAGGGAAGAGCTGTATTGTGTAATGTGATACTCTCTAACCCAATCACCTCGATGAGTAATACTACATTGCACTTGCATAGGACCTTTCATCTGGAAATTGTAACACTCTTTATAAACATTAATTAATTAAACTTCAAACACCTGGGTGAGATAGGGAACTATCCATACAATCTTTGGAACCAAAGTTGGAAAGACTTGTTAAGTCAGACCATCAAATAATACTACCATAAAATTATAATCCAGTGGTTTTCAAGCTCCTTTTTTTTTCCCTCTGTGCTGCTCCAGCATATAATAGGACACTTTCTCATTCCTTTTTCTTCATTACTTTGAGAAACCAAGTTGCAACTCCTTCCATCAGGTGCTAGCAGTACCTTTGGCACAGCAGGCACTCTGCTCCCTGGCAGAAGGGGAGGATAGGATAAATGCTGCAGTTACCTCTTCCATGATGGCAACTCCTGGCAGAAGCTCAGCTCAGGCTTGATTCATTGGCCCCTCACTCCAGGTTGCTTCCCCACCACCACAACAGCTGCTTGCCTGTCCTGTACTCACTCACCCTCTGTAGAGGGCAAGGACATTTTATGTAAATTGCATCTGCACCCTGGGGCACCTAAGAGACACCACTCCCAAGAATTCCAGTGGGATCTCATAAAATCCCTGTCACCAGTTCCTCCCTCTCCTCTCTGCTTCCTTCTCCAGGTTGAGAAATACTTTTCAGAAACTGTTTTTACAGAGGAGAAAACAGAAGCATATGGAAAGTGAGTCTCACCCAGGGACGTAGTGGTTCAATAGCAAATAAGGTATATGCATCTGCCAAGAACCTTATGCAGTTGTTTACTGTATATGCTATGCTGTGGCATCTCTAGAGGAAAGCCACAGAGTAGTCAAAACTTGTGCATTTTCCAATGACAAATATATTTCTCCATAGAGAGTTTTCATATCAGTGCAATACTTCTTTGAAATGGAAACTCTATATGCAAGCAGAACTTGATCTAGTAATTAAAAACTGTCATTCAAATAGGAAGTTTCTGATGAGAGAATCATGGGAAGAGATTTGATTTATTTATGGGAAAACCTGTTGTGGTTACATCCTGAAATGACTAATATTCAGGCTAACAATACTGTGTACTTCACTGCCAGACCTGAGTTGGTTTTTTGGTCAATAGGAAATGACTTCCCACATCTTTATGGTAAACCTCCCTTGTTCAGTTATTCTCATTTTTCTGATGTTGCGTTTACCGTGGTGGAACATCTGGGTCTCATAAATCAGGCACCATGTTTTGTGCATCTGTCCTGCTGATACCTTCATGAGAGCTTTTGCTGCAGTGGACCAACTTCAGATGGAGATGTGGAGAATGTAGGAAAGTAGTGGTGGTACATTTAAATTAATAATACTGAGTTAAAGTCACAAATGCTGTGGTCTGTTGACTCTTCCTTTGGTGTGTTTTTTTTCCCCACTTATTTAAATATCACTGTGGGATAATGAATCTGTTTTACAGTAAATCTTGATATTCATTTTAGGGGGGATTACAAAAGTCACAAGATACAGAAACATACAATCCTAGTTGTAGAACAGTTCTTTGTGAAAACTGCGTGTGCTCCATTAGTGTTGACTCTCTCATTTTAAGTATGTATGTATGGGACTGCTTCATTGGTGGAGAGCTACCCACTGTCAGATAGAGGCCCTCAAGTGCTCAAGATGTCTAAGAGAGTTGAATTGGTGAGACTGTAAATATTCTTGAAGCCTGGGACCATAGAACATGAAACTTTATGAAAACAAGAAATAATTAGGACTACATTTAGAACTTCTCTTCAGTCTTTCAAAATTCTAAAGCAGGACAACTGCAAGGGTATAAAATGGGTTTGGTTTGTTTGGGGTTTTTTTGTTCTGTAACACAAAGCCAAGAGGGGTTTTGACCTTTTATTAGCCCAGTATCTGGAGTGGTGAAATATTATTGGATATTATACTTGTGCTGTTGAAGTCTGTTCTGTTAAAAGAATTTAAAGGGAGCTTAATGCATTATAGTAGCTAGAATGAATGCCAAATTTTTGCAACTAGGCATCTGATTTTTCATAAAAACCTTAAAGTACCTTGTGGATCTGAATCCAGTAATTCACAGTAAAATTTCTACATTCATATTAGTGCACCTTCTGTTATTATTCAAAAGGAACAAACACTAATAAAACTCCTTTTCTGACTTAGCCTCTGTCTTGAAAATATGGACTAGGGAATATTGGAACTAAATTTACTATTTTTTAATTCAACCTAAGAAAAATCCCAGTTGTCTTGTGGGACCAAAGTGGGTAAAGAAATGTGAAGATAAGAATATGAGGGGTACTCATAGAAGGGGACCTGCATGGAGAGCAGAGGGCCTGGGAACCATTAGGTTTCTCCTATCTTTTGTTAAGTCAAGTCTTTCAGAGTTTCTGGAAGAGCTGAGCATTTAGTAAATGATTTTTCAGAAATGGTCAGTTTTGTTTTGATTCTGAACAAAGGCAATTTTCACTGTTGCCAGCCAGATCTTTTGAAACTAGGTTGATATTTACCAAACCACAAAGGAAAACTAGATCCTTCCATGTTCTTTCTTGGAATTTAATGATTTAGTTCCTCAAATATCAACAGTGAAAATATCTCTTTCAAAGCTGAGTAATATATGCATCTTTACCATTAAGAAAAGATATGGTAATGATGTATAGGCAGTGTTTTGCATAAAATACTGAGCTGTGCCATGGTTGTGTATCAGAGCAAGTCTTGTCAGCTGAAAAGTGTCTATGACAGTAGTAAATATCACACCTGGCCCAGCTCTTTCTAAAATGAGTAAAAATCCCAATGAGCTCTAAAATATACTAGAATTGTTGATTCTCTTTGCAAGTTTTAAGCCACATCTCTCCAAAACCTTGGCATCTTTTGACTTCTTAAAAACTGTTCCCATTTCAAGAGGGCTGCCCAACAAGGTTCTTCTTTTGCCTAAATAAAACAACTAATTACTGAGGCAGTACTTCAGCTGGGAGCATTCAAACGAAGAGCTGGATTTGAATTCTGCAGGAAGTGAAGCCAGTGTTTCATGAACCTTAATTTCTCATTCTGTCAGGCATTTGTGTGTGAATGTGTTACCATCAGTATAAGAAGACGATGGTTGGATGATGTTTCTTTGAAGACAATGATATGGAATCTAGACCATAGTAGAAATACTAACACATCTTTAGAGAATTATTTTTGCTCTCTCAGAAATAGTGTATTACTGTTTAAAAGCAAATTAGTACAGGTCATGCTGGTGGCTGATGCTCTGAGCAGAGTGTCTGATAAGGTGAAACTGTGTGCATGGCAGCTGAGCCACAAGTTCATTGTCATCAGAAACTGATAAAACTAGGAGACATGCTCAGTCATCTGCAACAATATTCCTTAACCTCTTGAAAAGTATAATATCCGTGTAGCTTATCTAACTTTCTAAGGCCCTCAAAAGCCTTATTAAAGAGTGGGATTTCTTAAACTGAAGTATATCTTCTATCACTTCAGGGACACATTTGAGCCATTTTTCAATCCCAGTTGAGAAATGTGGCTTTACAGTGATGGAAACAGTCATTACTGATTGACCAAGGGAGAGTTTTGTCAGAGCATGTACAGCTGTTGGTAAGCACTGGCATGAGATCCCTTCATAATCTCTGAGGCAAGGGTTGAACTTACACTGATGTAGATGTTTTGAGGTGGGGAAACTGTACAAGAGACATTTGCAGTGCATGGTTTTTACAGGCTGCTTTTCTCCAACAAGATACAGAAGGAGTTAATATCAAATGATTAGTAGTAGAATAAGTCTCATGACTACACACATAATTGATATTTTTCCCCACAATGTTCCAACCAGCTTACAGTGGTGTGTCATCCATTAGAGAAAAAGATAAATTTTTTAAATCTCTGCAAGAAACTTAAAGAAAACTTAGGTACAACAATTTTGCAGTGCTGCATGCTCCATTTCCCCTAAGTTACAGCCCAAGAGTAATTTCATTTTAAAGAAATCCACTGTTTGTGATTACAGAACAAAATGTCTGAAGTTGCCTTGTGGGTAGGGGGGGTACATGTTGAATCCCAGTGGCCAGTGGCAGGTTTGGCATTGTTACAGCATAGCTAAGCTCTGCTGAGGTGAAATATTTTGCAAGTTTGAAAATAATAATAATTCAGATTATAAGAAGGTAAGCGCCCAAATGTGCTCTGCTTTGTTTGTACGCATGATACATGAAATATACGTTATTTGACACCAAATTTGTCTTCAGTTACTGGTAGAGTAATTTGTATAGGAACCCTGAAGTAGCTTGGGGACTACTTTGATTAAACCTGAAGACTTAAAAAAATTTAAGAACAAAAAACCCAAAAGAGAGCCAAAAAAACCTCCACTACCAAAAATAAATAAAAAAAAGGGGGGGACACTTTAAAAAGAATAGAAAAAAAGAAGCTCTAAATGGCTCTGAGTTATATCTGCGGCCTTCTCAATGTTCTTCGATGTTTGCAGCATGTTTAGATAGGTTGATGTTTATAAATGATTCTTCAGAGAAGTATGTGCTTGTTTCTGGTCTGTTTTGACAAACCATGATGAGACAGAAGAGACAGAACATGCTTGCATCTGAACTTAATGCCAACTGGAGCACAGGCTGTTGACTCTTTCCCACAAAGTTATGTATTGTCTTGGGTAAATATATTCCTTACAATATGATGTAACCAGAAGCATCTCCTGAATATTCTCCTCTTCCCAGGACTTTATTGAAGATCATCTTGATGTATGCTCTCTGAGGAAAATATTGTTCAAAGTTGTACTCCTAGCAGAGTTTTGAACTTTAATAATAATTTTGTTGTTTGGTGATGTCTTCTCCAAGTCTAAATTAAATCAGATGTATTCCCAAGGAGATAATTTGCTTGAATTATTTTCCTTTTGAATAGGAAATAAAAACATTTATGATCAACTCTTAAATGTCCCATTTCCCCTCTGGCTTTATGGTGAATAGGAACGTGAATAAGAATACTAACCATTCCTCAATAATAATTGAAATAAATTCCCATGCCCCCCTCCTCTGTTGCTGAACACTTCCAACCTTGCGCTGTTTTTTTCTCAGAATGTTTTATAACTATTGTTCTCTTGGTTTGTCTGCTTTTGTTGCTGAAAGTTAGAAAACGCAGGATTTAGAACTTTCTTTTTTATGTCTATGGGTAGCTGCAAGTACATGGTGTTTGTTACAGCATTTGTAAAGGCCCTTTTTCTTTCTCTTTCTGTGGATAAAGACACTTCTTTTACATATATTAATCCACAAAGAAAATTTTAAAATTCACTTACAAAATGAGTGCTTGCTTTTCCAAAATCCTGTGCAACAGAACAATATAGGTTAGTTGTAGGAATCATGAGGGAGAAGAGTGTTCTCCTGGCTCTGCTGGAAACTGGACTATCTTGACGTAATATCCTCATCATTCATTGCTTTATTTCTCTCTTTGCTTTGTGAAATGGATCTCTGATTTCTTTTTCACCATTTTATGTTTTCCTTTTTGTCTTCCTTCCCCTGCTTTTTTGTCTTGGTTAATACATTAAACCATGAGGCTATGGAATGGAAATACTGCAAAGTTTGGGGATCTGGGGAGGGACCTAAGCCAGATGGGGGGAGATACCCTTTTAGGTTACAGCTGAGGCAAAATGTAGTTGTCAAACCTTACCCAAATTTAGTTCAGCAACATTTTTGTGGCATAGGCAAATACTGCTTCTGTGCTAACTAGAGTTAACATAAACAACACATTTAAATGGCTAATACTCTTTTCATGTTTGCCGTTTCAGGTCAGTCAAGATCAAATACTTATTGTCTGTTTCTCTGTCCTTCCCTGCCATATTTTTTATCTCACTCTTTCTGTGTTACTCTGTGCCTCAAGTATCAAACAAATTACTGTGCAAAACTATTGTTTTCTACCCATCATGTTGCTTATCCTTCTGAAAAGATCACAGCTGGGATGAGAAGTCACTGCCCCAGACTATTCACCAAGAATATAACATTAGATGGAGTAGAATTAGGTGGCATGGGAGGATTTTACTCGAGAAAAATATATCATTTGAGCTCTCTTTGAACTTAAGATGTCTCTATATAATGCTGCTTGAGTAAGGCTAATTTGAATAGCTATAGGTAAAGAGTGGTTTCACCTTACTCAGGGAGGTGAGCAAATTCCATTGAATAAAAATTTTCCTGTATGCTTTCTTTTGCGTGATCGCCAGCAGCCAATTTGGTAAATTTTGTGCTCTTGCAATTACTCTTTCACTAAAGAAAATCCTGTTGAAGTCATAAAGGTGGTACTTCAAAGGCAAGAACAGTTCAGGCAAGTTAAAAAAAGCTGCCAGTCCAAGAGGCTGGAGAATCTGGCCCTGGTTTATGTATGACCACTTTGGGTTTATATAGCTTTTTTGTGTTTGTTTTTATTTTACTATGGGCTGTCTAAATATTTCAGAGGCAGTTAGCTCCCACAGAATGATTATGAGTCTTTATTTGGTGTATTTTATAAAGAGTCAGACCAAGGAGCTGAAAACTTGAATGTTTTGTGCAAAATCCCTCTCTCTGAATATCTGCGTTAAAGTCTATGATGAAATCCCAGCCTGATTCATAGTCAAGCGCTCCTGTGTGTGTCCTCTCTAATCTCCCTGCTGATCTGATTTCGCCAGCTACAAGCTTCTCTGGCTTTTCTGTATCAAGTTCCACTGGTACAACTGCCTTGGAACACATCTGGGTTCGATTCTGTTGGATTGTGCAGTGATAAGCGTTGCAAGTTGATCAGAAAATATGTGGCGGGTAAACACCAGATTCCACCTTTCCTGAATGATTAGTTGGCTTTTTGAAGTTCTAATGATTTTAATTTGGCTTGGAGTCAGTGAGTAAGAGTATGCAAAGCCTTAGCCAAAGTACCTATTTATTTATTTAAATTTTATCAGCGCATATTTCTTCAAAGAAGAGTACCTATCTCTTTGTCTAAGCGCTTTTTAATAAATGTATAAGTATATAAATGTATCCAAGTAAATCAGCTTAAATTTTCTCCATTGTCTCGTAGATGACAGCAGTTAGTAGAAAGTGGGTTTTCTTGGTAAACAGCGTTTATAGAGTGTTCCTGACTTGTAGGAATGATATTGTCTGTTCAGTTTCATTCTTTATTTTAGTTTATTTTTCATTTCAGATTTTTTTAAAAAGTAACACAGCTTGTTTTCCTATAGTTGTTCTGTCTATTTTCATAACATAAGATTGTTTTTATTCCCCAAGAAAGGCTATGAATAGGTTAATGATTTGTTTAAAATGTGAATGGGGTTTTTCTAGATAGAAATTGCTTGCTCTATCCATTCATCTTCTGGACTTGGCTGTTTAAAACTTTTCAAGGAAGAATAACTTTTTCCTTTTTCCCAGGTTCTCTGGAGGGGAAAGATGGTGTTTGTGGTTGTTTCAGATATTTGCAAAATGAATGGTAAAGTTCCAATACTGCAAATATAATTTTTTTTAAACCCTCTACTTTTCTGTTGCAGTTCTTTACTTGTAAGAGACATGTTTAATGAAGGTGCTTTTTGTTTCCTTTCTTAAGGAATGATTGTATAATGTAGTGCTATGCTGAAAAAATCTTTACTTGTTGAAGGCACCAGAGATGTTCTATGCTGTGGCATAGATTTAAATGTTGAATTGTATATGATAATTTATTGCATTTTTAAGGAAGCTGTCCCTAGTTGTGACATACTGTGGTATAGAAAAGGTTGTGATTAAAATTATGTTTGTAATTAATCATTAAATATTCAGATTAAATGGGATAGGACTAATTACACTGAAAAATAAACATCTGTGCAAGTATACCTTTGCAGGTGAAATATTGCAGCTGTTGTATATTAAATGACTGTATATTGTGCTGTGCAATATTACTAATATTTCAACATTTTTCCACGAGCACTTTCTTCAGCTATAATACCAAACAGCACTGGAAACACTTGCAAAGAAAAATCATAGTATAGGCTGGATGCTCTAAGTTATGAGCTTTTGAAAATAGCAGATATCTTCTTGTAGGTTTGTGCGCATACAATTTATAAGATTAGATGTAATTATGCTGCTGTTGTTGGCTGAGTTATTTTCCATTCAAATGCCATGTACTTAACTGAACCGGAAGGGAAGGGGTGGGTGCCTCTCCCCAGGTGTTGGGTCCCTGGTGTCAAACAAGTCAACAGTGATCTCTGCAGCACCTTATTTTCACTGTGGTGCAGACAAAGGGATCAGCTCAGCTGTGCCCCTTCACTGTGGGTTTTGTGATTAACCAGGGTCTAGGCCACTTGGAGATCTGCTGTGCCCTTGGCCATCAAGGTGCTTTGTTTCAAGGAGTCACACAGGCAAAGGGCATGTTGGAAAGTTTCCTCACAGGACGTAGGATTTACCGCCAAACTTATTAGAGATTCTTCTTTCAAACAGAAGTTTACAAACTATTTTTGTTATTTTGGAAGTTGTCCTCATAATACCTTTTATTAATTTATTTCATGAAATGAACAGCTCCATTTTTTTAATTACATTTTTTTTTCCTCACAAATATGTACACCACAATTATGGCTTGAGTTATGAGTCCTTGAAGTCCTTTTTTGGGGCAATATCTTTGTCAATAGCATGCCATGTGTATTCAGTTTTTTATTTATATAAGAATAAAAATATTTTCTGAATTACTTTGTTTTCTCACATAAATTCTTTTTCGTTTTTTTTTTTTAAACTTCATTACTCCTACTCATGGCCTAAAGTACTGAACTTGCAGACTAATACCCAAATCTCTTTCTTGAGTCAATACCATTAATTTATAAGCCAGTTAGGTATTTGAGTGCGTTGCATTTGTCAATATTGACATTTCTCTGCTATTGTGTTTCTCATTCTTTTAGGTTAGTTAGGTGTATCTGAATATGTGGCCTAGACTTACCTGCACATTTTTGTGTCATTCGCAGGTTTGTCACTTCTCTGATACCTCCTTTTCTGATCACTTAACACAATCATAGCTACCATATATGCCAGAATCATGTGGTTCCTACCTGTTCAACTTTCTACAAAGAAAAATGTACTGTGTATTTCTAATCTCAGTTTCTGTCCACGTTCTTGAAAACATTTGCCCCTTGTAGCACAGCTGTTTAGTTATACCAGATATCTTTTGGAAATCCATATAAACCATATCTCCTTTAGTTTTCTTATGGTGCATTAAGAATTGTATCAGATTTGTGATTGCTAATGTTTAGAGAACAAATTCTACCTGTGATCTGTGTGTCTTTTTCTGACTGTTTTAATGACTGTCTTAACTAAATTGCTGTCCTATCTCGAAATATATATGCTAGTCTAAAAGTTCCCTGAATTAATCCCATAAGGCTTTTCAAAATGTAAGCACAATATTTGCTATCGTACAGTCTTAAATTGAGTCACTAGTGTGAGAATATTTTCTTAGAGGTTCAATCAGATTATTCCTGGTTTTTTTTCTGATATTTTTGACTGTGTATATTCTCTGTAACTTGCTGACTTAATGCCTTTTTAATTTCTCTGTTGTTTTCTTCTTTCTCCCTTCCCCTCTTTATGGGTACCTGCGCCTGTGGTGGTGGCATCTCATCTTTTTTTATGTAGAAAGAATAGGTTCATGGTTAAGTATCTTTCTAACACGTAGTTGGCAAAACTGATGCAAGAAATTGTTTATCTTTTCAGCAACACCCTCATTTTCTTTAATTACATCTTCACCTCCTCTAATTCAAAAGACCTACTTATTCTCCCTTAACCATCTTGGTGGTTACTGCGTGGTTTTTACCCACAGCTGTTTACTTCAGAGCCCATTTTGGACCTCTTTGTTTCCTTCTTACACAATGAATCTTATAAGCTGTTTTGTTGGCTGCACCAACATTGTATTTCCATATTCTGCATAACTTTACATTGGATTCCTATAGGTGGAATGGCTGTAGGGCACTCTAAAATTGTTCAACAGGTCTGTAAACTGAGAAAGTGCTATACTAGTTTGAAGAGGACGTACTTCATTTTCAGGATACAAAATTCATTTTAGTACTCAATTGCATGCATTTCCCCCTTGCTTGTAGTCGCCTACATTTGGTTTTTAGTCTCTAACATGTAGTTTTTAATTTTCTTATGTTAATACATTGGTTTCTGCTGATTTAACAGGTTTTAGATGCAGGAAGACTGAAAGAATATGGTGAACCTTACATCTTGCTTCAAGAACAAGACAGCTTGTTTTATAAAATGGTGCAACAAGTGGGCAAGACTGAAGCAGCTTCTCTGTTTGAAACAGCAAAACGGGTAATTTTAGAAGAAGAGATAATTAAGTTTGTCTGTGTAGTTTGTTTATCTCAAGTTAGCATATTCAGTGTTACAGTAAGCCTTCCACTAAAGGATATGTCAATTTTGCAAGGCAAAGCCATCATTTTCAGTGGGATATACACAGACTTGCAAATTGGAAGTGTATTTATATACCCTGAGTGGAAAGATAGTCTGGATTTCTTGCCTCCTTTAGTATGTACACAAAACAGTAAGTGTGAATAATATATGACATACCTGTGCTGGGCATTGATCCTAAAAGAACTTCCTGTAAAAAAACACGTTAGGGCTTTTTTTAAGGACCCATTGTATTATAGTTGGGTTTCAGTACCTATGCATTATATTATGGTCTCTGGGGGTGTAATCACATTTTTACTGTTGTGTATTCTCTTACTTTCTTCTTGTACTCTTGCTCTGTTCTGCACATAGGATGGGCAGGGCTCAATTAACAAACAGCTGTTGAATGTTTTGTTGCCTCCTTGTTCCCTACAAGGCTCTGTGCCTGATTTACTGCTTACTATTCCAATCCTACTCTGAGTACAGAATTATTAATGTAATTGTGAGCATTCCTCTGGCAATCAAAGTGTTTAAGAGACATCAATGGATTAATTTTCATAATATGCCTCTGAGGTGAGGCTATACCATCTCCACTTTTCAGATGGAAAGCTGAAGCAGAGATAAGAAGATTAAAGAAATGACCTGTAATTGAAGAGCTCTTTGACTAGCATTGGCTTGCTTTCTTTTTTCTTGATAATTTACCACACAGGATGTCCAGAGCAAGATTTTAATTCGGTGCCAACGAAGTTTCAGCATTGCTTCAGTTGAGACTGGCAGTGCTCAGTTTGGCAGCAACTTGCTTCATGCTCATGCAGCTGTACTTTCAGCATTCAAGTAAGGCACTGATATTAAGCATGTAGTGACTTAAGAAAACCTTTTAGAGACAAGAGTCTCTAGGTTTTTAGGTTTTATGCTTTCCTTTCCTCAAGACACTGGATGTGTGGAGCAGAGCTAGGGGATCACAAAGTCCAGACTGTTTCCTGAGGAAACAAAACACCAGTAGACAGGGAGCAACACATAAAGACAGGAAACAAAATGGCAGGTGCCTGACTGTTTTCCAGCAAGTTGTAAAAAAATGGAAGACTGTGCTGTCATGGAGGCTTCGCGCTCATGTCTGGATGCTATTTTACAGGACCTTTTGAAGATTATAGAAGAGATTTTTGTGTCTGTTCATACTCAGAATTTTTTTTTAAGGAGTTTTTCAAGTGAAGCATTGTAGCTAAGAGCATACACTATAAATTCTTGTGTGGCACAAATTGCAGAACTGGGGAAACAGCTTTGTCCTGAACAAAGCTATGTTATGAGTCCTGCTGTCCCTCTCCGTTGCCGCAGTTTAGCTTCATATATTTTATTATTAGAAAGGAATGGGTTAGCTGTGTTTTTTGTGGTATGTGTATGACAATCTGGAGGTTATATAAGTGATGTTTAAAAGGATGGCTTCAAATTCATGTGACCATTGTTTGTCTGTAAAATGAAGGCCAGCTTCCTAAGGCTCGATCCTTGGAAAGGCAAGAGGTAAGGCTGTCCAGCTGTCATCTGTAGAAATTTAGCCATGTCATGCTGTCTTGTTCCTTCCCTGCAGCCCTCCCCAGTTGCACAATTGCATTCAAAGATAATTCAAAATGTATAAAAATAATTGCCTGATGTTACTTGCCCATACAGTCATCTGCAGTTACCACATCAATGTTATGTGATTTTGTACAGGAAGGGAAGAGATCCAGGAACCAGTCTCTGCTGAAATGTGGTTTGATGAAAAAGTTTGCTAACTCCCAGGCTAGAAGGCAGATACAAGCTTTAGCATCTGCCAAGAATGCAAAGCATGGTGCTTATCCGCACTCGACCCAAAAATATGGGAATCTAGAGACTGTATCTCCAGTCATCAGCTACCCAGAAGCAGAGTTACAGTTCCTTCTGTTTGAAGGACTTGAATAATTCAGGGTTTTTGTTATTGCTGTCCCTTGTGCTTCGTGCGTACTTTCAGAGAAATTGCTTAGTCAGAAGAGCTGATTCCAATTGTTTTTCTTTTTAAACTAGTAAGTCTGTTGCATGCATTGCTGTTGGTCTCCTACATTCCTACTGTGGTTACTAAGAACTGTTTCTACGAAAAGCTTTTTTTCTGATTTTGGAAAACAGTATGCTGCACATAAAAAGAAATGGTAATATGACATATATACATACTTTTCAAAAGTAGTTACAGTGGGTTGCTAAGTAAAATGGTTTGGAGTGTGGCTGTGCTTTGGCAATGATTATTTGATTTATTGCAATTTGGACCTGTACAAAACAAACTTGTACCAAGAACTTTCATTAAGGTGAGACTTTCAGTGCATTTTCTGGAACAATATGGATTCCGCATATATCCTTCAAATGCAAATAAAGAGAGACTACACATCTGAAATTGGAAGACTAACTTGGACATATTTGAAGAAACATAATTTAAACGAAACGTCTTATGGGCATCTTAGCTAAGCATTGCAAGATTGAGCTGTTGGTGCAGCCTGAGGCTTCTGAATTGCTCCAACATCGCTGTACATTGCTATTTGTGCATCTCTCTTGGTCACTCAATATCCCCATTTTTTGTGCAAATGTCAAAGAAAACAACACAGGCACAGGTCAAATTGGAGACCAGTGAGTATATATTAACTAGCCTGTAAGCCTGATAGCAGTTGGGTTGTGCTTGACACCGTGAGACTGTGTTTTTTATCTTTACTGAGTTTGCAAGAAGCTGCTAGGAGAAAGTCCTATAGGAGAGTGAGAAATAGTCTTCAAGCAGTTAAAAGAGAAAAAAAATAAAAGTGCTCAATTATTCAGATAAACAGAAGTTGTTGTGTTCTCCTCACTCTAGGCAGCATTGCGAGAGGCTTTTCTGCAGGCTTTAGTGGCATCAGGATAGGGCTGGGTTTCTGTCAGTCGTGTTTTGAGCACTTTGAGGGAAAAATAAGGGTCGTTTTATTTTATTTTAAAGCTGTGACAGATGTGTAAATATTAAAATACTAGGTGTTATCTCACCTCAGTGATTACTTTTAAAAAGGTTGCAGCTCTCTTGGCAGTGGAAGAAACTTGTATAAAGACTTGGGCATTTAATATCTTGAGGAATTGGGCTCAGGGGAAGAATTGCAATGAGACAGTTGAAAAGCAGCTGCCATTTCATTACATCTCTAGTAATGTGCCAAGGTTTTCTATTAGCTTTCCATTAAAAAAAAAAATCACATTCAAAAGCTGCACTAAAAGTATGCCAAAGTTTTATGTTTTAAACCAGGAACGAGATGGGAATCCACAACTGGGGCTGCCGTCTGCAGCGTGTGTGCAGGCAGCAGCCTCATTAACTTTCCTCTGTTGCATCCGATTGTGACTGGTTACTGAGGAATGCCTCTTAACAGGACTTCCAATTCTTCTGTTGATTCAAATCAGACTTTAATATTCTTTGAAACTTGTAAAGATGCATATATCCTGTGTTAGCATGTGTGCACAAAAGATGACAGCGGTACTTACAGGAATGATTTTATAGAATGACTATTTCTTTTTTATCCTGGGTGTCTTATACTTGTGTTCATGTATATGAAAAGGATATTATTATCAAACAAACTGAACTTTGTTGACAACACTCTCAAATATAAATTGCAGAAATGTTTCATAAGCTGTAGTCAAAGCAGTCTGACTATGAAACCTAACTCATGACACGTGTCAGCTTCGGAAAGATAGTGTATTTTCTGTTTTTAAAGACTCGAACGAAACTTTTCACATTCTTTTTGGAAGAAAAAATTGCATTTGAAGTCCTTTTTCACCCAAACACATTTTTAGATAAGAGCACACAAGTCTTGACATTATTTCATTTTGTTATGCGCATCTGTCAAGGAACAGAGATATGATACAGCTGCTAAAAACAGATGATTGTGGAACAGTGAAACTTGACAGCATTTCATTTCCTTTATGTTCTGATTATACATTTATCAGGAAACCTGTATCTCTTCTAGTTGAGCTAGAAATTGGTAGAATTCAGGAACTCAAAGGCTTGGCAAAGAACTGTCCTATTATTTGGTATCATCTTACGTTTTAGAGAAGTTGCTTGGTTGAGTCATTGTTAAAGCTTTTGCTTCTTCTTTCATTATTGTGGTTTGCTATCCAGAGATCACATTTCTATAGGCCCTATAACTGCTCTGCAGCACAAATTAAACGCTGGGGTATTTCATACATATACTTCGAAATTTCAATGGTTGTCAATCATAGTTTGTAAAATATAGGGATTACAACCTGATTTTAACATCCAAATCCATTGTGCTCATTTTATGTGTGAAAATGAGAAACCCTTGTGCAGACGCAAGATTTCACAGCTTCTTTGTCGCCCTGTTTTTAATTTATCTCATGTTTTGAGCTAGTAAAATGATTTTACTTATCAGTTTAATGTAAAGCAATAAAACATATCTATTTATCTGAATTAACAAAATTTGAGGGGATCTACAGGTTGTGTGGGATTTTCCTCATGTTTTGTTGTAATGGAAGATCATATAGTAATTTTACTACTTTTTCAGTGACATACAGTTACTGAAAGCCACTAACCTGAAGTTCCTTTGGGATTCCGTAAGGATATGTATTTATCTCTACTCTGTTTATCTTCCCAAGTTTTGTTTGAAGCTGTAAGGTGTTTGAGGCATAATTGCTCACGGAATCTAATATTTTTTCTAGGTATACTTCAGTAAGAATTACCCAGAAGTTGTTCAGAATGGTCAGCTTGCCACAGACTCGTCCTTGGATCCTTCTTCAGGATTTTGTGTAACCGAAACTGCACTGTGATTCCTAATAGCCTTAACTGTTTTCTATAGAATGTAAACCTGAGATCATCTAAACTCAGCGGCAATGTTTGCAAGCGTCAACAGGAGAGGAAAGGGAGTGGGTGATTCTTTGCACTGGACATCCTTCTTATTTAATACTGAGAAGAAAATTTTTACTGTCAGTTTCTTTAATTTCAGTGCAATATGTTTTCCTTTCCAACTAATAATGTTTGTACTGCTAAAGAAATTAGGCAGATTCAGTTTTTATTTGAAAGTTATGTGGTAGAGATCTCTTTTATTTAAACAGGTGCAGGACACCTAAGTCTAGAGTGCATATTTGGAGCCTATTAAAATAATCGGAATGTGTCCTTTTTTTTCTTTTAGAGATATTTTGAGAGCAAGCAAAACCAAAATTTTTTCAGTGTCACTTTTGTCATGACATCTGTGTCTAAACAGCAGATTTGGTAGTGTGCGACTTAGTTATCTAGAGCAACTGTTTTTCTCCCTGCTATAAGTAGCTATGCAGGTTGATAGAAAAAAGACTTGAAGAAGCCAAAAATACTTTTTGTTTTTGATAGCAAAAAAGTACTCTATACTTATTTTTTGATAAATAGTTTAAATAATGCTGTTCAAGATGAGTGTAAATACTAGTTTTATTTTGCTAAAATCCAAATACTGAAAAATCAATCTCAGTCTTCTGTACTATAGAAGAAAATTACCACATTTGCACTGAAGAAATATTTAAATAATTTAACATACTTTCCTCTTTTTATCCAGGTTATCAGAGAAAAAAAGGTATTAAAATAACTTGAGGAAATGTTTGAATGACATGTCATTATACCTAAATACCATGTAGTACAAAGTTATCTTCAACACAACACATTGAAATGTATACATTATTTGCATTTATTGTGCCTTAATATTTGTGCCTTCAAGCCAAAGCTGTAACTGCAGGGTACACAACAAATTCATTAAACATATGTTAAAAATATGTAACCTTAGTATGTTTAAAGTTTTGCATTAGGGGTTCTGTTGAACTTAAGCTGTTTGAAGTTACCATCCTGCCAGAATAGGTAGGAAAGTACAACCTGTAGTTTTGAATGGCTGTTGCTGATGGTGAGAGGAATGCAGTGAGAGAGAGGGGTTCAATATTCATAAGTTATGTCCTGATTTAGCAAAGCACTTTAACACAAAGGCACTTTTTCCATGTTTGAAATATAAATCAAGCAAGTGCTGTGCTGCTTCAGATTTTTTCAAGTTTAGTGAGCTACTCTTTGAGGTCCAGTAGAAAATGCATCTATTCATCTTGCTGTTTAAAGGGCACAGGAGAGACTAAAAGGCAAGAGATCTCTTCAGGACATGGTAAATACTGTGCTTTTTAAAAAATACTGAAGATGCTTGCTATTACCTTTGTAATGCCAAACAATTGTTATTTACCCAGTGTTTGCCCAGTGGTCTATAAGTAAGGCAAGCACAAATGTTTCTCATTTCAAGCAATTCTACCAGAAAGTAATTGAATCAAATACAAAGTTACCCTCTTAAGTAAATTGAAGCCAAAACCTGTGCCTGACCACAATGTCTCATCTACAAGGACTTTTTCCTGCTCAGGAACCAGTCCCATGGTGAGAGGCAGAATCCTTGTTCCCCTGTTGCAGCATCTTCCCTGCACTGTGGTTTGCTGTCCTACTGTGAGATCCCAGGAGAGAGGGGATCCTACCTGCAGTGCCACCAGCCAGGTAGAAGGGGGACAGGGGTGCTTTGGGGGTGGTGGAACAAACATCAGATATCTAATTTTGCTAGTAACATCCTCTCACATCATTAGACATTGTTAGGATGAAGTTACAAAATGAGATGCTCTTGTCCCTAGCCTTTTTTTGTCAAGTCCTAACACTTCTTTTGTTGTGTGTAGCAGCTTACACTGTGACAAATTCCACCAAGATCAGTGGAACTGAACTTAACACAGTGATGTGCAGCATGAGGCTTGTGCTACATCTGGTGATAAATATCAGACAGTCAAGGGCAGCTACCAATCCCCAAAGCCATATGACACAGATGGGCTCATGTAAGGAGTGCTTATGGCTAATCCTTCTTAGAATACACCAGCCACGTCCACTCTTCTGTACTGTTGGTCCTTGTTCTTCTCTGGGCTCAAGCAGTCCACTTATGATCCTAACTCACAATTATCTCACAATTATCTGTGTTTCGTTGTGATTTTCTTTTCAATTAAAGTTGTCTGAATTAAAGATAGGACTGTTCTGCAGCTCAGCAGAGTGGTGTTTGCATTGCACAGGTATGTGAAGATGTAAAGTGCCTCAGTATGTGAAATCACGTGGGATAATGCTGGGGGACTGTGTAGCATGAAGAAAGTTCAACCTCATATGGTCTTGTCTGTAATTGCCTTTTTGGCAAGGATCCATGGATCCATGTCCAGACTCTTCTCAAGCTTTGTCTTGGAGAGACCTGGTTGGAGTGGTGTGAAACAGAGCTAGGGTGAGCTGACTGGTAAGGCAGTGCATGGAGTTGGGAGCTCGACCTCATTTGTTTATCTTCTTTTCTTGAGCAGTGTGGGTATATTCAGAGTCTAACTGTGTTTTACAAAAGTGTATTCTTTTTATTTCTAAGTAGTTAGTTCTTACAAGAGAGTAAGTATGATGGATAATATAGAGACTTTTAAATAAGAGAACAGTACATTCTCCTGGCCATACGTACCTGGAGTTTATATTTTTTTTATCAGAACCGAGGAGATATGCATGTGTAAACCAAGGGTATAATTACAGTTTTAGTTCATTTCAGCTCTGAAATGAATCTATGGTAAGTTGTATTTCAGAGCAGAACTCCAAAACGCTGGCTGCTGCAGACTCACTGGTATGAGACCCTGACAGATCTAGCTATCAGTCTATAAGCTAGAATTACTTTGATACCGTTGCTTTTTGAATGCGCACAAAAATGTTAGGTATCTCTGAAAATGCTGATTCTGCTTCTTCACATGTTTTGGCAGGGCACTACTAGCTGAAGGTATCAAATATCAATATAAGATGAAACAAACTTTTTACAAAATCACACTCAAAACCCATAAATTGCTGAGTAGAACAACTGATAGTCATTCATGTCTGTCACTGGCATTATATAATTTTTCTGGTTTAAAATAACAAAACTATTTTACTCAGGAAATTGTTGTTTAGTTTCTTTTGTTGGTATTGTTGTTGATACAACTATCAACAGATGTTTTGTTCAGATGTTGATTAAGGTTGACTGACCCATTTAATTTAATTTGAGTAAAAAGGTGCAGTGTACCTGAATGGCAAAACTCAGATCAGGGATGAAAAAGGCCTTCCTGTAGTGAAAGTCTTGGTCTGTTAAATGAATAAATTACCTTTCCGGCAAGGTGTTTTATGTTTCTTTATAAAGAAAAATCTAAATAGTTCTAAACTTCCACTTTGAAAAATATTGTACTTTATTTGGAAATAGCAAAGCAGGTTACTGTAAGTCACATTTCTTCCTGGGGATCTCGGAAAAGGAACTCAGTCTTAAGAGTTATTCAAGCCTTTAAAATGTTTTTTCGCCATGAGGTGCCTTACACTATTCCAGAGTCTTGTTTCTAATAAATATAATTTTATACAGTGACACTGAAAATCATCAGTTACAGAACTGTCATTTCTTTGCTGTAAAAGTCTAGGAACAGCCTCTACTTCTGTCTCAAGAATTGGTTTTTTGGCTTTTGTTTTGGTATCTCTTTGCTTCACCCTTCTCAAAGGACCACTGGGAGCCAGCAAAACATGGTGGCATTTTCAAAGCCAACGCAGTTAGCTGGGATAGGTTATTTCATGTTTTACTTATTTTAAGGACAAAATTCTCTTTGGTGAACTGAACCATTTGCCAGATGGGCATAATCTTCTGTGATACCATTCATGCTGCCCTTTGGAAGAGAGAGGACCTTCTGATCAACCTCAGTAATGCTGGTTGCAGGCTCTTAGCCTTGCCAAAACGTTTGAAGTAACATTGCAAAAAGAGTCAGAAGACAACAAAAGCAACTATCTTCGAAATATCTCAGTTTAAAGTTTGGAGGGGGAAAGAAAGAGTTGAAATCACTTCTTTCCTGTGATAGTGATGAGCATCTGACCCTTCAGCGGAAGAATATGGCTTTCTGTGTATGTTTTACATTCTGTAACAGTGCACTGCATTTTCCTCATTTTAACTCTGGTTGTGGTTTGATTTGGTTCAGTTCTTGCATTTGTGTAATAATTTGATTTTGTTATTGCTGTGGAATGATTTCTTTTGTGGACATTCACATGACAACTGCTGTCATACAATAAAAGGCATTTCTCAGAAGCGCGCAGAAGTCTGTTGTCTTTGCAAATGTGTACTTGAAGGCAGAAGTGCTGGACAGAACTAAGTTGGGTCATGTCTGAAATCTCCAAACACCTCTCAGTGGCATCACTAACCCAAAGAGCTAAAAATCCTCCTCTTGGAGGTATAACACAGAATAATAGATCCAGCTTGGTTTTACCAGTCATCTCCAGTGTGAAATCTCTCAGATCACATTATCAAGCTTTTTGCTTCAATTGCTAAAAAGTATTGCAAATAGTTTTTCAAAAATTATGATGGAAGAACCACTGCAAACACGGTGTGGTCTCTGCTCAATAAACTGGGCAGGTTGGAAGGTTAAAGGACACAAAAGTGAGGTGGATTAGCAGCATAACTCCAAAATCTGATGTCATCTCTCAATCCTGTATTTCTGTCTGATGAGTTTGTTGCTTAATTCATCAAGACAGTCTAAAACTGTCTGTTTCTGAAGATGCTGCAGAATTTCTCCCTGAGTCTACCAACTGTCTCAAGTACTTCAGTCTGCTGTTTTGGTGCAGGTTTTTGGTGTGGGATGGATGAGTTGTGCTTTTGTCAATAATCCTCCCGTGCAGCAAGTTGCAAAACTTGGTGCAATATGAGTTGTTATCTGTCCTTTTATAACAGGGAATATGTGTTAAGAATTTCTCAGGTTTCTATCAGAAACCTACCTCACAACCACCATGCAGCTATCTTAGTTGCCTCTAAGTGGATTTGGCTTAGGTTGTCACAGCACAAGTCACTTGTGATATGTACAGTATCCTCCCAGAGCAAGCACTTGCCAAATTCACGTGCTCCCATTTAATAGAGCAAATCTCTCTTAAAAGTGGATGAGGAAAATTTGTTTTTCTTGCCTGAAAGAGAGCTGCTGATAATAAGCAAAACAAAAGATGTGTTTTAGGCATTTGCCCACAAAACAAACATGAATTTCATAATCTTGGTATTCAGAGCTGGTTCATGGATTTGGAGCAATATTAATGTACACAAAATCAGGACCATACTCTGATGTATGAAATCACGTTTCCACTGCCTGCACCTTGGCACCACTTAATTCCCAAATTTGCCTGAAATCAATAGCCTCAACTGTTTTGAGATACAAAATGCCTTGTGGATCTTAGCCACAGATCCAACACGTGCTGAAATAACCTTGAGAAGAAACTGGAGGTAGTCCCACTGCCATTCAGGAGCCAGAGCTTACTTTTAGGTTGCTGGAGGGGCTCAAGGCAAGGTACTGGGATCATACCTGTTTTCTTCGAACACATCTGAGTTAAAAGCTGCACCATAACTCTTCTCTCTCATGCATGGGATACACTGTTTGTTTAGAGCATGCTTTTGAGAAGTTGGAGATGGGTGTTGTAGGCTTTCCTTAGCTTGAGACACTTGGGTCTTTCCATCTACTTCATCACCGAAACATAATATTGAAAATCTTTTCGATGGGAATAGTTGCCATGAGTGAATGATGTGGGGGGTTGTCTGCACTGGGACAAAGAAAAATCCCAGATTTGAGTCCCAGTTCCAAGGAGTTTTTATGCATTTTATTCAACAATTGTCAGTAGAAATACCAGGAGGAGCCGGGTCTTCTCCTCAGGGGTTCTTGTATCAGTATAGCTGGGGTCTCCTTGGGCAGCAGGATCCATGTGCTTGTAATTGCTCCTGCTCTCTTGCCCCAGTGGGCTGATGGTGGCCTAGGCTGCAGTTCCCATGACATCAGTCTGCTGTTTGCAGCCAGTGCTTTAGATGTTGGGCAGCTCCACCGAAGCAAACCCCCTTCTCCTGCCTCCCCAAGGATGTTGTTGCCCTGAGCACCATCACTACCATGTGGACCTCTGCTCTGGACAGGATTCTCTCTGTGCCCAGCTGTTCCTACTGCAGTTGCTCCTAACACAAGGGCTCTGAAATACTAGCTGAAGTTTCTACATTCACTATACCCCGAGAATAATGCTGAATTTGATACCTGAAGTATGACTGGTGGGTTGTGTCAGGCACATGAGACTTACAAAGGAGCTGTGGTGCATTTTTTTTTATCTTTTTGCCCTTTTGCAGTTTTGGAGACTTGCAAGGGGAAATTAAAGTAGGTGGAACAGTGAAAAATAGTTCCTTTTGTTTAATTCCAGTAAGCTTTGTACCTCACAGTTCAAGCACAGATAGCAAATGAAGGAAGGAAATTTTATCCTGAGTATAATTACCTTATGACATTAAATTGAGTTGGGTGGGAAATGCAGCCTCAGATTTATTAATTAAAATTTCATTGTCAGCAAGAGCTGCTTCTTGAATATTAGAGGCCTGGATTTTCTTTTTAACATAAATGCCAAGCACGAATAGGGCAAGTGAGCGCTGTTGAACTGTCTTGAAAACATTGCCAGGATACCAAAAAAGAGGATTTCTCCCTGCTCCCTGCTCAGCTGAGGGGATTTTCCCTCGTTCTGTACCAGGGGGAATGCAGCATTGTATCAAGAATATGGACCACTCTGTGTTTTGGTTGATTTAACATGTATGCACTTTTGCAGAGTAGTGATTTCCTTGAGTGGAGTTATGCAAGTAATTCACTGTGAGTCATTCATGCAGTGAATTAAGTGCCTCTTCCCACAACCAAGTCGTCTCCTGACAATCTTTTTTTTTTTTCCTTTTTTGAATTACTTAACAAATCCTTTTGCAATTACTTTTAAGCATTCTGTGTAGGTCACGCGTTTATGTATGTGGTCAATGTTTGTTGATTTTTTGAGTCATATTCATAATAGAGAAACTACATAGTGTTTTCTCTGTATCTGTTAGTATAAATGTCCATACCTGCAAATTTAAAATTTTGTTTTCATCTGGTTTTGGGCGTGCATGCATATGTTCATTTCTGTGAGTATCCCTGTCAATAAAACTGGATTTACTTGAATGGCATGTCACATCATGCATAGACATCAACACAAAAGGGAAAGGAATCTGCATTTTTCAAATAGTTTTATGGAAAAGTCTCTGCTACCATTTCTAGCAGCACGTGATAGAGATTGTCATGGCCTTGGGAGAACAGGAGGGTGCCTCTGCACATGCTGAAAGAATGTAGAGAGCAGCAAGTTGCCTGCAGTCTCCTGGGATGGAGCAGGGCTGACAGGAGTTTCCCTGCACTGGTGTTACCTGCATAGGTTCTTTGAGTATTTCTGTGCTTGTAAGAAGTTACAACAGACACTGGGCAGAGCCAGTTCACATTGCTGAAAGCAGAAAGTGAAAGGCCAAGTGCTGCTGGTAAGCAAGAGCAGATGTTTATCCTGTGCCAGGAAGGCTGAAACCTGTTCCCCACAGGAGTTGTCCTTATGAGTGTGCTGGCTGATTGCACCTCTGCCCCATTTAGTAATTTGGCTTATTTTGGAGGAGGAGGAGCCTTCCAAAAAGGAGAAATTCCTAGGGAGAGCTTCATAGAGCATGAAGGAAGCAATAGCAAGGTTTCCCTCAGAGGTCTCCACCTCACAGAAAAAAAAATGGCAGTCTTCTGCTCTTTTCAAGACGTGCTGGATCCTGCAAGGCTCATGGGTGCTCTGCAAGGAAGATGTAACAGCTACAGTGCTTAGGAGGACCTCCTGATGGGCTAGTTAATTGGCTAATGGGGATGCCTTTCCTGCAGTCAAATGAATGTGAGTGCAACGATTACTTAATAGAGAGGTGTAGATCTTTGGAAGATGACTTCACTGGGCTGCCAAAAGGAATGGGCAACAAACCAGTTGGAGCTGCTGATGCTGTTGTCACAGATTTACCAGAAAGTCTGCTTTTCCTTCCAGCTTTTTTTTTCTTCGCCTTTTTTTTTTTTTTTAAGAAGCGATTATCAGCTTAACCTTTCCCAGGAACTGATACTAAGGCAAACTTCTATCAGATATTGCTAAGTGTAATGTGCCTTTTCATGACTTCTCCTTGGAGCGTGACAGCTGCCAAGCTCACAAAGTATTTCAGCCCTGTTACTGTAACTGTGGCTACTGTTGTTGGTAGCTGTTCAGGACTTTCATTTGCCCGTCCTAAGGGGACTGTAATAAAGACTGGCCCCTGCTGTTAAATTGTTTGCATAATTCCTTTTTTCTTTTCCTTTTTTTTCCCTTTTTTTGACTGAGAAAATTGATCTTAGGCTGGGAGAAGTATCATCTGTGCTATAGTTTTAACACCAGATCATATCTGAGTGATTTGAGATGAGTGTGTCCCTCTTCTCTAATCCATTGCCTTGAAGTTGAAGAAAGCGCCTGATTTCCCACTTCGATTTCTCTGGACGACCCATAATCCCAGATTTTAGTGAGGAGCTGATTTATTGACTAACATCAGGGAGGGGACATTAATTCCTTGTCTGCCACCCAGCATGCCTGCTTGGAAAGAAAGAAACCTCCTCTGCTGTAGGTAAGATCACAACCACAGCATATAAACCAAGCTGAAACTCATATGTTCAAGCAGCTTGTCTGGAAAACTCAACTCTACTGCCACTTAACCCTGTAATTGCCTGGAAACCTTTGAAACACCTGACTCTTTACCCTTGGAGCTCACCCAGGTACCCAGAGCCACACTCCTTGGGGTCCCCAGAGCTGCCAGAACTGGCAGTCTAGTGCCTCTTGCCTGCCAAAACCTCCCTGGTGTGACGTAAACAAGAATTTTACTTGTTCAGGGGATTGGTGGGCCCTGGTAGCTGCACCTGGAACCTCCCCATGCAGCACCATGGCAGCTCCAGCTCCAAAAGACTGCAAACATGGGAGCACCCACAGAGCAAGGGAGGGAGGGGCAAAGGAGGCCCTTGCCTGCTGCCTCCCAGGAAAGTACCCTCAGGGATAAGGATGTTTGGGGGAGAGACCCTCTCCCCCCATTGCAGTGCCACCTTGCTGAAAGCCTTTCCTAGAGTCATGATGCCAATGAGAGAGGAGGAATTTGGATGCCAAAACCCACAGTCAGCGTGTAAATCTCCTGAAATAAGGACTGTCAGGGGACTGAGGAGGCAGCTCAGGGCTCCCCACTCCCTGGTGACAGGCCTCAGAGTGAGGTTTCAGCATCAGGCAGTGCTTTTTGCTTGCTATCCACCCTCCTGAGTCTGAAATTCCTGGCTGGAGTGTGGCAGTTTCAAAGCAGGGGTGGAGGAGGCTCCTCCGCCCAAGGTAGCCTCCAGCCTGGCTGTTGGGGCTCTCTCATGGGATGTGGGAGCTGTGGGTTTGGGCCCCTCGGGCTGAGGCGGGAGAGGAACCTGGGCCTCCCACTTCCTCAGCATATGCTTTGAATACCAAGGCATTATATAATAAAAGCTATCACCACCTTTTCTTCTTCCTGCTTTGTTTTTAAAAGACTGATCTGTGTGGAGTCTTTTGAAAGAAAGGGCGTAGGTACCAATCTCCAGGAGAAGATTCCAGACAATGGATCCCAGGCAGACAGGATTGCCTCACTCCAGCCTCAAGGGGCTTTTAGTGCAAGAGAGAATTGCAGATACACCCTTGTCCTCCACTTTTCCTGTTGCTTGAATGTAAGCAGCTGCATGCTCTCTTCAAGAAGATCCCACTGTATCCTGCCAGCTCTGTTGCGTTTGAGTATTGAAGCACCCAACTACCGCCATCGATCGCGCAGGGGGTCTGAGTGCGGTTCATGAGCTGCTGGAGGCCGGATCACTGAAAAGTCAGGAATTTCGGTGCCCAAACCTCTCCCAAATCTAACCTTAAATTCTCTAGTTAAATCAGCTTTTCAGATCCAGATGAAATGACTTGCCTCTTTGAAAAAATACTGGGGATAGAGGCTAGATCAAGCAGGATGTGCTTATATAATTGCATAAACAGGTAAGACAATTTTTTGTTGCTTTGAAAACTTTAGAAGACTTTAGACTAGAAATAAGTGTCCACAAGTAGCCTTAATCATTGCACTCTGTGAATACTTATTTGAAATTGTCTGGGCAATCAATTCTGATGTAGCTCTTTGCCTGGAAAAGCCCAGACAGTCCCAGATGTCTCTTTGATGCAGAATCACACAAAGACTCAAATTTCCATTGCTCTGATGAAGCAAAATGTCCCCTGCCCTAACTGAGGGGGAAGAAGTCCCTGTGTCCCAAAATATAAATGTGTTGCACATGGTGCCTATTAATCAATGGAGTCAAGTCTGGAGCAGCATCAACTCTTATAACTTGTACTCAGTGGTGCAATTATACAAATCCATATATCTCTCCATATGGCCCTATATCTCTCCACGATATATGAAAAATCATGGTAGTCCAGTGAAGTGCCGAGTGACTGGAAATAGGGAAATATTGCAATGATTTTTAAAAAGGGTAGAAAGGAGCACCCTGGGACTGACCTGTCATCCTCACCTTTGTGCCTGGGGAGATCATGGAACAGATCCTCCTAGAAGCTATGCTAAGGCTTATGGAGGACAGGGAGGTGATTCGAGACAGACAGCACGGCATCACCAAGGGCAAGTCCTGCCTAAACAATCTAGTGGCCTTCTTCAATGGAGTGATCACATCAGTGGACAAGGGAAGGGCTACAGATGTCATCTCCAAAGCCTTTGGCACGGTCCACCACAACATCCTTCTCTCTGAATTGGATTTGATGGGTGGACTGTTTGGTGGATGAAGACTTGGTTAGCATACAGTCACATTCAGAGGGTACAGGTCAATGGCTCAATGTCCTGATGAAGGTCAGTGACAAGTGGTGTCCCTCAGGGGTCCATATTGGGTTACTGTTGGGTACTGTTAAATATGAAGGGATCAAGTGCACCCTGAGCAACTTTGCAGACAACACCAAGCTGTGTGGTGCAGTTGACACACCTGAAGGAGGGATGCCATCCAGAGTGACCTAGAGAAACTTGAGATGTGGGCCCTAGGGAACATGATGAGGTTCAACAAGGCCAAGTGCAAGGTCCTGCATGTGGGACAGGGCAACCCCCAGTGTCAATACAGTCTGGGGGATAAAGGGATTGAGAGCAGCCATGCCAAGAAGTAGTTGGGCATGCTGATGGATAAAAGGTTGGACATGACCCGGTAGAGTGTACTCGCAGCCCTGAAAGCCAACTGTATCCTGGGCTGCATTAAAAGAAGAGTGGCCAGCAGGTTGGGGAAGGTGATTTTCCCCCTCTACTCCATTCTGATGAGACCTCAGATGGAGCACTGTGTCCAGCCCTGGGCCCTCCAACATAAGAAGGACATGGACCTCCTGAAGTGGGTCCAGAGAAAGGCCGCAAAGATGAAAACAGAGCTGGAGCACCTCTCCTATGAAGACAGACTGAGAGAGTTGACTTTATCCTGCCTGGAGAAGAGAAAGCCCCAGGGAAACCTTATTGTGATCTTTTGATACTTCAACAGGGTTTTAAGAAAGGTGGGGACAAACATTTTAGTAGGGTCTGTTGTGATAGGACAAGGGCTAATGGCTTTAAATTAGAAAAGGGTACATTCAGACTAGATGGAAGGAAGATATTTTTTACAATGAGGGTGGTGAAACACTGAAACAGGTTGCCCTGGAAATCTATTATTCTCCTCTCTTTTTCTAGGCAGAAAACTCCAGAGGACAGGAGGCCAGCTCATCAATAGAGTCTCCATGCAAGATGAAAGTCTGTGACTTATTGCAGTAGATACTGCAAATCAAAAGGCAGTGAAAATGAAGAAAAGATGTCACTGTCCTTGCCACACTTTTGTCAAGAGAATTCGCCAAAGGATGGCAAAGGTCCCCCGCAGCCCCTTCATTCACATCTTCATTATCATAATTTGCCAGTGGAGCAATCATTGTGAGTGACACCAGCTCTGGTAAAGGAGATTGAAGCTTTCTCCACTCTTTGAGAAGTCAAGAAAGCTAAAAAGCATGAAATAGAAACCTTCCCCAGGATGTCCTGAGAGGCTAAGTATACATTCAAGGAAGTCCAACCGCAGGAGAACTGGCTGGTTACCCTGAGGCTGGACTGACTGCCCAGATATGATGCTTCATGGACCCTTAGGTAGGTTTTGCCAGGTGGTGTGATGAGATGATGCTCTGATACCATCAGGAGATACTCATTGCAGAGAAATAAAAGAAAGAAGGTATTATAGAGGATCATTTCAATACCTGACACTCTTACACTTGGCTAATTGTATTTGTTCATTAAGATAAGGATCAGCGTTCAGCTGCTTCCTCATTTAGGTCAGCCTTCCAGTACATTTGCACTTGCAAGGGAAAGCTGCTTTAATGAGGCATAATGAAACTTGCTACACATTGCATCATAACTTCTGTGTTAATATCATTTACACATGATAAAATGCAAATAGTATTGACCGTCACTGCACAATCATGCTTAATCCTCTAAGCCCACACACACACATGTGCTAAAACTAATATCCCTAACAGTAAACAAAATATACATCTGTGCCTCTCTCCATCCTCCTGAGAACATTCATTTTCCCTAAACTGTAAGGTGCATCAGCTTTACCCACACAGCCAAGCAAATAGATTACCACTGGCTCAGAAGGGCTCTGGCTCCTGTAGGTACCCTCATTTTCTGCAGTTCACAAAAACATGACAATGCCATGACCTTGCTGTAAACAGCCAATGTTAAACAGATCCACGCTCTGCATTATAGGCATTCAGAGGGCATTTATAATGCTTAACTCCAGTTGACTCTCCCAGTGCATTTTGGGTGTCCAAGGTCTGCTTGACTATCTTCTGTAGGCACCCTGAATTTTGAAGTAGGCATCTCAGCTAAATGATAACCAGGAAAGATGCTCAAACTCTTCTTCATTTGGGATTTTCACTGGTAGAAGGGTATTGGCGAACTCTTTTACATCTGTGTTTTGGAGTTGGAATGTAGTACAAAAGGCAGGGTATTAAGCTGAAGTGGGATCGGTTAGTGACTAGCCACCTTCAGTGAATAAATATTCCCTGGAGGTTAAATGGGTCCACATGTACTTCGAGAAATGCAGGGAAAGTTAAATTTAATTGTAATTCTGTTGTGGGAAGTTCAACTCACGATGTCAGAATCACTAAACCACTTTCAGGTATCTTAATAGCACATGGGTGTTCATATTTCTGAGAGAAAATCCTCTTCAGGTTGCATGCTATTTGAGAGTACTACCTCTGAACTTTATAATTTTAGTGACTTTCTGCATCTCTGATTTCCTGAGAGTTGCAAAACTTTTTTAATCAACTTTTCTTACTCTTTGAATGTAAAATACTCACATTAGTCCAGGACTGGTGAAAAATTCTCTTTGGAAATTTCTCCCCCACCTTATGAAACACAATATTGCAGCAACTGTTTGCTATTTCTCAGTGCTATCGGCAAAGCGCTGCTGTGGGTTTTAATGATCCAGAAATATGCAACAGACAGCAGTTGTCTGGAGAAACCATAGAGTTGTATAGGACATGATCCTTGGGGAGGTGTCCCATTGGTGAGGAAACCCTGAGGAGCAGCTGAACAAGCTCAGAGCCTTTCAAAGATACCCTTCTCCTTTGATTGCACAGGCTCTTATTTCCAGAGGGGTGCTTCATGAAGCTAGTAAAATTTATCTTCACAGTGCCTACCAGCTGTCTCACCATGGACAATCAAAACTGAGTGAAGAAGATTTGCTCTCCAGAAAAGGGAAGTGTCCCAACCTTTGTCACTAGCTAAGCCTGATGTTCACAGAGCTGATCAGAGAGTGCTCAGTCTTGAATACAGATGTGCTCTTCAGACACTTTTTGACCCATTCAAAGCTTGGCATTATATTTTTGTGCCTGCCTGTAATCACATTGTATTCCCTCAGCAACCATAAAGTGAAAACTTTTTTTTATTTAATATTGGTGAAAGCAGATATTATTCAGCATTTATTGTGCTTTCAGTGCCTTAGCAGCTGGAAAGACCAGTGTATTCCAGCAGTGTGTGTCAAAAAGAAGAGACCGTACATCCAAGGTACAAAAGAGTGCAAATGCAGGGGACACATCTCCTCCAAGCAGAGCAGGCAGCCCACTGTCTCTGTGTCAGTCCAGGACCTCAAGAGACACGGGCTTCTTACAGTAGCTGAATGTGGACTCCTCAGCTGTGCACTCAGTTTGAGGACTATGCATGTTAGATTCTTGCTTTGATACCTTCACTCAGGCAAAGCTTTGGCTCTGTCAGTTCCAGCAAAGTAAAACTTGGGTGAATCAGCCTCCCTCAGACCATGTAGCTTGATTCACATGCTAGGAATCCAGCCTCTCCTAACCAACAGAAACTCCGGCAGTGGAGCTGCATTTAGTATCAACTCTGTGAGCATTTTTGCATGCAAACCTCAGGGGGGAACTCCAGCTGTCAGGAGTGTGCCCTGGATTGCTGTGATGGGATTTGCAGAAGTGAAGCTGTGGGCGCAAGCGGTGGGCTTGTGCTCGTAAGGAAAGAAAGTGAAGGTTTTGACTATACCAGTAAGTTAGATGGTGTGAGCTCTGTGCTGCAATCAGTTACACATTTTGGTGAGTGTGTCCCCGGCACGGCTTTGGCCACTGAGAGCTAACATCCTCCTACGCAGCGCATGTGCGGCATGGATTGGACTCTGCTCTTCAGGGGCTGCATGGATGAGGCCAAGTGTTTTGGAGGAGAAAGAGTGTTTACTCATGCATGTGCAAATCATGCATGACATAAAAAGAATTTGTCATCTGGGTGCTAGAAACTTCTTTCACAACTAGTAGTGTGTGTGCAAATATATGCTAGACTGTGCAGTATGGACATGTGAGACATACATGCATGTATATACATATACTCATATGTTTATATACATGCACACACATGCATACGCTGCACTTTTATACAATAACCAATTTTAGTGCTATAATTACCTATGCTGCAGACTAAGAACCACATCCTCTTGTTCTGTTTCTTTTTTGGAGAAGGTAGGTCAACCCACGCTAATTTTAACAGGTTTCCCATTCTGAGCATCAGTGGGCTTCAATGACCTTAGCACATCACTATGGTGAGCTGGTTTTTCTCCCTGAAGGATGATGGGACTGGGTTGAATAATCATAGTGGTACAGCCCCTCTGCATTTTCTGTCCAGAGTGAGGCTGCTAAAGTCTAGCTCCGGCTTCCCTCCCATCATCATACCATTATGTCTGAGACACCTGATTTTATTACCTGCCTTTTGTGTAATTCCAGTAAAGACTCACAGGCAAAGAATGCTAACCATGCTATTTGCCGAAATTCTCATGGATGAGAAAATTAACACCCCCCTCCTTTTTGTTGTTGCCATGGTCACAGGAAAGGAATTAAAGCATCAAAGCCTTCCATTTCCTGATGATGGATTAAGGAAATTATTAATTTGTCTTATAAAAAGGCAGGTTGTGTCTCTGCAATTAATGTTGGAGAGCTCTTCATGAGGGGAATTGCAGCCTCCTGGGCGGAGAAGGCTAAAGCATCTGCTTATTCACTAGGTTAGATAGATGGGGCTGCTATGGAGGTCTGTGCCATAACTCCTGCCTTCATTTGTTACTCCAGATAGGATTTGGCTGCCAAGGCAGTGGTTTCTTTGGGGCACAGGATTAAAAATTAAAAAGTGCCCCCAAAAATTAAGCACTTTCCTTTATCCATTTTTTATGCTCCATCCATGATCTCTCAGAATGTCTTCCTTTGCAGGCTGAGGAAGAGAAAACACAAGGGAAAAAGACCCTACTTACATGTAGTCGTCTGTGATATGTTTCTATTCATCTCTTACCCTGCTT
This sequence comes from Manacus vitellinus, assembly GCF_001715985.3. Classification (NCBI taxonomy): domain Eukaryota; kingdom Metazoa; phylum Chordata; class Aves; order Passeriformes; family Pipridae; genus Manacus; species Manacus vitellinus. The sequence goes on along the minus strand of NW_021940208.1, from coordinate 45,997,653 downwards.
TTCTGGCTCCCTGGTGCCCAATGTCTACCTACTGGTGAGGCAGCTGTTTATATGGGAACTCTTCACAAAGATTGGTTTCACAGTGTGATGTGTTCTCCTGGGAAGCTGCAGGCTTGGCCATGGCCACCACACCTGACCCAGCATCAGGCATAAAGACTCAGTCCCATAAAGACTTTCTGATGAATCTGGGCCTCTTTTCCCAGCTTCATCTCACAATGTTTCTTGGTGACCTTCCTGACTGGGGTACCTGCAGGGAACAACTGAGATGACCATCACCTTTGGGGCTGCCTATGCTTGAGGGACAAAATGGGGAGGAAAATATATTACCTGGTCTGGTTCTGGTATCAAAAATTCTTTCTTTTGATTCACCTTTTCTTCTCCATTTCTATGTTTTATTCTAAACAATTGGAGAAAATATGGTTCTGAATAGCAGCATTTGTCTTCAAACTTCAGAGAAGAAATAAAATAGCACCGATATATGGAGATTTTGATCTTGATATTCATCAAAACTCACTTGGCTCCACAGAGAGTCCCATTGTCCCAGGCTTCTTTTCATCATTCTCTCTGAGCCTAAAGGTGCTGCTTTGACCTTCTACCACCAGCAGCGGTGTTGTCTGATGACAGAAACCAGCACGCCGTGCAGACTCTTTTAAATTCATCCTTTCATATTACTTCTTGGTGCGTTCAGGTAATTTGGCCCTTTTATTTACTTAAGCCCTTTTACTTCTTCCTGAAAGGAAACGTCTTAATGCTTCCCATTTAAACCCATGGAAGTAAATTGTTGCAAGATAATACCTGGCGAGCAAGTGCTGCTGGGGTGAAGGGAGGCTGAGCAGTGCTTGTGACATGGAGCGGTGCCTCATGCTAACCTCGTGGCTCGTCCCTTTGATATGGTGTCTGTCAGGCACTGTGCTTTGCCTACCTTGCCGTGGGAAATGAGGGAACTTGTTTGTCACTTTTCCCTACTCTGAAAGGGCACAAAGGAGGAAAGGATCTTTTCTCTGAGTGGTAAGCTCCCTTTTCCCTTTGATCTGCCTTATGGGAGTAACTTTCCCCTCTGAATAGAAAGAATGCCAGGAATACTTCTTGGAAAAGCTGAATGCAATTTGGAAACTCAACAGGAGTTTGCATACCCGCCATATTCCTATGAATATACAGTGCTGCTCTCCCAGCGACCACATCCAGACCACACTCAGCTCAGATATCTTTCTTGAGGACACTGCTGCAGTCAGAAAGGCTCCTTCAGTTGATTGAAAGATATGAAACCCTTGTTCCTGGGCCTGATGCATGTAATTAAGAGCTTTAAAACCAATGTTGTAACTCCATGAGGGATGTTTCTTTGGTGTTAAACATGTCAAATGTCCTACTGCTCTCAGATGCTGAGCTATAGTCCTTAAGGTCTCAGTTATTGGGACCCATAACTGAGAAAACCCATATTTACCTTTGTATATGTGTGATGATCGTGAGTCCTGGTGATATTGGTGTCACAATTGCACTTTGACGTGCAAATAGACTGATTTGCAAACACAAACCTACAAAGTCTAAAAAAAGAAAAATGTTATGCCATGTGTACCCTGGATGTATTTATACATTAGTTAAGCTCACCTGGGAGTGTTCCACAGTGTACTGATGCCATTTATTTTTCCTCTGGTCAACAACGTACACACAATGTGCAGGATTTCAAATTGGTGCCAAAAGAGTTTACCTTCTCCTCAGATAGCGTTTGATGACTCAAAAACACTGATACCCTTTTCTCTGTCATGCCTTTTCTCTCCAGCTGTGCTGAGTAATTGAGTTGGTAGCCCAGGTGGCACCTCAACACCTCCACAGCCCTTGATACTGAGCTCCTTTTGGCCAGCCTGCACCAAGTATGTATTGTGCTATCCTGTTGATCTTTATTTTCTCCCTATTCAATACTAGAAGGTCATAATGCTCACCATAATCTCTCCTTATGCTAATGCGAGCATCCAAATGCTGGTGGCCAAATGCAGATATATCTTGGTGTTTGATGTCAGGACTGTGGGGAGAGAAAGAAAGGGAAGAAGGAGAAGCAGACATCATGCAAAAACCCTTTACCCAGGCCACAGTTTACATTCTGCTGAGAGAAGGAACTAAACTTATGTGTAAATTCCTTTATATGGAAACACCCACTGTTTAATTCAGAAAAACTCTGAAATAAATTTATAAATCTCCTCTGTCTTCCTATTTCCTTCCTTCCAGACTCTTCAGAGACCCACCACAGGTCCATATGGGAAGTTTGCAAATGTCTTTTGCATTTTTTGCATTTGCATTTTATGTCTTGGTTGCATCAGGCAAAGCATCGCCAGTCAGTCAAGAGAGGAGATTGTCCTGCTCTGCTTTGCTCTTCTCTGCTCTGCTCTGCTCTGCACTGGTGTGGCCTCACCTTGAATATTGTGTGCAGTTTTGGGCACCACAATATAAGAAAGGGATTAAGCTCTTAGAGAGTGTCCAAAAGAGAGCAATGAAGATGGTTAAGGGCCTTGAGGGGAAACCGTATGAGGAGTGGCTGAGGGCACTTGGTCTGTTTAGCCTGGAGAAGAGGAGACTGAGGGGAGACCTCATTGCAGTTACAACTTCCCTGTGAGGGGAAGAGGGGGGGCAGGCACTGATCTCTTCTCTGTGGTGACCAGTGACAGGACCTGAGGGAATGGCCTGAAGTTCTGTCACGGGAGGTTTAGGTTGGATATTAGAAAAAGGTTCTTCACTCAGAGGTGGTTGGGCACTGGAACAGGCTCCCCAGGGAAGCGGTCACAGCACCAGGCCTGACAGAGTTCAAGAAGAGTTTGGACAATACTCTCATGTAACATGGTGTGACTCTTGGGGATGGTCCTGTACAGGACCAAGAGCTGGACTCTATGATCCTTTTGGGTCCCTTCCAACTCAGCGTATTCTGTGATTCTGCTCTATGCATTCCTGCTGTGAGCAACATATGCTTTCTAGGGAATATGGAGGATGCTTTGCACCACAAAAATTTTCTTTCTGCCTCTTTTGATTTCTCTCATGGAATCCAATGTGAAGATTTCCAGGTCATGCTGTACCAGCCTGCTCCCTAAGCTAGAGGAAGCTGAGATCAGAGACTTCAGTCAATGAGTGACTCCAGCTTGTCTTTGACTCCGTAGGTGGTGTTGATGGAGGCACACAGACATGCAACTATGCCCATATAGACCTGGTAATCCGTTTCCACAGATACATCATCTTTCATAAACCTGTGAAAAACCAGAAGAGGAGTTAATGTCACTAAACTTATGCTGTGGAAAACTCATTAGGAAATGGGTTTCTTCCTCAAGCACTATGGAAGGAAGTACTCAAGAGAGAAATCATGATAAGACAGCCTTATTTCTCGGTAGCCAAAGGTGGGAGGGAGGGAGGGAAGCAGGAAGGAAGGAAGGAAGGAAGGAAGACAGGCAGGCAGAAAGGCAGGCAGGAAGGCAGGAAGGAAGGCAGGAAGGAAGGCAGGCAGGCAGGCAGGAAGACAGGAAGGAAGGAAGGTTTAGCTGCATGACTTTTCAGTATAAATATTAGAAATTGTTTAGTTGCATCAAGAGTAGGACAGGTTGCATGGGAAGAACTATCTGGTATATTGAGAAAGAATGATTTTTTAAAATTTTGTAGAGAAAAGAGATAGAATTTATTTTTTTTTAAACCCCACAGAAAATGAGAAAAAAAGAGTTGTAGCCTGATGGGTTAAATATATTAGAGGGGAAAAAATGCAATTTCCTGCTCAATTTGCTACCAAGAAACCAGCTGGCAAAATAATGGCAAAAACTATAAAACTCTGCAGGAAGACTTCTCGTAGCACATGGGATGCCACTACTGAGGCGTGCTAGGCTTTCAGCCACAGGTGGGTGAAACTAGTTCCTCTCCTGCACCATAGCAACATGAAGGACATTATCAGAAAACTGCCATTTTTTGTGCTGGCTTGAGCAGGACAGGGAGTCACTCCTGGAGTTAACATGTGAGGACCAGGATGGAGGCAGAAGTCGTGGTTTGTCATGCACCTGATGCTGCTGTTCCTGTGGAAAGGCAATGGGGCTGGTGGGAGGGTTTTGGCCCTATGCTAAAACAGAAAGTGTGTGGCATAAAATAATTGCAGCACTGAGAGGTGCACGGAGGAGTTGTAAGCAGGCAGAAGCATGTCCCCATCTGAGGGGAGCTCCCCCTCATCTGCCTGCACATAGATTTAAAGGTGAGGGTTTGAGAAGGTGTAGCAAGGAAGGACAGCTCTGGAGAGGCTGCTGCTTAAGAAAGGGTAAAGAAAAGTCATTCCTGAAGGATGGGAGACGAAATAAAAATATGCATGCTGCGGACACAGATAAGTGCTGCAGACTGTGAGACTGGGATAGCCAGTTTAGAAATATTCATGTTGCGCAAGATGGATAGAAATATAATCTGGTTAACACCCTGGGTAGTGGGGAGAGACTGAAGATGAAGCTGGATATAGGATCATAACACAGTGGCTGTCATCCTGCTTTGGCAGTATTAAAAATTCCTTCCGTGGCATTGCACTAATGCAGACACCAGTATTGCTGAAGATTTAAAACTCCAGACAGATCAGAAAAGCCAGGACGTGGCTGGGTATCTGTATGGTACCAGGAGGAGGATATCAAGTACTGTAACAGCAGAAAAAAACAGTGAAATTTAGCTAGACTGAAGATGGACTAGCGCTGCCCTGCCTCTGCCCAGCACCTGAGTATATGGCCCAGTTCAGGTCAGGTGCATCCCTATACTGGGATAGCTCTTGGAGGAGTTTTTCCACTCCAGGTGCCTTTGGTGGGGAGAGAGCCAGGCGCCTCAAGTTAGGCGGGTTGACTAGGGATGCAGCTATGTGAAATATTCAAGGAGAGGATTGCTGAATCCCGAGGAACGTGAGTCACTGTTTCATATTTGGCACTCTGGGTCGCACCACAAGAGCGTGCTTCAGCACATAGCAGAGAAACTTTCATGTCTTGGGATGCGGCAGAGGGTTGCAAAAGACTGTCATGGATATTATCTCAATAGCAATTTCTGGCCACACCAAAGTGGTTGGTTTTTTAAAAATGGTTATGATAATAGTTTACCAGGTTACTAATTAGTCTATTAATTTTGAAATGGTTCAGAACAAGGTTGAAAAATGATGATTCATATGTATTGTTTATCAAGAATGATTTCAGACAGGACAAGTACTTATTACAAGTATACCACATTATGAAATCAACATTAGAAGAAAAAATAAAAAACCCACAGAAAATAATAAAAAACCTAGGAACACTATTCATCTGCCAGGATAAGACAAAACAGATCACATTATATGTTCAAAAATTAATATGAATGGTATGAAAATTAAATACAGACATAGCATTCAATAAGTGTTTTAGTAATACATAAACTTACGCCTCTCATCTTCTGCTCTTACCATCAATTACGTTTGTTTTTTTCCTGGTGCACAACTATACACAATTGCCTTTAAAAAAGGGTCATCTCCCTTGTTCTTTAGTCTCTAATCCTAGTCCTATGTCCAGATGTAATGCCATTTCTCAGTTGGATTTCTCAGTGATTAGAATCCCTCCTCAGAGACGAGTTCACTGACAAACTCAGGAATTAGGGCTATTGGAAGATTTCTACTTTGATTCCAACAAAGTGTAGCACTGTTGACGGTGGAAAGCTGAATGTGGAGCTCTTTTTACACCTCCTGATGTACTTTCATGACAATAAGGGCTCTTGTTCATGATCACTGAACAAAGCTACTATTATTTAGTATAAATATAGATATTTATTACGGTATAATACTAAAAGTACAATATATAAAAGTATGTAGTAATAAATATTATTTAGCCCACCTAATGCAGAGGAAACTCATGAAAATACAGCTTATGACCCCTAGTAAATGCAGCTTTTTTGCAGCTTTTTTACATCTTCAGAAAATTTTCACAAGAGGACAGTTCGTTCCTGATTTCTAAAGGGGTTTCCATCTGGGCACAAGATGGCCTTTCAGATGGAGTAAAGGGAAGAGTGCCTGCCTGAAGCTTTGTGGGTTGGCAGTCACTGGCCATCATTACAACCCCTCCAAAAGGACCTGAAAGGACTTTTCCAGCCTGCAACAGCCATGTGTGTAGCCTGACCCTTCTCCTTCCCCAGTAAACGTGCTCAGCAGCCACTAACCCCATGACTCTTAACCAGATCCTTCCTCCAGTTAACTACAAGCCTGCCTTTTAGCCACCACCAGGCTCTGGCTTCACCATGCTAAATGATACTGACTGCACCTCCCACAGAATCACAGAAACACGGAATCAACAGAATCACTGAACGGATAAGGTTGGAAGGGACCACAGTGGGGTTATCTGGACCAACCTCCCTGCTCAAGCAAGGTATTCCTAGAACACACTGCACAGGATTGCATCAAGACACAATCCCATTCCTATTGCCCCCATTGCTGGAAAATGCTGCTTTGCCTGCTGTGCAGAGCTGCAAAGGGCGGATGCCCTCCCTGGCTGGAGAACCTGACTCCCAGCCCAGGTTTCCCTGCCTGGTAAGTACACTCTAATTTACATTCCTCCCGAGTTAGTAAGCTCGAGCTTAGCCTTGAATCCTTCTTGAAAATCCTGGACTGATTCATTTTCCCCTGAAGAAACTCCTCATAAACTCTGGCTCACCCCACATACATACATTTCATTTTAATTAAAAAATACCTTGCTGGCATGACAAGCTATACAAGTTTTGCTAAAATATTAAATAATAATAAAAAAACCCCTCTGAACCCTCAGGTCTCTGTCACAGAGAGATACAATACATCAAACATCTGTCCAGAACTGAACTGAGGATAGTCATAGCATTTGGAGGTTTAACTTCTTTCCATTTATCATTGTGACGTGTTTCGAATTTGGAGATAAAGTTTCTTTGCAGCACGATCGTAGGTCCCCTTTTTATTTTCCCCCATAGCTGTACAAAGGTTTTCCTCAACATTTTGCTACTTTTAAATATTTTTTTAAAGAAAACCTCCTCCTCACATTTCCACCTGTTTTGGGCACAGAAATAGGATGCTTTTCTCCATTTCAATTCCTCTCCTATCACATTAGCTGTGCAGTGATTTCTTTTTAGTTCTGCACTGTGCTTTGCCTCTTCCAATTTCAACTCCTCGTTTACAGTCATTGATTCTTTATATGCTGAGGGCCTAGTCAGGGCTGGCACATTTCACCCTGTGAAGCTATCCATTAGTCTCAAAGCACTATTTAAAACTCTTCAGCAACTCCATCTTTGCGGCTTTAATATACCTGTGACAGTGACCTGTATATAGTTTTGCTGTAGGGTTAGATCTGGGGATGGAGACATGCATTTGCTCCATGTAGTCCAAGGTGCCAGACTCCCTGTCTCAGTGCTGGGGGAGAAGGTATAATTCATAGAAAGTTGTGTGATGTATTGAGAGCTTTGTAAGCAACCCATAGAAATACAGAGCAATGAGGTGGAGCATGGGTACCGCCTCTCCTATGTGATCAGGCAAATCCAACTGCTGGGGTTCTTAGCCAGCATATTTTTGGGATGTTGGGAGAGCAACTGACAGCAAGCAGTCAGGGGAAGGCATTCTGTAATGTAAACCAGCACAGGGACACTACTGAATGAGTGCTAAGAGATGTGTTGAGATGTTGCTCCACCTGGACAATTAACTCTGATGTTATAAGCCCTCTCTGAAGATGTTACCAAGGCATCTTGGCATTGTGTTGTGCAAGCACATCAACCTGAGGGTTCAGAAATGCAGCAGAGGCATAAGGGACCTGGTAATTCCTAGTCAGTTATTTCTCCTGCCTAGTGAGTACCTTAATTGGAAAGTGCTGGGTGCACCTTGGAGTGGAGCGTCTTCCTACCTTCTCAGTTAAGGCAAGTTACTGTGAAGAGAAGCCAACAAATTATGCAGGACCAGGGAGGTAGTGGGCAAATGCCAAAGGTAGTATATGCAGTGCCACTGGGCAAGTCACTGGTTTTGTCAGGTGTTGGAGACCTACTTCTGTTATGTGTTGGATCCACAGTTGTGGTGGCTCTCCTCTGCTTGGTCCCAGGGCTCGGCTTGGCTGGCCACCTGTTGCAGCTGCTGGTGTGCTGGAGATTCAGGGCTGAAACCAGGGGCAGCACAGTTAGGTCAGTACAATGCTGTGTTTGAATGACTCAGTTGCCCCTCTAAGCCGAGCCTTACTGACAGCTATACCACTCTCAACTGCGTCACTACTTTATTTGCTGCTCATGTAGGAATCTCCTCACTGTACTTCAGTTCAAAGCTTAGGCATTCCTGGAGCTGTCCCCGGGGAATTTATTTTTGTACCAGGGTGCATGTTGATATAAGTTCTTATCCAAACTAATGTTTTAATCAGTTTTTGAAGGTCTGTTACAGTGACATCCTCTGAAGTGCATTTCTTGGCCATATAAATTCCTTTGCTGTTCATCCATGCACTTAATTTCAAGAGCAAACCACCTGCATGGCAGAGGCATTCCACCTCCGAGCCATTTTGCTGAGGTATCCACAAGTGTGGTCTAGTAGATTTCATATTTATTGTTATTTGTATGGCACTTAATACTTATTTATTGCCTATATATAGCAACAAACATGTTTGAGGCTTGCAGTAGTTCAGGAAAACAAAGTCCAGTTAGACAGAATAGATTGCGTACAAGAAGAGGAGGAGGAAAGGCATCAAAGATGTCACCAAAGTGTGACATTTCTCATGTGTTTTTGTAGTGAAAAAAAAACCAAACCAGAAACAGTGACTGCAGGTAGTCTTGCCCACAGTCTGAAAACCTGGCCAGCACTGTACATGGTGAAGAAGTAGGTAAGAAATCACATTGTGGAGAATTACATTGTTAATTGTTAAGGGAAGTTTGCCTCTGAGCTCTCATTACTGAGTAAGACAAATAGTATGGGCTGTAAGTGACTGCCAGTGTGGCTATGACCTTCTTGGCTTCTGTCTTCTGCTGCAAGACCCCAGTTCAGCATCCTGTGGTCCCTTAGCCCCCTTCAATGCCCTCAGCCATAAGTGCTCATCTAGAGCCTTTTGGGTGCCTAGAGAGGAGGTGGGAAGGCAGGTTCCAGCAAAGTCGATGCCTTACAGCAGAGCAGGTAGCTGCCAGAGAGCCGTCCAGAGGCATGAACCCATGTGGGCATGCTCAGCCTGTGCCAGTGCAGAGAGTCTCTGTACCAGCCTGCCTAGCTCTCTGTGGTGGTGCTGTTTGAGGCAGTAGCCCTGGCTCTTCCTCAGACACTGCAGCCACAAGATATGGACATAATTTAAAATAATTTTTTTAAGTAGTTTTCTTGTATGCCTAGCTTCCTTCTGTTGGAACATACCCCGGTTTTTATTCCAGCTAATGTATCATAATTCTCAACATCCACATAAATACCAGCCTATTTTTATATCCTCTTTTTCTAACCTCAGTAGTATCTGTGGCTTAAGGTCCCACACATTAATTATATATTGTGTAATGAAGTATTTCCTTAGCAGCTCCTTAATTCATACAATGTCTACTAGGTAGCATTTCATCCACCTCACCTGTGTTTCCTATTATTAATTTCCTCTCAAAACAGGCATCCCAATTTTCCAGTCAAGCATTTGTTCTCTCCCTTCTTGTCCCTCTTGAAGTCAAGAATTGTCCCTGAGCACAACTTCCATTTCAGTGTGTGCTTCTAAGTCATAATTTCAACATTATTTCCAAAATTGAACTAAGTTTTGAAACAAGTTAACCATGACTTGGTCTGATGTTCCCTGGTCTCCCAGTTTTCCTCTTGCCTGTTCCTCTCCCCTCTGCCATGGACCTTTCCCTCCCCATCACTCGGGGGCATCCCATGCCCAGTACCATGCAGAAAGTGCTGTGTTTTTTGTCTTCTGAGGCTGCTCCAACTGCCTCACAAGTGACAATGCTCCTGAGACCCAATGTCTTCCCATTTTTGGAGAAGCTGTCAGTAAAATCCGAGATCTCTCAGGAAGAGGGATGAAGCAAGTGTACCCTTCTCAAAGATTTGAAGGGATTTGTTGAGGAGTGGTTTCAACCCTCTTTCCAACCTTTGGGGTTTAGGTAGTGATGGAGAGTTTCACAACTTCTGTTTCATTGTGTGATTAGATGAAGCTTTTCAAAAAGACAGTGGGAAACACATGCTTGTTGCTTTTTTTCTAAGGGAGATGCAAGAATTTGCCCCATTTACCACTTTACGCTCCTGTTCAGAGACAAAAAACTTTACATTCTTATCAATTATGTGGTAAGCAATGAGAGGTACTGATGAATTTTTTAGGCCCAGAAGAGTTTCTGTGCTGTACTCATGGTAACATTCTCCTCCATGCTGCATGGGCTTGGCTGACAGAAAGACAATGTGGCAGATCAGGGATTTTAGCTACCTACATAAACCCTTGCCAAAATGCAGTCTGGTGGTGTTTTCTTCTGTGGTATCATTTTCATTCTTTTGCCTCTGTAGGTGTTTCCAATTAAATCAGTTTTGCAGAGAGTTAGGATAGCCGTAAAAATATACTAACTCTGCAGATATTTAAGCTGTGATGTTCCCATCCAAATGGAGTTTTTTAACATGAATTTTTGTGCAACTGTCAGTGCAGGAACTTTTTTCCTGGGTTTTCTTAGTACTGAGAAGTTTGAATATGTGACTCTGTGTGTGTGTGTGTGTGTGTGTGTACACGTGCATCTCTGGTCTCTGCTATTTCAAAAACTGTAGCATTGAGAAAGCCTAGACACCTTAGTTCACAAAGATTTTTTTGTCTTTGTCTCTTTTTATCAATTTTATTTATATGTATAGTTTTAATAGCTTCACCCCCACCTGTAAATAAATAAGTACATAAACGAGTAAATGCTGGGATTTAGTATGCTGGGAGGTGTGTACTGAAACTGGATTTGTGTGGCTGAGAATCTATGCACTGAGATCAACATAATTGCCTCTAGTTCCTGTGCACAACATCTAATTTGTGGATTTAAAAGTCCATAAGTGCTCATTGTCATGATGGATCATAACAGCTTTTGAGGCAGTTTTCAGCACCAACATGGTAAAAGATATTAATTTAAAATTACTCTGCATACATACATTTTTCTCCATCTGTGACAGACCATCAGTACTGACCACTGTAATGAAGAGAATCTATTACAGACTCTCTTGTGTTCCCAGAGGAGAAATCACATAAGACAAATAAAGAGAACTGTGTGCACATACACAAATTTTTCCTATTGTGCTGTTAGTTTTGAGCTGAAATAAGACAGGAATCGGATAACCTGGTACCTCTTCCGGGCTAAGAGGTTACAGTGTGGGAGCTTAAACCCAAACTGGTGCTGTCTATCCTCTCCATCTCTCCTGTTTCAGGCTGTGTGAGACAGAGGTGCTGAGGGGTTTTGTAAGCCTGCTCTGACTCATTGCATCTGCGCTTAGGTATTGCAGATAGTAGAAACTTCCATCAGGGGTCTCTGGCTAGCAGATGATCTTTACACATTATGCCAGCAATACATAGGAATTCGGAGAAGTCTGAGGAAGGAGTTGTAGCTTTTTCACTCTGTTGCTATAAGGCATGAATCTACCACATGGGGACACTGGCCTTTGGCCACAGCAGAGATGTGCCAGTACAGTGAGCCCTTGCATGGACATCCCAAACACACCACACCACAGTGCTAAGCTCCCTGGAATGATCTCACCTGTGAATGCAGAGCATAAAAGCACCAGTTAGAAACAAAAAAACCATCACTATCTGCTGGCTGGGTCCACACTTGTAGCCAAGCTGCTGAAAGTCACCGATGCTGGATACCGTGAAAATTACAGGACCAGGTCTGGAAGAGGCTCATGAGACGTGGCAGGCAGGCCGCCTTCCCGGTGTCTTTTCTTATGGTAATTGTGTCTGTAGGATTAGGGGGGTGACTGTATGTGTATTGGAGGGCGAGGGGGTTGGATACCAAAAAAGCACACGCAAAGCTGCAAACTGCTGTTGCTGGTAAGTGCTCCCCGTTTAAAAAGGGCTTTGCTCAGAGGATCTTGGCTGCCTCTTGACTAGACAAGCTTTGCTAAGTCAGGTGAGGAACAATACACCTGAAAACCACAAATCTAATAGCTTGGGGTTTAGGGTTTTTTTCAGACTCTGAAGTGTGGCAGCAGGAGAGGTGAGGAAAGGGGTCCTGAGAAGGCACAAAATCCAAGTAACAAAAAAGCCAAGACCTGCTCTGAAGAGGATCTGTCTTCTGCTGTGCACAGGCACAAAAAATCATGAAGATAGGTGGTAGCTTGAGGAGACAATTTAGCAACGTGCTCCCTTCTACCAAAATTCACGTCCTCTCCTCAGCCGGTGAAAGCTGTTTACAGCCCTCTGCCTTATCTGCATGGGGATCCTTTCTGTATAATGTGAAGTGAGGGGGAAGGAGAACTCGGTTTTCCCTCAGCAGCTGTTATTTTAGCTTTTAATAAATACCCAGGGTATGTGAACAAAGTATGTTAAATGTATGTAACACATGTTTAATGCAAAATCATAAGTTAGTGTGACACTCATGACAGAAAATAGATACATATAGTGTATTTGTAGTTTATGTTGCACAGGTCAATGTTATAGATACATATGGTATATTATCTGTACACTTATCATGTGTATGCACTTATATATTTATATTTTGCTGTCGAAAAAACCCCAATATTTAAAATTCTGTATCATGGGTATATTATATAATACGTACAGGTCAGATAATTGTTTTGATAATTTTACAGTTTGGGGGATTAAATTAGAAAAGCGTAAATTGCCTAGAGCCTGAGGAGTCCAAGTCTCACATTCAGAAGTAATTTAGGAGCAAAGTCCCCACCATGTGAATGAATTCTGTACTGGCTTTTCTGAACTGAACTTTATTTTATATATATAAGTATTAAGTATTGCAAAATGCTAATTTATGATCTCTCTCTGTCTGAATGTAATAATTTGAATTTTTGAGACACACAGATAACAGTTCTAGTGGGACTCTAGGCATCAGTCCCACTGCTAGAAAAATGAAACAAAAAGACACACTTGGCAACCATGATACAAAACTGCTCAAAATTCAGCTTAAATCTTAAGCGTTGTCTGCTTATGATTTTGTGAAAGTGTTTGTGATGGGAGAATAAAGCTGTTTAAGGTCTCTCTGTTTTCAGACAGACCTGCAGTGCATGCAGGCTTCCAGTATGGCTGTGTTTCCATGGAATACTTTCTTTCATTTTTTTCAATGATGATTTTGGTCCTAAGACATGGGTTAGTGCATCCTTTTCCGAACAAGTGCCAGCAAAACCTTTATACTCTGCCCCAACATGGACTATTCTGTAAATGCTACCTTGTATTAAAGAAATATTTTGGAACAATCACAGAGAGTTTTTAATAATGTTATTGGCACTCCAGCCTTCTGCCTCTGAAGCCAGATGACTTAGGGCTGTGTAAACACTGGCAAAACTGTCTTCACGTCAGTGGCCTTATTGACTTCAACTCTGTAGAGAACCTGTAGCAAAACTGAGAGTGCACCTCAACCACATGAATAAGGATTTTTTTCCCCTTTAAAACTTTTCACCACACATCATGCTGTCAAAATTTTATGTTATAAGAAAGCTCAGGAATTTACAGGATGAAAAGCAAGCATCCTGTAGGAAAGCAAAAATTCTTCCCTCACTCTGTGGAAACCTCTCCACTCCCAATTTACCTCACAGAAAATCTTCAAGCTGGTCCCAAGCAAGCCTTGTGTTGAGCCTTGGCTATTGCAGTCCTAGAGAAGTCAGCAGGCCTAAAGTGAGGATTTAGTTTAACAACCTTGGGTAAATTTCAGTGAAGTTTCAGTAGCTTTCTGTATAGGATTCCCAATCTAATGCCTGCTGTAGCCAGGAGCTGGATTTTGGCTTGTGGCAGGAAACATGGTGGTGGTGGTGGTAGTGGTTGTCTCTTGGGCTGGGTGAGGACATAAAGTACTGCAGACCTTTAACCACCTGCAGAATCAGGAATTTTGTGGGAAAGGAGGGAATTTTTACCTGGCAGGTCAAATTAAAAAAGAAAAATAAATAAACAGGAGCCATTTTTAGTTGTCTCATGCTTGAGAATAGAGAGAGCAAAGCTAACAGAAGGGTATGAGATGGGATGGAAAATGCAGGTGACTATGTCTGGAAGGCATAAAAAGATAATTTAGTGTGCAGCTTTGCAATTTATCACATACCGATCACCCTGAATGTGTTGTGGATGAGTGTGTGCAAATGGGCGGGAGGATGCTGAGGGCATGTGGATACATGTGGCCCCATGTGCACACAGCGGAGCCGTGGGGAGCCTGCTGTGATACCCTGAGTACCACCACCATCACCACCCCCACCATCATCTCGTGGGGGCTGGAGGCAGCCAGAGGCTCCCGGGAGATTTTACACCAGCACAGCAACAGGAGCAGTGTACTTTCCTATGTGCCTCTCAGCTGGCTTAGCTCTCCCGAGCCAGGGAGTGCAGCGGGCACCGACTTTTCCCATTCACTGGGGTGCAGGCGCTGGGGTAGCAAGCCACTCCCAGCTCCTGCCTTGCTGCTTCCAGGCTCCCTCTGTGCAGCACTGAAGAGGCAGAGCCTGTCCTTCCCCTTACTCAACATTCTACCGCTGTAAAGAAAATAGACGCTGCCAATTCTTCCAACCTGGCAGGGCTCCCTTGGCATCTGTGCAGCTCCATCTGAAAGCAGTGGGGCTATGCAGATTTGGGGGTGTCTGTGGAGGGATGGCAGGGTAACTGGCACCTTCTGGTGGGTGGCATGCAAAGAGCTCCTAGTCTCCACATGTTTTTGACTAATCTATTTTGCAGAGCAAAGACCAAGACCAGGACTGGGAATGGGGGTTGCCTTCAGTCTTGTTGTTGGGCCTGTGAACAAAGCTGTGATAGCGGGAGACACATTTTGGGGTGTGCTGCTTTGGCCCTCCTCTTGCTGCACTGTGAGGGAGAGAACATCCTGCATCCCATGTCCTGCAGCCCACACCCCATATCCCACATCCCTCCTTCTACACTGTATGTCTTGCATCCCACACCTGCACCCTGCGTCCCATATCCCATGTGGAACCCAATGGAAGGCGGATCAAGACCCTCACCCATTAGCACTGGGTGCACTCCTTTATGCTGGGAAAACTAGAGGGGTCCCAAGCTGCTTTAATAGCAGGCTGGCCTGCGTGATCAACAAAAGGCATGGTCGCCAGTGTCAAAGGAAGAATGCTGTGGCAGTGCTGGCCATAACCAAGCACCCAGTTTCATGCCAGCTCTGAGGAAAACAACCTTGAGTGCGCGGGCAGGGCAGCATCCCCAGGGGTGCATCCTGCCTGGCCCAGCCAGCCCAGGACTGAGATGTGCCTCCTTTGCAAGCTGGGCTGTAAACAAGCACCTGAGATTGTGTCTGGCCTGAGTCAGCCCCTGGCTTCCCTCACTGTCGCCAAGGCTGGAGGAAATTTGGGAGGCAAAGTCCCTCCCAGAACTGCCAGTCCCTTTGTTGGGAGCTGGGAAGAAAACATATCAAAGTTGAGAAGGAGGAAAGGTGTGCCGAAAACTGAATTGAGTAGAAAGGCAATTTTGACTCAGCCAAAGTGTCCTGAATCTCTTAGCTATGAAAATAAAAAAGCAGAGTGTGAATCTGCAGCCTAAGAGCCTTCCTAAAGGTGTCAATAATTTCCATATACAAAGAATTTATTTTAGCCTGGGATTTCAATGTAAAGTGATTCGACTACGGTAAGTAGGACCACTTTATTGCTGTTCACAAATTCACATGCATTTATTCTGCTGAAAATTTGATATAGGGCATTTTTTGTATTCCCATTTATCGCTTGCCAAAAAATAATTAAGAATAGGAGCTAGAAGATTAATTTTAAATAAAAAATCTTCTCAAATGAAAATGTCAGGTCATAAAAATTCCTTTTAAATCATAACAGCATATAAATCTTTGAAATTAACCATGTAATTACAATGTCTATCAACTTTTACCTTGAGCTTTGAGCCTCTCTTTTTAATCTCCCATTCTTTTTTAATGAATAGCTATTTTGAAATTAAAAAGTACTGTTCATTACACATGCCCCACTATAATAGGGTTTTTATCATATTTGCTCTATTTAAAAATACTTGCTACTTTGTAATTATTCACACGCCGATCCCTTCCTATATTGAGTAGAAAATAAAAAATGAAATAGAAGTCAAAGGTGCTTTAGAGCTGAATGATTTACACAATTCATTAAGGACGGTGATTTTTCAGTTAGCATCAGATTAAATGGTTACTTACTCTCAAATAGCCCTTGGGGAGTTGAATTGCTGGGTAGCAAACAGATTAAAGTTTGCATTGAAAGAAAAATTGAATTCAGAGGTAATCAATAGCATAATAGGGGCAGTGAGTGGTGCCTGCTGCCTGAAATGAAATTACCATATTTTTAATCTTAATTTTCCACTCTGTTTATCTGACAGTGTGGATGTGCAATCCAAACAGATAATGAGAGAGTGGGATATTGACACTGCTGTCCTCTGGAGTGCTTGTTTTCAGTGATTAAATGCTGTGATCTGTGATTACTTTGTGCAAGGATGTCAGAGCTGCTGGCCAGGACTATGGGAGGGACACCAGCTCAGCAGCTGTAGCTCTCTGGTCTCTCAGGTCCTAATGTCTGAAATTCATTTTCTGCCGGCTATATGGGGAGGGGGGGGAAATTGCCTCTTTATGTATATACTTCTGCTGCACAAATTACAATAATTAATCCCATTACTATTGTTGTCCTGATTCAGAAACGTTTAATTAGATCAATATGTAGTGCACTCTCTCTGTAAGTGCTATATTAACGAGCCGCCAAACTTGTGAGGGATAGTAAGACGTGAGTTATTATACAAAGCATGGCTAGCAAAGTTTGGAGGTAAAAGATTTGCTACAAATCTTTGCAGCAGAAGAAGACGGATAATGGAAACTGTGATTGTACCAGAGATCCAGCAAAGCCAGTTGGTGCAGATATATGAAAATCTGAAATGTAAATAATTCCTATTGTTAGTATAACATGCGCAGTCTTTTAAAATGCAAATTTAATGATAGAGATGTTTTTGTAGAAAACATAGAAGGAATTGGGAACAAAATATGATTTAAAAACTGTAATACATTAACACAGCTAACACAACTGGAACGCAGAAAAATATAATGCAGCAAACTGTTCTTAACAAACAACCTCGAAGAATTCTTAATTCTACGAGGTATGAAATCTCAAAATATTCCTGGTATTTGTTGCTTAACCCAAATGCAAGGTGTTCCACTTGCATTTTGTTTAGAACCAGTGAGACAGTATGTTCAGTATCAGGGCCTGATCCTGTATGATAATGGGATTACTGGGATATAGGGCGGTTGTTTGTGTCCCTCGGACTTTCAGGAATCAGGCCCTGAAAACAGAATTTAGGAAGTTTTTAAGTGTGTGCGTACATGCCCGTGTGATGGATGGGTGGATTACTTGAACTGGAGTATGTCAGGTCTTGGCAGTGTATTTATCAGTGACAGCTATCACGTTCTCTGGAGAATTAGCATCTCTCTAGAATAGAGTTTCCACATTTGATCACAGTCTTGTATTGGACTTCTTGCTTTTCTAACATTGCCCCTGGGAGAATCTCCTTGTACATCTTCCCAAGCCTTTGTAACAATGGTTATTTTGGTCTAAGAGAGGTTATAATTTTAGACCGGTTATTAGCTATTTAGCTATTTTCAGGTAATTTTAGGTTTGGGGTTTTTTTGGGGGGTTTTTTTGTTTGTTTGCCCATATTTTTTATCTTTGCTACAATACAACATAGAAGCCAAGGCTTTATTTTCACAAGCGCTAGATTCTCACAGCTACTGTTGACTTGCAGTCATTAATGTCTGCAAGATTTTACTCCTCCTGAGAATGAGGTGTAGAAAAAAGAGCTGAAGGACTCCTGAACACAGCTCTGAGCTATGAGCACAAGACCCTCACTCTCTGTGTGTCTGCATCTTCGTGGGGGTCACATTTCTTGAGCTCTACTTTTACAGAGGGCAGGGAGAGTACACCTCACAGCAGATAGTTCAGAAATGCCCAAAATTCAGATCCTTCTTTCCTTGCATGTATAGGTGTAAACATGCATACACTAGATGAAAACCAGCTTGATTTCCATGGATGAAAGCTATAGTCCACAAGCATCCTCAAACTTTGCCCCTTTGTAGTAATTTCTACAGGCTGGAGCAGGGATATGGTGCATGAGCTAATGTACAGCTGTTGCCTGATCAGGTGTTCCTCATCAAACAGGGTTGTCTTTGGCCTTCCCCCTACAACTAATTCAAAGAGATGCCATAATGAGCTGATTCATTCTTAATTTTACCTTCCCCTCTCTTTGAACACACTTTGGATGCTCAGGTGGAAACAAGACAAAAGAGCTTCTTTACTTAGAGACACCAAATTTGGGAGCTCTGTGAGATCAAATCCCTGAAGGCTCAGAGAACTCCCTGTGTTACTTACAGGGAACAAAAATATTAAAACAACTACTACTCCAACAATTAATATAGAAAGTGGAAATTGCCACAGAAATAGCACCTCACTATGCAAACAAAAGGAATACTTGTAGATATAAAATACATTTAAGATATCAAACTGAAATTGATGACTTGAAATTTCCTCTATTGCCTTCCTTGAAGAAGTATTTTACTGTTTGGTAAACTAGTTCCTGCTCCAGAGAAACTGATAGCAAAAGGGACTGCAGATGGAAATGAAAAAGGAAGATAAGTTAGAAAAAGACTTCAACAAACTAGCACCCAAAAGTCTGTGTCCCACTTTTGGATGCTAAATTACACCCTGTGAAATTCCCAAAGGTGCAGATCTGGAATATTTCAATTTAGTTGCTACACATGATAAGAATTTGGAGTTTGATACAAAGAAATATAATATAGCAGCATGTAGCTCAATGCATGTGAACAGAGATATCTGCAGGTATTGGTTAATCCCTGTTAATGTTTTTCTGCGAAGTAACTCATGGTTGGCCATGTATCTTGCATGGTGCTACTCCTCTGCCCTCACTTAACGCTTATGCGGATGAAGGTTCTGATGTAGCACTACTGAAATCAATGGAAGTTTTATCACTCCCTTCTGTGGGGCAAGACCAGAATCAAAATCCTCATGGAGATTTCCACAGTCTTAGTTCCCTATTTGTGATTAACCCAATGAGAAGATGGATGAGACTGGGACAGAACCATGAAATCAGTTGCTTTTTCAAGGGCACTGCTAATTTTTGTTACATTATGTTTGTTTTGGTTTTTTTTTTCTGATTTCAAATCTTGCTGTTGGCTCAAATGAAGTAATTACACAAGTATTTCTAGCACAAATAGTCATGAATGTTAAATTATAATGCCTTTTAAAATGAATACTTAAATATATGACCTTGAAATTAGCTTTTTTTTTTCTTTGCAAATATTTATGTCAGCAAAATTAAAATACACTCCAGTGCTTGGAAAGTGAGTGTAAAAGAGGTGTGAGGCAGAAGCAAATACAGTTAAATGTCTGATCAAACATTCATGACAGTATTCACCCACCTTTAGTAAGAAGACAGTATCCAAAATATTCACATAATTACAACCCATGCCTTCAGCAGACATTCAAGTAGACATTATTCTCATATTAATCTTTGAACAGTGCATTGAGGTGATACTTTGTCACTTCCATATGGTCAATGACATGAGTTCCCCTCAGAATTGCCAATATCTCACTGAGTCACTTGCTTTACCATATTTCTTTGAAACTGTTTTCTCCTGAAATTACTATATCTGCTGTGTTTGTCACATCCATTAATATAAAATAAAATGAATTTATATTAGCAATATTTTTTTAAATTGCTAAAAAATTTTGTCATGAGAAACTCCTTTGATTCAAGATGTGGGAGTCAGATTTGCTCTCCTTATTCCACAAGCTACTTTAGATAAAGATGACAGGAAGATAGGTGTTTTCCACAGTTACTTAGAGTTTACAAACCTGCTGAAGTTGAGGAGTTCGCTTGTGGCTAGTGAAGTAAGAAACTGTTAAGAAGAGATGTCAGTGGTAGGAGCAATATGGCTGCAGTTGTTTCTCATGTATTAACACGCAGCTACCATTTATGGAAAATTACAAACTCAGATGTGAGCAAGACAGTCCTCTAACTTTCCTTAAATCAGGGACATCTATAGTCATTATTGCTCTTTGCATTGTGTTATCTGTGCATGCATCAAACTCCTTATCAGCACTTTAAAATGCTGATCTCTGAGACTGAGCATATTTCTAATAAACACCCATTGAAATGGAAAGTGGCTAAAAAACTGTTTGAACTTCTTTCCTGTCTTCTGACTATAGAGGTATAGTCCAAGTGAACGCTGGGATTTATAAGAGTACAAAAGCTTTCTTCTACCCATGTACCTGCAGTCACCACTTTAAGTATATTGAGCTTCGGAGCACACAAAGGAGAGGCAGAAAATCCAAACCAATCTCTTCTCTATCACTCCGTAAATCCTGACATGCTCCATCACCTCTTCAAAATAGTGAGCTGCCCTTCCCCAAAACGGAGAAAAGAAACAAAATCAAACGGAAAACAATGAAGGAGGGATAATCTGATCTTTAAATAAGGAGACATGTTGCTTGGGGCTTAAGCAGGGTAAAGTTTCACAATGATGTCACCTTCTTCTGAGAACGTGACCTCTGTGAGAGGTGAAGGGTGAAATATAAATACCGCTAATCCATTGTGTTTGTATATCTCTTAAATATGTGCCAAGTTTGGCATGACTGACTCCACCAACTGTCTGGCAAACTAGGAAGTCTTCACTACAGGCTTTGAATGAGCAGTATTCATGGAAAGAAAACGGTTGCTCTTTTTTTTTTCTGAGTGAAGTACAGCTCATTGATGTATTTTCTTTAAAAATAGACCTATTTTTTGGTCTCTTTTCTGACAAAACTCTGATTTTTCACAGACAAAAGCAGAGGAACCATTGCTTTTCATGCAGACAGCAATATCCTCCACATATAGTGGTTTCCACAATCCCAAGTTAAAATTCATGTGTGTGAAGTTCATTGTTTGTTTGTTTTGAAAATCTACTTCAATCCAAACAGGAATGCATTCAGGAAAGTCATGTTGTCCATGTGATACAGGCTCTTGGAGTGGATGACTGACACCATGCTCTCTCCTTGCCTGTCTGTCTATGTGTTGATAAAGGTGAAAGAGGGCTACAACAGTAGATATTTCTGGTTTTAGGAGACATAAATAAAATATATTGAGAATAGAAAAGTTCTAAGAATTTTAAGGATGTCAGTGATTAACATTTTTTTGTTATTGGAATATCCTTAGAGAAATCCATGTGTCGGTGTAGTGGGAGCAGAAATGGAAACTGATTGAGAAGCCACTGTCCAAACTCTTTTTATTGTTCATATGATATCTGTCTACTTTTAAGACCAGCAACATATGAAGCACAAATATAGACTGCATTTTAATAATATTGTTATTTAAAAGCACAAATGCTTATGGGCATAACAGCTGATAAGAGGACCAGAAGCTGCTGCCTCAACTCATAGAATAGAAGCAAAATCAGTTCTTTGCACTTGGGCCAGGGAATTTGTTTAATCTAACATTTCTCTGCAGAGAATTTTACTGAGAGGGACACAGAGAGAAGGGGGATGAAGGAGAAGAGAGAAATACTTATCTGTTTTTAAGAAGGACAAACTTTGGCAAAAATGTTGTGCCCTAGGAGGCACAGCTTTTCCATGCAAGGGAAGATCCTGCAAAATCCTTTTCTGTGAACTTGAGAAATGCGTTTCTGCCCTGCTCCCACCTAGCCAGGTTGGCAGGCATTTCTGTTGTCTCTCACTCATTCTTTCTTTCTTATTGCAAAAAAATGTTTCCTCTTTTCACTGCTTAGGGCTTACACAACCTATTGTCATCCAACCTTGTATCTTTATTTTAAGTAGGTCCCCATTGGTTTTGACTGGGAAAAATGTTTGTCTTTTCCATGCTAAATTTGTACACAGGTACTCTTGAAATTTTTGCAGTGCCTCAAAGAGTTGCATGTGATGATCTCAAGATTATCAGTTAAAACTGATTCTATTTATTTCTCCAAGTTCTGATTTTTCCTTGAAACAAAGACATTGCTAGTTTCTGTAGTCTGCACAGGATTCATCATAATCAAATCCTAACCCAAAGATGAGGCTCCTGGTTGGTCCCATAGTATCAGTTCAGTAATACCTAAAGCATGAAAGGCTAAATTTGTACATCACTTTGATTCTGTTCCAATGTTCATGCATGTTCCAGTCTCCTACTGGTATTTCACTGTATTTCACTGTCCCCATGTGCAGGAAGATGGGTAGAAGTCACACAGTGACTCGCTCATGTGCCTGAACATTTGTCTAGAGTGATTTTACATGTCTTAAAGCACTGAAGACATTCATGTGGGCTAGGAGGTATGATACAGGACCTACAGAACCCACTGTGGAGAGGCCACAGAGCCCAGGTAAGACAGCCCAAAGCATCTAATGTGACCCTGTACATCTCCTGATGCTTGGGAATGTTACCAGAGCAACTATTTGTGACCTGTGCTAGACAGCCATGTCAGGTTGGAGCATGGATACTCCTCTACACAGGCCAGAAAGCCTGCCAAAAAACAACAAAAGTACTCGAGGAACATTAAAGTTTCTGCCTAACTTTTATTTAGCTGTTAATTAAGCCACTGGCTGTGTCTAGACTACAGGACCTGGGAGTGCTGCCAAGCGTCTGTGCATGGTGTGTACCCACCCTGCTGCATCCTGGCTCCAGCCGGGGGTGGGATGCCCGTGTTTGCTCCCCACAGTGCCTGGTCCCACCAGGAGCCCCGGCACACTCCCATCAGCACTGCATTTGGGTGTCCATGATCATCACTCTGGGAGCCTCACAACATACAGTCAAAGGTTAGTGAGGACACGGCCTCTGTCATCAAAGTAGCAGATTACTTTATTTTCCAAATAGGTCCCCCTCAAATGCTGGTAATTAAATAATGTAGCCAAGTCCTACTAGCTTTGAGAAATTATGCAGGCAGCTGAACTCAACCTATGGTAAAGTTAAACAATATTTAGTGATTTGAACAGACACCAATTATCTGCATTAAGAGAAGGAAAAGCCAAAAGTTGTAGCTCTGTTTGCTGAACCAAAGATATGGATCAAGAAATCAAATACAAGGGCATCTCATAAGGCATAAAGAAGAGGTTGATTCACTACTTAAAATTCAATAGTTTTCACTTGTTGACTCAAGCTGCAGATCTGGCTTGGTACAAAAATGGTATTTTCTCTCTTGTTTTGGGTCACTATACATTTAAGTATATCTCTTGGGATGGCCTCAATATCTGAGATACAATCTAAATAGCTTCATGGCATGGTTCACTCTGTACATGGACTAAGACAAGAAAACTGTGAAGAGGAGAAAGAAAACCTTGCCTGGGAAGCAACAGGAAATACAAGAACTGATAGCAGGATTCAATGGCAGTCCAAGGAGAAGGACAGGGCAAGCGGCAAGAAGCAAGAAACTTTTGTTGCTTGAGTAAATTAACTCACAGCACTTTTGCAAGGTTGGTGTATAGTTCTCAATTTAGAAGTGGATGACAAAACTAGTGCAAGTTCATAAGGTCAGAGTCACTTTTCTCTCTGAAATGTATGTGCCAGCTAGAGGTGGCATTTACCAAGACACAGTGAGAGACAGGAGCTGTTTAAGAGATTTATCTGATCACAAAACATACATCTAAATGAACATTTATTTAAAAAGTGTACACTTTTCTCCTTTCACTGAGATGAAACTTCAGAACAATTGTCTCATGTGCAGCCTTCTACAGGTCAGGAAAGAGAAAGCTGGTGCAGATATTTGCTGCCAAGAAGCAGCTGCCCATAACCTCTGCAGCTTCTCCTTGTAGTCAGATCTATACATTGTGCAAAAGCCATGTACTACACCAAGATCTCTCCTTTCTGAGGACACCTAAACAAGGACACTGCAGCTAACACCTTCATCTTAGCAGCAGGTCCAGACTTTGTGTTTGTTTTGAGGAACAGAGACTGTAGTGTGGTCAGGAAATCACTGAGATAACACAGACAAAAGGATGTCCAGTCATCACTTCGTGGTTAGTGGTGTGATAACATCGGACTGAGCTTTGCAGGGCAGTCTCCAGAGGAGACCAAATCAGTCACATCATCTCAAGACACTCCAAGTACAACCCATCTGCCCCTGGTTTTGGATAGGCAAGAAAATCTGTCTCTAAGAATTGCCACCTAATTTCCAGCACTGAAGAGTTGCTATACTTCAGAGATGGACCCATTTTAGAGATGAAAGAAGAAAGCAAATTTCCTCACTGTTCATACATCTGTTCTACCTAAGCCCTATATATACCCATACCTGGTATAATACAGAATTGCTGGCAAGACAGACTTTTTTTCCTGGAGTAAAAGCTTGCTATCAATATAAGAAAAACAATCTGGAGCTGAGACACCTGCCATAATATTATTTTCATTTGATACTGTATTTCATTTGAGCTTGACTTTAAAAGGACATGTGTGCCCGTGTGCGTCAGAAAAATGGTAGATTTAACTGCAGAAAGTGGAGTCAGCAGTCATGAAAACTTTTACCATGTGACAAGTATATAATCTCCCTGTAACACCAGATCATAATATATAACATATAGCTGAGAACTGAGCAGAAAGGAGAAAATCAGTCATTTACAAGTAGTCTCTTGTGTCTTACCTTTATTACAGAAGGGCTTTGCATAAAGTCTGTCTTGGCAGCTTTTAGTGTGCCGCTCTGCAAATAAAAGAGAGAGGAGGACTGCCCAGGCAGCAGGCTTTCTGGACACAAGTTATAATTTCTCTCCCTGTTAATAGTGAGTCCAGTGTAGAAGAAAATAATTCACCCAGTATGGGGCATGTAACCTACTGTGTGTGCACATTAGCAGTGATACAGAGAGCCCTGATGATACCGGTAAATGAAGAGTTAGAGCAACTAACCCAGATGGCTTCAGGTCTTACAGGTATCACTCACATTTGGATCAATATGTAACAGCAATTCACATGCATTTGATGGAGCAGGATCTTTAAAATTTTACTGACTATTATTGTACAGCTATAGGGGACGGTTCTTCCCAGGCACTAGCAGTGGTAGTAAATATTTATATTTATATTATGGTGGTGTCCAAAAGAATCAGGAGGGGAGCATTATGCATAGAACTGTATAAAAAAGAAAAGACATAATCCCTTCCCTGTGGAGTTAACCATCTAGAGGACACAAATAAAAGGTAGAAGAATGGGAATAAAATGTACATGCAAATGAGTATAGCAATGAATTGGGGCGGCTTTGTGAGTTGTAAGATTTTTTTTTTTTATTATTCATATAAGGAAGAGATAAAGATGCACAATGGTTGCTATCAAGTCACTGGGACATTCTAGGGGTCTGGAGTTCATTTCTGTTTCAGAAAAGTGTGGTTATTAAAATTTTCTACATTTTTTTAATAGAAGAAGGGGAAAAATGTAAATCATAGTAATTTCTGCTTCTTTGGATGTGTAACTATTGGATCAGAATTTTGTCATCTGTAATATCCTAAGGAATGAGCCATAATTTTCCAATCATGTGCAAATAGATGACACATAAGAGATCCAACTGCTGATACTGTCATACCTGGTTTTAGTGTGGGTCTCACATGAATAGTGCATCAGCTGCATCCCCTGGGAGGGACATCCACCCCTCTCCTCTTGGGGCTGTATGGAAAGCAAACCTACCACAAGTGTACATACACACCTGATGAGCAATTCCTGTTCCCTTACAGAAAAAGAAATTAAAAAAAAAAAGGTTAAGTTATACCTGGCTGCTTTCCAAACCCTGGTGGAAGAGAGGGAGTAGGAGGGTCACCCTCGGGAGGCTGTAGGGCCAATTGCCATTGTTCCTGGACCACCACCTCTGTGGTGTTATTGTGTGGCTGAGAGGGGTGAGCGGGGAGGGGAACTGCCCCTCTCCCAAACCCACCCCTGCTGCCCAAGGGAGCAGCTCTGGTGGTAGGTAAGCCTCAGTAGGAAAGAAGAGCATTAAGACTTGGTATCTAGCTCTTGAGTTTCTTTCCTTGAATTGCTGAATGTTTACCAGTTAAAGTGGAGTTCTTGGGGTGGATATTAGCAAAGAAGGAACTAATTAGGCAACTTCTGCAATCCTGTCAACACTGCTCTGGCTTGCTGGTACAGGCTGAGGCATTTTCACATTTTATTCTTCTTTATTCTGAGCGTTTTCCAGGTAACAGGGAAGGGGAAGAAAATGACAACCTTTTAAAACTGCCTCCCTCTAACTAACCTTGACAGAGAGATGAAACTGCTTTTTCTCATGTTTTCCTGTCATAATACTTACCCTCTTTTCCCCCTTCATTTCATGGCAACCTGTAATCCTGGAACCGACCTAAAGAGGCCTTGTTTTGCACATATCTGTGTCTTATAAAATGTATTCTTCATCACTCTTCAGGAAAAAAAGTTGTCCTAAGACACTGAGAGCAAAGCAGGGCTTCAAGCGACGCAGTAACAGTTTCATTGTTTAACTTAAATAATGAAGGCTTTAGGGTTCTGGTTTTTATTTTTAAATGTTGGAAGTGAAATATGGTAGTGATGTTTGAGTTATGAACAATGTCATTTATTCTTTTTCTGCTTAAGAGTCAATATTACAGCAATGTTCTGGGCTACAGTGCTCTTAGCTGTAGGCAATATTGGTTAGCTAGATTTGGGGCATAAATACGTAAAAAAGAAGGATGGCGAGGAAATCTAACACTGGTTTGTGTGTTGCTTTCTGGAAAATTTAATTCTTGTTTCTTGCAGTTTGTCCTTTTCCAACACGAGAGGAGTAAGAGTTGATTAAAGAAACAAAGAACATGCACAAGCATAATATAAAGCTGGCAACTTAAATTTACATAACTGAAGTTCTTAGTTTAAGAGACATAAATAAGGAAAAAAATTCCCCCCAGGAATTCAAACAAAACTTATTCGGATTTTGTATTTTCAACATTATAAACAAAATCCTTATTGCTTAAAAGCAGAAAAAAGCTTAAAGGATATAGTTGCAGGAAAGGAAAGAAGGAAGTTTAAGCTTCTGAGATGTATTAGAAATGCATTCTAAGATCAGAAGGACATACATTATTATCTGTTCTGACCCTAAATGCCTTTGTCTCATCATTTGTTTCTTTTGTGATGCTGCAGAGAGCTGCTCTCTTGGAGGAGGCTGTTTAGCAACTACCAGTGGCTAAATTACTGATGAGGGCAGTCTCCTGATTGAGTAAGGTTAGAAATGGGTCTCCTCATCATTCCCACTCTGAATGTTCATTTGTTTCTCTGCTTTTACTGCTGTTTCAGTTTATGGCATGAATTCCGTCTCCCTCCCCTGCAATATATTTTCATTACATCTGGGTTTAGTACTGTATATTTAAAGTTCCCTTCTTTTTCTCACAGTTTCTTGTTTAGTCTGTGCACACAAACAATAACACCTCACAGCTGAAAATGTTACTCTGGACCAAAGAACTTTCTGTTTTCTAGCTCAGAAATAAAATTCTACAGGTGTGTCTGCAAGTGTCAAGTGAAAAAAACCCACAAAAACAACACAACAAAATCACATGGAAATGGCAAAAACAATGGCAGCATTAGAAAGGTTTGATTATTCATATGATAATGGGCAGCTTTAATGTGAACTTTTTACATAGTTGAGCCAGTGAGATCAATTTAATCCGGGTGG
>NW_021940208.1:45867451-45967451 GCF_001715985.3 Manacus vitellinus | reverse complement strand
GTTGACTAGCAGGCTGTGGTTTTTTCCATGCCTGCCAGTTTTGAACTGCTATTACAGATTTTGGAAACCCTGGATTTAGAGTTTGATTTTGAAAGTTTAGCTGATTCAGAGATTAGGAAGCACCAATACAGCATCTGCACCCATTATCTCATGATTTAAATGTTCTCTGTTTTACATTAGCTAATGATTTAAGTGCCATTAGATATCTTTGTATGACATCCAATATGAAATAATCAACTAGCTTAGTGTAACATTGGTCCCATCAATCAAAATCCCTGTCCCTCACACAGCATTTTTAATGAAATGTTGGTAAGAAAACCAACAGACTCAAGTATGGCATTAAAATTAAGCGGGTGAAAGGTGACATTTCATTATTCAATATTTTTTTTGTCTTGGAGTCCCATTTCATTTCAACAAAGAGCCTAGAAGGGACACTTGCTCAGAAAATGTTTTCTAACTCCCAAACTATCTGTCCTATTATTGGTGTTTAAGCTGATTTGCTGATAATATAGCAACATTCCATGGAGAAAAAAGCCATCATATCTTTTAAAAATATACCTGATGCTGGAGCTTGACATAGTTTTTCTGAGAGAGGATCCTGGTAGGTCTTTGTATTCTTATGTTCCCTATGATGAGATGAGTGTCAGCTCAAGAAGTCACAGTTTTAGTGGTGATAAATAAGGTTCCTTATGGTTTTGCCTGTCTGATTTGTAGGTGAGGGTGAAAATGTGTGGATATGAAGATAAAACATTGTCACATGCAGGACCACCGAGCTGTTCTCAGCCCTTTCAGCGGAGTCCTCATTAAAAGATAACATACCAGTAAATTAAAAGCAAACCCAGCATCTTTGCATACTGTCATAACAGAAGTCTGAACAAGAGGGAAGTGAGCAGCATGGCAGGGACTTGGACCATTTAGTCACCTTCTTCTCCAGTGGCTGAAGCCTCCAGATGGACACAGAAATCTGCTGCTGATGTAGGAAGTGACAGGGCAATAAGGAGAGGCCTTTGGAGGGGGAAAGAAAGAGAAGAGATGAAGGAAGGCCCACAATGACCCAGGGAGTAGTTGGTCCAGAAGGGGCCAGTGTTTGTTTTGTGGAGTTATGTTTTGTGAAGTTAATAAAAAAGGTAAACCCCAGGAAAGGTGTGAAGTTGGAAAGCAAGCCTGTCTGCACCTCTTCTGTTCAAAGCAGAGCAGGGACTCCAGCTGCTTGGAGAGCCACCTTTCTTTGAAGCTGTTTTGAGGTGAAAATTTCAGCCCTTTATACAGACAATTAAAACTTTTCTAATTCCCCTTTAATTTGGGAGTGCTCAGAAAGCTCTCAGCACTTTTGCAGGTAGCTGGCAAGCTCTTTGCCATTCTTTAACACTGTCTTTTCTTTTTCTGAGAGATCAAGATTGAATTATTGTAATATATATGGAAGAGGGACATTAATTAATTCCAGGGAAAAGATGATTTTTAACCTATTTTTATAATTATAATCTAAAGTACATAAACCTGCAGCTGGGACTGAGTTCTTTTAGGACTGTTTCAGATCATCATGAAGTCTTTTTCAATCAGGCACAAGCCCCATTCAATGCTGTGAAAAAAGCCAAAGTCTCTGCTCTACTGCCTTGTCCCAATACTGTACTACGGAACAGCCAGCTGTAGTGGAAAGGCTTGAGATTGCTGGTTTTCTCCTCTCTGAAGATTTATGTGGTATTAAATAGGCAAAAAAATGCATCCTTCTGCTTGTGAATACAAAGGACATTATAATAGGTTCAGACTTTTTTTGTGGAGGAGTCAAAATGTGGCACTGAATTCTGAAAAGTGTTTAATTAACAGCTTGGTTTTGCCAGACTTTTCTAGTGAAGAACTAACTTAGCTTATGGACTATAACTCCGAAAAAGAACTATTGATATGTTAATTGTATACGATTATGGATGGTTATTTATGGCATTGGATCTCTCTGCTAAACCAATTATGCTCTATTTGTGAGATTTGCATTATACTGCATCTATGGCATTTAATTAAACTTCTATTTCTCTTCTTTCTTTTTGTTTTCTTTTCCAACCTTAAATGTATGATAAACCACACTAAGTCACTCAGTGGTTAAAGCTGAAATCATCTATTCATTCGATTGCCCTCATGCAGATCCTACTCTGTTCTGCCCAGAAAATCTTATTTGTGTCCCCTTAAACACTAACTAGCCAGCTCACCAGCAAAAGCTCAATGAATTTTTATAATTGTATTTTATGTACTTCTAGAACTAGATGGAGCAGTCATCCAAACTCTACTGGTGAAAACCATCTTCTCTATTTTAATATATGTTTAAATATATTTATACAAACATAAAGGAGATATTTAAAAACAATGTAATGGCACAGTGTGCTATACTCTGAGTGTTTCTTTTGGTCTCCTTCTGCCAGCTAATAAACAGCAAGTAAACCAATGCTCTAATTCAGAACATATCAAAAGGTTTGTGTGGGTGAGGTAAATTGGGCTGATAGTGAGTCAGGAGCTGGCTGGATCCCTCATTTGTTCATTCAGAGAATTTTTAATGTAGAACTAATTTTCAAGTAGTTGAATTTCTGCAAAGAAAATGAAATCCTTAAGGGGGCAATTTAGCTGGAATCCTCTGAAACACAGTTCAACATGTATTGCCTTTTCACAGCTGTTTTGTGTGGAAAAGGATCTTAGGTTTTCATTCCCTCGACACCTACTTTCTCTTTCTTTTCTGTAAGTTATTACAGTGCACCTATTCAACGAGCTGATAGAGGTTAGTGGAGAAGGGGGTTAAATCGTGATATGGGATATACTTTTTTACTCCTACTCAAAGTGTCAGTGCCAAAAATGTTGGTTTGGGGCTTTTGGCAGTTGAAGTGTTCAAAAATGGGAGTAAAGGGAACTATACTCATCCTCCCTGCCTCCTCTTATGTGTACTGCTAGATGTAGTATTTCTGGGGCAGAGTGTTGGGAAACCAAGAGTTCAGAAGTCGATCTTCCAGTCCACACATATATATACACAGATGTGTACATAAATATATATATAATTCCACTGTCCCTGTCAGGCAGTGGCAAACAGCATAGAGCCAGTTCTTCAGTTTCAGAACATAATATCTTCTTCCTGGTCACAATGCTATTCATCACAGCCTTTTGCCAAATAACAGGCCTAAGTGGCCTGGAGGTCTTTCTGTGGACACTATTTCAGATTCAGTCTCCCAAAGAATATTTTGAAACATGATAGTCCTGAAATATTTTCAGTCTTACTCAGAAAAACTCTCACTAACAAAATTCGACCCTCGGACCTTTGTTCTCTAAGAGCCCGAGTTGCTTCTGTCTCAGTTGAAGTCTCAACAGAAAGAGTTTTAACATCTTGCTTGCTTTTTAAGTGTACCATTTAAAAGGTTAAAAACACAAAACAGGGACAATTTGAAGCTTTTTTCTGTGTGTAATCATAAGGATCAGAGAACATAGTTGGAATAATTGTATCAGAAGGGAATCGTTTTAATTAAGTTCTTTCTACTCTTACACATAGCAAATAAAGCAGGACCACTGCAAAAGCTATGATTTAGCCTGGTTGTTGGGGCAAGTACAGAAGTGTTTATCATCATGACATTACTAAAGCAGCCATTGCTAGAAACTAGCTTGAAATAGCTGAAGAAAAAAAAATGTAGCTCTTATTCAAATTGGGACAATTTGCAAATAGCCAAATCTTCTATTGTTTGAAGGGGTTATTTTATGACACAGAACCTATAGCTACTGCACCCCAAAAGTTCTTTTTTATTATTAGCTGAAGCACAGACAAATCATGAAAAGACAATTGTACACTTTCTTGTGTTGCTTTATGGGCTTTAAGTGCCTACAAAAAAGGATTCCTTATGCTTTAATTTCTCTTTATTTTTTTGACTGTAAAGACCCATGGGGTAAATGCCAGTCCCACAATCCTGCAGTTATATGGTTACTGTCAGCCTGCTCAAATGATGCTTCCTGTTCATTAGGCGTCCTTTCATCTGACAACAATGTACTGGCTTTGCTGCAATTCTTAGTCAACGCCCATCTCTTCAATAGCCTGTGAATAGTATTAAATAGTGTTTATGCTAGCTATTGTTGCCTTTTGTGTGGTTTGTCTAATTCACAGAGAAAAGTCTGCTTTTGTGGTCTAAGGCTGGCTACGTCATGGCACGCCATGTGCCTTCTGATGGGATCCATTCCTGCTGAGTGATAACATTACAGGCCTGAACTCCTTTGCAATACAATCCAGCATTCTTAACACAGTCAATACACTCACAGGCAATCTAGTTTACTCTTTATATTAAGAGGTTTAGAGAGACAAAGCTCATCTAAATACCTGCTCGGAAACAAATAAGATGAATTCAACCAATTCAAGAATTACTTCCCAGCTCCCACACAACTACAAAATGAGCGCCAGAAATCAAAAATAAAAAAAAATACTGAAGCTGTTTAGGGAATGCCCAAATATCCCAGGAAGAGTCATTCTGCAAACACACACAGCATATTTTAGCAAATAAGGTGTCATTACTGTTCCTACTTATTGTTCAAGATGAGGCTTAATACTGGAGTCAAAGCAGCTGCTTTTCTTTGCTTAAACTACTCACAAAAGGGAAAGGATATTGTACAGATGATTACATTATCCTGTAGCTCAGGAGCCTTTGCAGGGCAGGTATGTTGCTGTGCCTTGAAAGGGCTTTTGATGTAAGCAGATCATAGAAGCTCAATGTGTAAATGATCCTTAGCTGTCTGTCCCTTTTGGAGTATATGGGTTACTCTTGTCTAACCGTATTCTCCTTCTAGGTGTCTAAAATTGTGTTGTTCCTCTCCCTCCATCCAACCTCGTCACTGCACAGCTAAAGTCGATTTCCAGCTTTGCCTTGGGAAGTGTACAAATACATACAAATGCAACTGGAAAATGAGGCTTACACTGCTAAATAGTGCCATTGGTTTGTCCCAGGAGTTGTTATCCTCTGTGCGTCATGCTTTGAACAAGATCAAGAGTAGCTTCTAAAAAATATGGCAATGAAAAGAATGCACACAAATAGTAATTACCCTGTTGCTGCTCAAGCTATAATACTGTCCATGGCCAGAAGCAAGCAGGGATGCAAGGGACGGGGTGGGGCTGGGAGTAGGTGGAGGCTGAGCTTTGTTCTCTGTGGATCATAGGAGAGCATTGCAGATTGTGCTCCTGATCAGCATAACAAGGGAGGTCCATCATACCTGCACTTCTGTGAGGTATTGTGGGCCAGATCCAAAAAGGCATTTAGGACTGTAAAGCTCCTGGCACACAAGGGGCGCTGGAGTGAACACTCATAAATAGCCTGAAGGTAGATTTCTCTACCTGAAGTGTCCACTCTTCCAAGTTAAATGGAAGATACTACCTACTTCATCCTTGTATTGTCCTCTGACATTTGTCTGTTGAAGTACACCCTACAAGCGCTTCTTTCTTGCTACTACTAGTAGAGAGTGGGATACTCAGCACAAAAATGGACACTGTAGGCATGTATCTAAAGTTTGGAAAGGTGTAACCTACCCACATTTACTTCAGTGTTTTTGCAGATCTGGAGCTCCAAGTTCTGCTATCCTCAGACTAAAAGGTGCAGATAGCATGGAAAAGGTATGAAGTCTTTATTAATTCTTTTTCTTTTTCTTTTTCTTTTTCTTTTTCTTTTTCTTTTTCTTTTTCTTTTTCTTTTTCTTTTTCTTTTTCTTTTTCTTTTTCTTTTTCTTTTTTTCTTTTTCTTTTTCTTTTTCTTTTTCTTTTTCTTTTTCTTTTTCTTTTTCTTTTTCTTTTTCTTTTTCTTTTTCTTTTTCTTTTTCTTTTTGTTAAAGCTTCTGAGTGCCTCCAAGCTACACAGAAGGTAGTCATTCTTTCCATTTTAGAGTGAAAAATGAATACAAAAATCTGTCTGTCATAACAACATGAAAGCATTTCCTGAATTACAGCCCTGACTTCTGAATGAGTGTGTTTGCCTGAAATGAGTCAGTGCAAGTGGAAAGCGCATTGCCAAGAAACAAGGAGAAACCTGGCAGTCCAGAACAGTTGCTAGATAAGAGCTTTTCCCCTATATTCAAATCACCTTCCTATGGAAACAAGTTGAACAAATGCTCACCCAGAACCAGTAAATGAAAGAGTCTATGGCCTGCACAAACCTGTTACCTTATTTTGCTCCTGAAAATGAATGAGGTGGGCTTTGACTAATGCTTTGAGCAGCGGGCATTGGAAATGAACTAGGGTTGTCAGGAAAGCTCATTGATTTTGCAGGACCCATGCAAGTTGTACATTATAGTTTGGAGGAAGAGCACTCCCTTTTCAAAAGATAATTTTTCAATGTACTGCCCATGTTTGTGCTTTTGTGCAAGCAATAATGGTTTCATAAATGTTTTATGTGATCAGCATTTAGCAATACCTGGGAAGTTGGCAATTCTGACTAGATTTTACAGATACCAACCTTTTTTTGCCATTAATACTTTTTTTCCCTTTCTGTTTATGTTCCCAGATTGATTTCCAATAGTTAAAATTTAAACAATAACAGCAACTTCAGTTTTCAAATCTGCAAATAGGACAGACAATGTATGCAACCTCCTCATTGATTGACTCTTCTGTTTTTATAGATTCACCCTCTTGAAAGAATCATTAAACACCAGAGAAAATGATTTGTTGCCATTGATTACATGACATACTGCTCTGACATACACAGTTTTTATATCTAAGTTATTAATTATGTTGTTAATGTAATTTGCAGACCACAAGATAAATCATTCAGCTTCTGACTGGATATTACTGGATATGTTGCATATATAAAAACATCTTTGGGTGTGAAGGGAACTGTTACCAAGAATAATAGATTAGAAGGCTTCTAG
Organism: Manacus vitellinus; assembly: GCF_001715985.3. Lineage (NCBI taxonomy): Eukaryota > Metazoa > Chordata > Aves > Passeriformes > Pipridae > Manacus > Manacus vitellinus. Next base: position 45,960,593 of record NW_021940208.1, on the reverse strand, counting down.
TTTGCCTTATAAATCATTATGAGCTAAGGAAAACTTCTTCGGCCTGTTTATTTGATTATCTTGGAAATGCTGAGTTTCTCAACCTCTCTGCTGTTTATGTGCAACAGCAACACGCATAATCACTTAATTTCAATACAGAGAAAATACTTGCATTTGTTCTGTTCATGCTGTATCCTCATTCTCTCAAGAATTTCACAGTTTAAGGCTAACAAGCTACAGGACATAAAAAGTCAAGCTTAATTTGTGTCTTCCCAAAGGCTTCACTAAACAATTTTTTTCCTTCTTCTGGTGGTGGATATTTTGTGCTAGCTCCGTTCTCTGTAACTTTCTTTTCCCAGCAACAATTGCCAAGAAATTAATTATGACAACCAGTGTCATGAATGCACGCCATGGTAGTCTGCTGCCACTAGTGACAGACTCATGTGCTTCAAGGTGAAGGTGTCTGCATTTGTACCAACAAATCGGTTTTAGAAGTTCCTCCTGCTTTGTATTTCATTTGAACAGGTCTAGCTCTTTCCTTAATTTCAGAAGGATTTAGCAGTAACTATTCAGCAGTTACCCTGGGAGCACACTGCAGATTATGCATGCTTGCCTGACATTTGACAGATGCCCTTAAAAGACTCAGTTTACTTTTCACAGGGGCCAGGGGGTTGAGGAGGGTGGAGGGCTAGAAACATTTTTGAAGTGAGTGATGTATGTTTAAATGTCAAGGTGGTCTTACTGAATCACTAAGCACAACCCTTGTACATTGAAACAGAGACTAACTTTAAATGTCCTTTTTAGCTAGAGCTAAGAATTCACATTTTTTAATATTCTTGATCCCAGAGATGACATAGTGCTTCATTTGGAGGGGAAGCTGAATGCTGAAGACTAAATTTTGTTGCCAGTATATGCTAAGACTCCTTTGAAAGTCTCACCACATGCTAATAGTGAATAAAACATGTTTTTTAACAGGTACTGCTGCAAATGTGAAACTCAAGGAGGTAAATTTTTTCTCCTCCCTGCTCAGCTCCATCCATGTGGAGTTTGACATTGAGTGATGGCACAGTAATGATGAGCAAAGCCACAACTGGAGCTGGGATATGGGATGAGCAAAAGGAGGAGAAATATTAATCTTTAACAGTTTTCTTGGTTTAAGAAATGTTCATCATCTTGATAACACTTCATGATACAAAGGTCTTCAATACCGTAGTTGAAATTTTTAAGAGCATTAGTTCCATGGTCATTTCCAAATTGAAACAGCAAGGCAGTCTCAAAGACAGGAGGTGCTCCTGAGTTTGGATCTGGGTGTACATCCTGGTGGAGTCCTGTCCACAGAAAAAGCCATATACACCCTAACTTCTTCCCCTTCCTTTTCCATGGGGCCCATGAAAAGGAAAGTCATATACTCAAACTACATGCAAGTCTAAGATCAAATGTGTCTTCAAATCCCCAGTGCAGATGACTGGCAAACCAAGTCAGGAGCATGCTCCCAATGTTTCAGCAGGAAAAATATGAAGTTCCTAAAAGTTAGTAAATTGTATTTGTAAATGGGTCACTTAAATATAACAATTATTGAGTCCAGAAATCCCTTTTAAAACCAACAGAAGTACTCCTGTTGTCAATGAGGACGCAGGTCTAAACCCCTCTAGCAGACATTTTGTCTGTTTTTAATGACTTATTTTGAGGTATTGTATAAGCATTTCATGCTCATGCGAAACAAGCAACAGTTTAGTTGCTACAGCAGTCAGAGTAAGGAATGGTGCAGGCAGCCCTGGTTCAAGGTTCAGTGCTCAACAGTCCTTATCAATATTAGACTTGATTTGTTCAGAGTAGATATTGCCAATTATGTCATGGTATCTGAGGTAGATAGATATCTCCTTGGGAGAAAAAAAAATGGCCAACATAATTTTGACTTATCATCTAAATTGAATTTGAACTCAACTCTCTAGAGAAACACAACCACTGCATTAAACAGCTGAGGGAATTAATGTTCTCATTGATCCTACTCATCATTACAGTTGTGTGCGTTCCCATCTGCATCTGACTTCTCCGTCCTAGGGAGCCAAACCATGTCTCTGAATGGGCAGAGTGTGCTGATCTTTCCAGCTGTGCAAAACGTTGCCAGCCCTGCTGGGTTCCTCTGGGTTCATAGTGATGTGAATAAGTGGAAGCACAGGTTGGGTGATGGATGAGATGCAGAGGCAATTTCCCTTTATTTGCTTCAATGTCTCCTTTTAAATGCAAGTAAAAAGCGGAAAATGAAAACAACAGTGTCAGTTAACATTGATGAACAAGTTTAAAATGTAAGTTTATGTTATAAAAGGCATATCAGCACATTTGTGTTTCACTATACATTTGTATGACACAAAGTTTCTAAGAAGAGTGTCTATAATATGTAAATAGTTCTGTCTATCAGATGATAACTGAATGTTTAACAGGGGCCACAGCTACAGTATAGTACAAGCTACAATCAAGTATTCACTGGTTGCACCTCGACTTCCCTGCTTGGACACTATGGAATAAAGGCCCTTAATTGTTATATGTTGCATCTACTCACAAAAGAATTTTACTTTTTTTTTCTGTAGAGTTTTGTTCAGGACCATTTGGATGCAGAGGATGAAACATGGAACACTTCAGGGACATCACATTTTTATTCTCGATGCTTTGAAATTTTAGAAGGTTTTATAAAAGGTCTTTATTCTAACCAATCATATATACAGATATGTAAAAGATTTAGCTGCTAAAGACTACTTTTTTCTGTTTTGTTTAGTTCTCCTTATACAGAACAGCAGATTTTTTTAAGGGGATTAATCAAAGTAGACGTTGATTAAAATGTATGAAAAAAAGTTTCAGAAAACTAAAAGCAACCTTTTACTATATCGGTTTATTCACACAAATTGACTTTGTGACTGATAAGGAGGGCAGGAGGTAGATAAGCGGGAAGGAAGGAACAGCAGCACAGGAGTGATGACAAAAGGTGCTGGAAGGGTCTTACATTATCAGCACAACATAGAAAGGTAGTGGAGGACAGCAGGCAGATATTCTTTCCTGTGTGCAGGTTGTGTGAGGGCTGATGGATGTGAGGAATGCAGCTAAGAAAACATCATAATGACAAGCTGTGCAAAGGGGAGGTGGGTCATCAAAAAAGCCCAGGAGACTGAGGAAGAGAGACCGTATCATGGAATCATAGAATGGTTTGTGTTGGAAGGGACCTTTAAAGGTCATCTAGTACAGCTTCTTTGTCATGGGCAGGAACACCTTCCATTAGACCAGGCTGATCAAAGTTCCATCCAGTCCTCTGGATGGTCCTCCTCTGGACTCACTCCAATGGATCTATGTCCTCCTTATGTTGGGACAATTTCTCTTTATTCCTCACAGGCTACTTGTCTTTGCTTCCATCCTCTGTAGGCATCTTTTTCGTGTTTGAGTTTGTCCAGGAGCTCCTTGTTCATCCATGCAGGCCTTCTGAAGTTTTTGACCAGCTTCCTTTTTGTTGGGATACATTGCTCTTGAGCTTCGAGGAGATGATCCTTGAATATTAGCCATCTTTCTTGGGCCGCTCTTCCCTCCAGGGCTTTATCCCATGATCACAGAATATCACAGAATCACAGAATATGCCAAGTTGGAAGGGACTCACAAGGACCATGGAGTCCAAGTCCTGGCCCTGCACAGGGCCATTCCCAAGTCATACCATGTGCCTGAGAGTATCGATACTCTATGCAGAACCTGGAAGAGGACAAAGTCTGCTCTCCTGAAAGTCCAGGGTAGTGAGCTTGTTGTGTGACCTCCATGCTGCCCTAAGCAGTGACTACTTTATGGTCCCTGCAGCCCAGGCTTCCCCTCACATTCCCCACCAGCCCCTCCTTTTTAGTGAGAACAAGCTCTAGCATAGCACCTCTCTTCATTGGCTTCTCTGTCACTGGAAGACAGAAATTAACACAAATGCATTTCAGTAACCTCCTGGATTGCTTGTGCCGTGCTGAGTTGTCCCTCCAAAAGATGTCAGGGTAATTAAGTCCCCCGTGAGGACCAGGGATTGTGAAGATGATGCCTCTTCTATTTGTCTGTAGAGGGTCTCATTGGTTCAGTCTTCCTGGTCAGGCAGCCTGTAGCAGGCCCCCCACTATAATGTCACCTGTCTCTGTCCTTCGTTTAATCCTGACCCATAAACTCTCCACTGGTTCCTCACCTATCCCGAGGCAGATCTCCGTGCACTCCAGCTGGTCACTGACATAGAGAGCAACACCACCTCCTCAACTCCCCTGGCTGTCCTTCCTGAAGAGCCTGAATCCATCCACTCCAATGCTCTGGTCATAGTAGCCATCCCACCATGTCTCTGCCAACAAGATCCTAGCCCTGCATGAATCTGCACATCTCTAACTCTTCTTGTTTATTCTCCATGTTATGTGCATTTGCATAGAGGCATTTAAACTGGGTCCTGACGTAGCTGACCTACTGTTGGAGTGGCTGAAATTCCTTTGTGCTGCTCTTCAGGTACTCTCCCACTGACCTGTGATCCCTCTCTGGACTCTGGGCATCTACTACTGGCTCTTACATCAAACTGGTAAGAGTGGGATGTACCGAGGTTCCCCTCCCCCAGTAACTTTAGTTTAAAGCCCTCTTCACCAGTTTGGCAAGCCTATGATTGAAGTGGTTTTTCCCCTTCTCTGACAGGTGGAACCCAGGAGCCCCCCATATCATTTAAGACTAGTATTGTTTAAGTCCATCTTAAAACTAGTTAAATTCTTAATTACTGTTCTTTCTCCGTATTACATGATTACAAATCTTCATTCTGAAGCTGCGAAACTTTCTTTCAGGGAAAATCTATTCACAAGCTATTTTCTAATCCACCTTGAATTATAGCTAAGAAATTAAATCAGCCTCCAAACCTCCAATAGACTTCTCTTCCCTCACTGTGCACTTCTCACTGAGGAACTGGCAAGGCAAACACAGTGTTGTCTGTTAATAAAATGCACATAGATAAAAGACATAAAATATCACAAGATTATAAAAGCACAAGTTCTATTCAGTCTTCTGTTCCAGTTGCCCTCCTGTCAGTTACTAATTTGATCTTTGCAAATATTCTTTGCAGTATGTCACATGGTTATAAAGCAAAAAGGCCTTCAGAACGGCACTCAAATCTCCAAAAATACTAAAATAGCCTTATAGTGTAAAGTCAAACATATAACTTCTGGTAATGCAATTTAAAGTCTATTGGTCTCTGTAGGCTTAGAGAGTAGAATTTTGCCAAGCATGGAGGGCAGCTAGAGCAAGACACATCTTACATGACCTGTAGGTTCCCCAGCTCTAGGGACACCTTCTATCTTCTTGCTACTCATTGTCACATTTTCCTTCATTCCTGATTTATAACCTCAAGCTTATCTGGGGTAACATTTTTAAATTTTAGGCAAGTCAAAAAAAGGGATAGGTGATATATTTCTCAGCATGGGAAAAGTAAGGAGGTCCCTCTGCTGCAGAGGGACCAGAGGAGGGTCACAAAGATGATTAGAGAGCTGGACCACCTCTGCTATGAAACAGGCTGAGGGAGATGGTGTTGTTCAGCCTGGAGAAGAGAAGAGAAGGTTCCAGGGAGACCTTACAGCAGCCTTCCAGTACCTAAAGGGGGCCTACATGAAAGATGGGAATAAACTTTTTAACTAGGTCTGTTGTGATAGGACAAGGGGTAATGGTTTTAAACTAAAACAGGGTCAATTCAGATTAGATATAAAGAAGATTTTTACAATAAGGGTGGTGAAACACTGGAAAGGGTTGCCCAAAGCGGTGGTAGATGCACTATACCTGGCAACATTCAAGGTCAGGTAGGGTGGGGCTCTGAGTAACCTGATCTGGTTGAAGATATCCTTTCTCATTGCAGGAGCGTTGGACCAGATGACCTTTAAAAGTCCCTTCCAGCCCAAAATGCTCCATGATTTTTAAGAACTCTGTAGCTTATGGTTTCTAGACTTTCCTATCCACAAAATAGGCCATTAATATTTTAGCTAGAGAGTAACTCGCAGAAGTAAGATTGCTCTTCTTTATCACCCATACATGCAGAAAGAGTAAAAAACCTCCAGTTACTAGTAGCTTATGCCATCCATCTGCTAGGCCATGGAGGAGCCCTGCAAACACCATCTGTGGGTGCTATTTGTGACTCTGCGGGTGGGTTCAGTTCAGAGGACAAGAGGCAAACCTGATATTCCTTTGGCATGCCCGTGCTGAAAAGCAGTGATACAGAGAGGATGGTTCTTGGATGCGTCAAAACAGAGACAAAAACGTAGTTTCCACTCCTTGTAATCTGATGTCAACTAGTACATGAACACCACCATCATCTTAATGCAGTTTAACCATTTGTGGCTTCAAGCAAACCACCATAAATGACATGGGACATAGCCTGGGACATGGGACGAGGTAGGGTGTTCCTGGGAAAACATACACAAGAGGAAACTGCTTAACAAGGAGATTGTTAAACCTGGTGAATCAATTCCATTCCAGCACCTGCCCTCGGACAGCCCTTTACAGCAAAAGAAAAGGCTCCAGCAATGTAGGAGGCGTGTTTTAGGGATGCTGAACATAGCATCCTGGGAGATGTAGTCCCGAGTGCACTCCCATGCACATGGGCAGCGAGATACCCCTTGGTGGTTGGTCAAGGGAGTCACGTGTTACTTTGAGGTGCATATAAAAGGTGATGGTTGCTTCCAATAAATGGATTTGGTTGGTGAACCCCCAACCGGCGATGTCCGTATGGGTTTATTTATTTATTATATTAATAAAGCCATACACCAAGTCTCCAGGATCCACACAGTGAGTGCAAAAGGTAGCTTCGCTTATTACCTTGCAAATTGGTCCTGGAGTCCTCTTTTTACATTTTTTCCTAAATCCAAGAACCTTGGGCATAAAGCTGTAGACAGGCCTCTGCAGGCACTGATGGGCCTCTCCTGATCTGCCTGGAGGTGTTCTGTGTAGATGCTGTTACCAGCATCCCTCTTTGCCAGCCCATTTGCCCATTCGTCTTCCTTTAAAAAGTGTTGTAGAGCAGCTAACAGCTCCATGAGGAACTGTTGTCGTTGCTAATGTTTACAGATTAGAAAATGTTAGTTCCGTGCAAATTATACTTAATTACTGTCATAGGATAATAATTATTTTTCATTAATAGAATGCCTTAAACACTATATATCTCATTATGTTACACAGTACAAAGCCAATGAAACCCTTTCATTAATTCATTAATGATTAGTTGGAAAAGCAATGTGACAGATTATTATACATGCTACAAAGTACTATTAGTACACTCATATACACAGCTTAATTTAGAACTTTAATATTAGAGTTTTAGTTCTTCAACCACGGAAATTTAGTAGAAAATTACTATGAAGATAAATTTTCATTTGATATTTTTTCTTCAGCCACACTTTCTACCACATACTCCTCTTTTTTACAATTCACGCAATAAGAAAAAAAATTGAATATATCTTTAACATGGAGGATTACTTTTTTTTCCTCTAAAGCTAGGTCTCATTTAGTTAATGGATGTCCAGTTAGACAAAATGTTAAAATCAGCAGTGCCCTATTTTTGAAAGCACTGAATCCTTTCTCAATCCAGTTGAGAGACCACGCAGAAGTGCTTAAGCAACTAAGCCAGATCTTTACTTTCAGACTTCTGCACTCTCCCAAGGCACAAATGACAGGAAAATGAAATGAAAAGTTTCATGGAAGGAAGTTAATGAACATTGTCTTACTGGAGAGAGAAAGAGAGAATGAAAGTGAGCATGAGTCTTGTTCTCTTCACAGTTTTGCCTCAAGTGGAGACAAGAAAGAACACCTAATATATAGTGTGTGCTAATACAGCAGTCTGGGATGGGTAAATAGCACCCTAAAAGCATCTTTATCACCTTGTCACTATTCTCTGCAGGTTTACACCTCGGGTACAGACCACTGTTTGGGTAGGAAAGCTGGGACCATGTGCTGGGTAGTGAGTGCTCCCAAAGACAGGATCTGACTCTGTTACTCCCATGCACATGACCAGATTGTTCAGGTCATTGGGTCTAATTTGACTGGCATTATCGCTACACATAAATAGTAGATAACTGAAAAAAAAGATGCACATATTTCTGCCTAAATGCACTATTGCAGCAAACCAAGCCAAGATTTAATGCACATGCATTCTTGCTCTATTTTTGTGAACTGCATATGAATCATGGAGAAAATGTCTTTAAATGAAAGCTCTGGAAATGTCTGTTGGCAAAGAAGATGTTTAGTAGGAAATTATGCAGTAACTTCTACTTGGTGGACAGGATTCTTTTTCTACTCTTAAAATGGAAGGAGAAATGCACAGATAAACTCCTCTGCTTAAATAGGATATTAGGGGGAAAAACACTGAAACAATTCTTGGAGGATACCTGTCAGCCACCAGATATTTCCTTCCTTTCCTATCCCTGCAAGTTGTTGGGTAGTCTTTCGTGGTTGCAGGGCTCTACTCAGTTGCACCTACACTAAATGGAGAGCTCCAACTTTCCCCAAAAACTTTGTCAAAATATTGGCCTTCCCTTCCACAAGAAAGTCCAGCCTTTTGAAATGTGCTTTGATCACATTGCAATGTCGTCAGGGAGCTGCTATTACACCTGTGCCAAATAAAAACCCAAAGAAAACCAACAGCTTTTTAAAAATATTACCACTATTTATTCAATATATTTTCTGATGTTCCATTCAAATTTTTAATGTTAAATTTTAATACAGGAAGTCACTGAAAAAAATGAAATCAGGACTTGGTGGCTTAAACAAGAAGTTGAAGTTTCAACACTTTCCCATAGGAAACTGTCAGTGTTATGTGCCTGCAAAAAAATTGAGCTCCTCTTAAGTCTACTGTCCAGTAGAAAGGTCTTCCATCAGAAATATTTTGTATTCATGAAGTTATTCTGAATAAGCAGTTTCACATGCTCTAATGAGCTGTATATGAAGACAGTAGACATATGTTTAACCAACAATGTTTTTCTCCACCCCACACTCAACAGAAGGCAAAATAAATTCCATTATTTGCTTAATTTGCATCTTTTGAGGACAGTAATACATCGTAAACATTATTAGCGCTTTACATTGACATCTGTCTGTGGAAGAACTCAGAAGTTAGTCTTACCACAGGGTGTAAATTATCGCTGACCCTCTGAAAAGAGAGTCCCAGACTGTGGCTGGGAACACCAGGAGTGGGGATGTCCCTGCAGGCCAGCCAGTCTTTGAGAATCTTTTTAAATGTTCATTGTAAATCCTGAAGATGTAGAGAAAACTTCAGTTTCTGTGATGCTTTCTAAACCACAGGAATATATTTAGCACATTAATAAAAGGCAAAAAAGCCAAATAAACCATAGGAACAATCCAGTTCCTGTCATCTCTCTTGATTTTTCACTTAGTAGACTTCTTTATGGATTAAAAAACTTTTTTTCTTCTTCTTCTTGTAAAGAGTGTTCATTGAAGCTTGGCCAATAGATGGTATCACCCTTTCCAAAGTCTATGCTATGGGAGGCCTATGGAAGCATATCTGCTCAAGGCATTCATGCAAATTATTACTTACTGCCCTATATGCTCATAAATTAATAGCTTCTCTGTGGATGAAAAACAGAAATTAGACAACCATTAAGGTTCAACAATGTATAAAGAATATTAAATATTAATATATGAAATGAAAAAATATTGCAAGAGATATGAATAGATATGCCAGAAGCATAACAAGCCAAACCTAGGAATGTAAATAATAAAAACATGTTTTCAGCTAGATATTCTGGATGGTTTAGTATTCAAATTAAAGTTTGTTTTCCCATTCAATAAAAACAAAAAAAAAGTATTTACCGTTGTAGCCTTATTTACATGAGAGTTCATTTTCCTCCTGTGAACAGAAATACATCTTTAAGAGGAGGCGAAAGGCCACTTTCTCATCAGTGTGTTTTTCAAGGAGCATTTCAGTGACGTGTGGATGGCAGCACTGCAAGTTCAAAAGCAAGAATACCCCTTACAATTTAAAGTGCTATTTGAATGGATAATTGCAAAGCTAGCTTGTGCATTTTAATGACTTGTGTCGGCAGAAACGATAAAATTGAAATGGAAATTGGATGAAGTGTTTACTTAATAGTAGGATAAGGCTGCCTGTTGCTGAAGTATTGCAGCTGACTGCATGTGTCACTTGTCTCTGGCAGTGATGCTTTTTCTTAGAGCCCTATCAGAGCTATGGGACCTATCATTTCACATAGTGCATCAGTTGTGAGAAAATAATGTTCAAAAGATCTGATTTCTTTGTGGATCCAAGTTAATTTTTAAAATCTATTGCACTTTGGCCAGCTTCAGCTTATTTCCACTAATTCTGAATTAAATACTACTGTTCTCTGTCCCTAGGAGAATTATTGCGAAGGTGCTCTGTATGGATTTTGACCTTAACCATAGATTGCTTCAGCCAGACCTTGATTCAGCTTGTTAGGTCCCTGTGAGTGCTCCCATTATAAATATCCATTTAGCAAAACATCAGACTGAGTACGTCCTTGTTCCCATACTCAGTTTTATACAATTCCATTTAGCCGTTATGGTGCTCATTTCCCAGAGCTTGGGCTGGACTGTATCACAGGGTGCTTTCCGAGAACTCTAGATCCACTCCTGCCTAAAACCTTGGTGTGATTCCTACCAAGATCCAACACTCTTAAATTGTGTATGTAGAGTTGTATGGACTTCACTTTGGTTAGGGTATTTAATCTGGGTTGTTACCATGCTGTGGGCTGTTTTGTGGGATTCACAGGAATGAGAAAACAGTAAGAGGGAATCTGGTATATTTGGAGCAGGCAGAAAATGTTTCTCAGGATAGTCTCCAAACAGTCTAATGAACATAGATATCTAAGGATTTCAGATACAGATGCTTGGTTTAATCAACACACACACACAAACACACACACACACACACACACACACACACACACACACTCAGCACACACCCTGGCTCATAAAAATGATTAATTACTAAAGCTTTTGATTAATATCTATCATGGAAAAATCCCAACATTTGTCTTAGGAAAGAATGCTCTTATTTCTGCCTGTAGTTTGAAAAAAATCTGAATCCTGGCTACATCTCAATTCTGATCGGAAAAATGTTTCAAAATAACTGCTGTATTTTTATAAAACACAAATTTAACCACACAAGGCAAGATACCAATCCCTTTAAAAGCATATGAGTGTAAAGTCTAGCTGTCACAGTGCTTGGGGCTGTGTCCAACGATGAGAAAACCCAGAATAACATTGCACAACTGTACTATCAGGCATAAGGTCAATCAGGTTCAGCTCCAAAGGAGGTGGCATCTGTTACCTACCTCATGTTTTAGTAAATAGTCTGTTTTTTATGTGACAAGTGCAAACACAGATACAAATTAATGGGAAAAGAAAAGCCCCAATTGTCCATTTGTGTCACATTGCAAACTGCTGGGTGAAAAACAGCCTAGCATCATTTAATCATCCTGTTTTCCCTCTCCTTTTTCACTCATTACATTCATTACTGGTCACAAAAGACTGCTCACAAAACAGCTAGTGATTTTAATTTAATGCATCCTTTCTAAAACCTGCAGGGAAATTAAAGGAAGGAGCAACCTGCGGAGGGCTGGGGAGCAGAAGGGGGAAATGGCACATCTGAAGCTTTAAACGCTAATAGTCAAATATTTCCCAAATAGATCTGAGCTGACCCTAAACACATTGGGAGGGCTTAACTCATTAGTTTGCAAATTGAGTCAAATTGACACAAGGAGTTTCCTTGCAGTGCCTTTAAATCTCTGATGGAGGCTGGTGAGTGACCTCACAATCTGACAGGCCAACAGTTGCCAAACCATCTCAATATCAAAAAATCCAATAAAACAAGCTACTCAGGCAGATCACCAAGGGCTGGCGGAAGTTTTTTTCCCTATATTACGCAAAACGTTGTTGTTGCCACCTCCAGCTACATATACAGGCATCATTGTTTTACAAGGGATAACTAAAAAAAAGAGCAGTAATCAACAAATCTAATCAGGACATGGTTTAATATTTGGGAAGCATGATAATATTTGGTTGGAGCTGTAGAGAACCCGTGGAGCATAGCTCACCTGGGGGGCATTGCTCTAGCAAATGGCACCCTTCCAAATTGTTCCCTGCTAGCCAGTGTGGAGACTTTGATGGTATATTTGCTCTTCCAAGTCCTATCTCCCCCTCCAGTGAAATCAATAGAAAGTCTCCCGTTGGCAGTAGAAGGGTGACAAGGGACAAATATGCACTGTGAGAGAGGTTGGAAGAGGCTGCCAGGACAATCTGGGACAAGGTACAGGTCACCACAACTGGAGGAATGAGATTATCTCCCCAGCAGGTGTTTAAACTGGTGTGTCTGTCCTAGAGCTGGGTGCCTGCACTGGCAGAGCCTAGGGAGCTACTGCTCTGCCCAGACAGAGGTGCCTGCCTCTCCCTGAGCTCCCTTGACCCCTCTGAACAGATCTCCAGCAGCTGCCATGGGAGCCTCAGCACTCAGCTCATCCCAGGCTTCCGCAGCCTCATTAGACTGAGCCCTGACATTCTGAATGGGAGCATCCAGTGTTCTGCTTTGCAAGCCCCTTGTGTGAGCTATTTGCCTCCTCTTGTAGAAGATGCTGCAATCACTAGACGCCTGACTAGAAATGATGTGGGAAGAAAAGCCCTGCTCCCACAGACAAGCTCCAGAAGACCTTCGTGTTATCTAACACTGGGAAAAGCTCTTGCTGGCTGGTTTTGTCAGCAGATTGTCAAGGATGCATCACAACAAAAGTGGAGACTTCTACTCCATTTTCAGAAATAATATTACAGTAATCTGGGGGGAAAAAAGGTTCCAAAAGTCTAGAAGGGCTGTTGAAAAACGAGTTCAATAGGGAAAATCTATCTAAAGCATACGGAGTAAATGTCCTCCAACACACACTACTGTAAACATCATCTTCCTTAGGATGTAGTCCAAAGTCTATTGGTCTTGACTTGATTTCCAAGTCACTTGACTTGGTAATTGGTCTCAGTTCTTATTTTTCTCTTTTTCATATTTAAAGTTTGGTTCTGGTATTTTACTCAGGGCTCTCCAAAAGATTTAATTTGTATTCTCACACCTTCTACTTCCTTCTGCCAGAAACACATTTTCTGTGATGCCCTTAGTCAAGTAATTCATGAGTTACCAGTTAAATGCTCACTTGTAACCATAATCATTGAATGAAGACAAACGGCCTTGGGAGACCAATTAAGCCATGTGGTTCTTTTGACAGACCATGTCCTAAAGTACAGCCTGTTGAACACAAATGGGAAAAACATGTCCTTCAGAAATATTTCTGTGTGTCCTAGCGCTCAGGATATGGCTATGAGAACTAATTACTGCTGGTTTTAATTGCTTCTCTCCCCACGATAAATTCTCTCTCTCTAGGCTGGCTGTTTACCCCTCGTTTACTTACTGAGGAGGAAATTCTCCTGCACGTTATCCCATGGTAAGAACAGGCTGTTATTACAGGGCAGCTGACTTACACTAAGTTCACACTTAGTTCGTATGACTATCCCATAAACCTAGAAAATTAATTTTGCGGCAAAAATAGCCATGGTGATCTAGCTGTAATAAAGGACTTTAACGCTTCCATGCCTAACTGTCTGCCCAGTGTTGAGATCACAGTCCGGAGATCTAGGAGTCCAAAATCTTACCTCAGTGTCACCATCACATGCAATAGCAGGTACCACAGCTTGTCCTTTTGGTAACTTGGTACTGCCTGTGGGTGCCTGCAAATCAGTCTTTCTGTGTTGTAGCATGAACTGTCCCCGTTTTAGCTTGACTAATTTACCCAAAAGCATTATTCCACAATGTGACCTGGGTTTGTTATCCTGGGTGGAGTTCCTGTTTCTTCATAAAAATTGATTTTGATAACTAACTAGGCACAATTTATCTTTATCCTTTTGGAGAGCTAAAGGAGGGAAGGCCGTAGGAAATGAGATTTTGGACTCTTGAGTCTGATCTTCCTCATTGTTTATTTGCTCTCTTTGGCCTTTTACTAAATGAGTGTTATACCTCCATTTGTTCTTTCCATTTGTTGCCTGTAATGTCCCTTCCTATTAGAAATGCATTTTGTGTCTTAGCTTTTTGATTTTTTCTCTGTCATGTAACCCTCAGTTTGGCGGGAGAATTTTAACAAGAGTGTTTCCAAGAGGCTTTGCAGCTTCTCCTGCCAATGCAGCAAGCCATTGCGTTGTAAACACATCCAGGGCTGCCTGATGATGGTGGGTTATTGTGCTCCTCATACTAATTACCCTCTGTAGGGAGATAGTGTGCAGAACATTGTGGAAACCTTGTCTTCTCTTCCTCCAGCTCTTTGTTCCATTCTCACATCCTTGGCATCCAGCTTTTTGCCACTCCTCAGCATCTCAGGCATTGAATGTTCCTTTTTCTCTGTCTCTTCTTTTACAATAAATGAAGAGTCTGTTTTCTTAATCTCCCTCTCCTGATGAAGTACCTGAGGCCCCCTCTCCTACCTGTTACTCTTTTCTACTGCTCCAATGCTCATCTTGTAAAACAGCACCTGGTATAAACACACCATTTCAGGTGTGGTCTTACACTTTTCCATCTGCTGCCAGGAAAGAACTTGATTTCCAAATTCAAAACTGCTCAGTTCTCATCTTGGATCATGTTCAACAATGCAGCAGTTCCATTGGGATCCTCATCCTGGTCACCCAAGAAAAATCCTTTTGTCTGTGCAAAAACGGTCAGTCACCATTTGCTGCAAACAGGAACCCTTGCACACAATTATTTCTATTTCCCTATATAAAATCTTGGTATGTTAGGATAAGAACTATTCGCCCGGTCTTTCTGCAATAAGATCCATCACATTATGTCTGATGTCATAAAATATAATAATAACTGTTAATCTGCTGAGTGCCTGAACTAGAAGAGCTGACTTACTTGCATGGCTGAGAGAAGCTCTCTCAGTGTTTGAAAATCCACTTCTTCACATGGATAAAATGAAACCTGTAGGAAGAAGCTTATGTATGAAGTTTTAAAATTTTAGACCTCTTAGACAAATCAAGGGCCCAGCCTTGAACTCTCTTTTTGAGATAATGCCCCCTTCCCCCAAAAATTTGGGACAAGAATAACCCATATCAAGGACACTAAATGAAATCCCATGTAGTTTTTAATGACTTCTTCAGTCTCCAGAAGAATTGTTCAAGTCCACAGGTACAACAATGTGTCCAGGTCTTGGCCTTGTCTCATCCCAAGTGAGACCTGGCCATTTCTCCCCATCTACCTTCCTCTTTTCCCCCTCTGGCTCCAGGGAAGGGCCTCCATGGCACTCACTGCAGCAAAGAGCCAACACAGCTGGGGTGAGTCAGTGCCTGGAGCCTTTTTTTAAAGGAGGCTGAACATGAACGTGTCTCCTGTGGAGGATGTTTTTGGCTTGCTAGCCTGGATTGTGGGGTCTGGGGGCATGGAGGCTTCTTTTCTGCCTCACTGAACAGCAGTCAGCTTCATCAAGAATTTGAATGATGGAGTTTGGGGGTAAAATACCCTGCTGAATGGTAACAGGGATACCTGATTTTTTATTGTTTTTACATGTAGGAGTACGGAAATTGTGAATATAACATGCAGGAACACCTTCTGTATTTCATTATTTGTGGCATGTATTTAAAAATTAACAAAACTTTCTGAAAAATCTGTACACATTCAACATCTGTTATCTTGTTTCTAATCCTTTAAATCCCTTGATTTAAAGTTGCTTAAACTGTTATCAACCTCTTTTGAGGGCTCTACATCTTAATCACAACTGTATGACAAATATTTGATGATATAGTATGCATTTGGCAGATACTTAGGACTCAAATGATAATACCAAAATAGAGGTTTCATATGATTACAGAGACTAAGGGATTAGAAACTAGATTTAAATGGGTCCAAGGGGCAAATTCAAAGACTTCAAACATGTTTTTAAAAACAAGATGCCATGGTTTGTAAAAAAAAAAAAATCTAAAATGAATTTGCCAATGATCTCTCCTCCAGAAAAATTCTATCACTTCATCAGACTTACTTATTCATTTAAACTGCCTTTGAAGCTCTTTTATTTCAAGGGGAAAAAAACCCTGAGTTCAACTGCATACATTACACAAGGGGGAAAATAACACCCGTGTAAAACCTCAGTGGGAAGTTTCTCTTCTTCTGTTTTGTGAGGAGCAGACATTTCCCCAGAGCTGCTTTTGAGTTTTGCACTAAATTGAGCCTCTAGGTAAATCTTTACAAGACAGAATGAAGTGCCAAGAAATGGCACATAATGACAAGCTGGGGGGGGGTGTTCTCCATGTTGATACAGTGAGCTTGTGGGCCATCCACGTGGTAACTGGTTCTCAGTGGCAGCTAATCCCAGTGGAGGTCCACTGCTCAGTGTGGTTGCCCACATGCGGATGAGTGGTGCCGTTCAAAGTGTCCAGCACACCCACTGTGTCCGCACTGGCAGGTGTGTGGCACTTCAGGGAGCCCTGAATGGCCAACCGGGGCCAGCTTACAATTACAGATGTGATATCCCCTCGTCAGGGCTCACCAGGTTGAGACATTGTGCTGATGTGACCATATCACTGTCACTTCCAGAGCTACTCTTCCTGGAGCTGGCTTGAGTACCCCTGCACCATGCTGAAGGATGCACGATGGACTCACTGAATTAGGGAATCACTGGTCCAGGCTAGTGTATCTCCTCCTCATCTCCCTTTCTTCCAGAATGAGATAAGGTTGGGTCTGAATTTGTGGGATGCTCATTTTCTGCAAGAGCTGTTCAGCACATTTAGGATCAGGTTCTGCAACAGTTTTAAGCTTCCATTCATTATTTTTTTTAATCCCCAGTTAGCTTTTGGCTAGTTTCATGCCTGGAGCTGGCTTGCTACAGGTTTACATGAGCATTGGTTCAAGAAGAAGGGAGAGAAAAGGAACGCACAGCCAAGGGTGGGGACAGAGGGTGGGTTAAGCCATCCTGCACCCTCCAAGGATGAGAGGTGCAAAACACCCTCCAGAACATCTTTAATGTTATCAATACTCAAGACTAAAGGCATGAATTTTTCTTCTTACTGTTCATTTTATTTTGTTTATTATACTGATCCTCTAAACAAACATAGCAAACTGTGATACAAGCTCTGTTGTTCCTCTCCTACAAAGGATCCCAAGCAAGGAAAAAATTACAGGAAAACCTACTGAGACATAGGGGCAGAGAGCACCGCCTCTTTATTCCTTTGGGAGGAGAGTTATTGGCTCAACAGGAGCAAAACCCATATACTCAGGATGCAATGGGAGATGGAAGGACTAATGCTGGAGATGCTAAGTATGCAGGTGATGTGCTGGGCCTCAGCACTGATGCCTACTCTTCCTCCTTCCTGCATGTCTCAGTGGGTTGCCATTAGCTCCAAAACTGTATCAGTTAGCAATGCTCAAGGATCCCAGGCACATCAGAAATCTTGAAGAAGGGTTGGGGTGTCCAAGGAAAGGGATTTGCACACCATGTGATAAAGTACATTTCCAGGTGGATTTCTACTTGGACTGGCACTAAAGGGATGTATAGCATGCGCCCTTGACCCAGCTTTTCTTACTATGCCTTTTTCCAGACAAAAAGCCTGGTAACATAATCCTCACTTGAAGGGATTTACGTACTGGGTAGCTACTACTTGCTAGGACTTGTAGTGTTGGGTTTTTTTCTATAATTTTCTGCTTTTATCTCCCTGTATGAAACCTTGAAATGAAGAGTCATCACATATATCAGGAACACAAGAAATACTGTTGCCTATAGTGGTACACTTAGTACAGCAGGGATCTGAAAGAGTATATTTACATTTTATCAGCTTTGGAACTTCTATCTTACAAAGGGGGAAAAAGAGTCCTTGCCTACTGTGTGCTCCAAATGGAAAAGTCAGGAGTTTATGGCTTCAAGAGGCTTTTTTGCTAATGGTATGACCAATGCTTAGAATACTATTAAAAAAAAGAAAAATCTTTCAAGCAGAAGACAGGCTTTGGCTTTCATTCCTGCCCATGCGTCTTCCAACGTCTCCAGACAAACTCAGCTCAGGTATCTTGGGCTACTGTAAACTTCAGAGGCAAAGTTTAAGAAACAAGATGAATTCAAAAGAGTTTGTGTTGTCAGCTACAAGAGTAAAAAAATGTTATCAGCTGTTTAAGCTGCTGCTGACTAATGTATATTCAAAAGCAAATCAACACAGTCGCACCCACTCTTCAAGCATCAAGGAAACCAGATGAGACCAGTGTCTCAGAGATATGGTGTCAAAGGATTTGGTGTGTTTTTTTCATTTTTTAGACAGTAGATGGAAGGGAGAAATTGCATTAAAATGTAATGTTTGTCAATGGCAGTGATAAA
The DNA here is from genome assembly GCF_001715985.3 of Manacus vitellinus. NCBI lineage: Eukaryota > Metazoa > Chordata > Aves > Passeriformes > Pipridae > Manacus > Manacus vitellinus. The sequence continues at coordinate 45,942,234 of NW_021940208.1, read as the reverse complement.
AAAAGAAAACTTCCCTGGCCATTGCTGGCTGCTGTATGTAGCAATCTGAATACATTGGTAATGTGAGGGACTGATTAGTCCTGTAAGGCTGCCTACAGGTTAGCAGGCCTCATTTCAAATCTCTGACAGCAATATGTGTCGTTTCATGCTTCATCCTCATTCCCCATGTTCAACACAAACCGGGGTCACTCTATATATGGAAATCACTGTCTTCAGGGCAAAAAAATTAAAAAAGGTGAGATTGCCGCTTTAACCTCACTGGCCTCAGAAAATATGTTTTAGTCTGATACATTATACTAGTAGGAATTATTTATCAAGAAGATACAAGCTCGATATTTCAGAAATAATGAGATGTTCTGGTTTTGCAGCTGAAATTTTATGGTCCAGAGAGCATCAGCTATGAATTCAGAGAATGAAGTAAACTTGCAATGAATGATACACACCATGCAGCTGAAGTAAAATGGTTGTGCAAAGGGTAATATGAAAGTTATAACACAGTGCAAAGCTCACTATGTCTTAAGTGCCTTTGTTGCCAAACAGAGATGGATGTTTCAAAGACAGTACAGGCACGAGATGTTTGCAGCATTTATTGAGGGAAGTTTTGCTTGGGAGAGGAACTGCATGATGAGAAAGTTTAGTCGTTAACCCTCAAATCCCACAGCTTAGAAGGCCTACTGAAGAATTCATGGTGAGATAATTTGAGGGCAGAAATGCAATGTTCAAGTACTTGGTGTGGGGAGATTAGGTAGGCTGCAGCAAAGGCTAGCGATTCTCTCCCAGTAAGGGGTGAATTTCACTCATATCTTGATTTTACTAGAACAAAAGCAGGTATATAAATCCATAAGTGTTGTGTTACACCACTGTTCCTAGCAAATGTCTGTGATTTTAATGAGCTTATTATATTGTCTGACTTTGTTTAGTTTGCTTTCTTGTCTGATCAAACAAGCTGAGTGAAGAACTTGCATTTGGACTTTTATCAGTCTTGGGTTAGGGTTCAGCAGAAGTATTTAAATGCCAGACACAGAATCAGTTACCACATGTATAGTGCTGTCCAAAGTAATTAATTTGTTTGACATGGCTTGTGGGGATTATAAACACCATGTGACTTAATGTGAACAGAAGCACAGCCATGAGGAGTGATAGTCAGCCGTTGTAGCTACTCACATCCCTACAAGACCGACATGCAGGTGCTTGGTAATTACTAGAGGTAACAGGGCTCAGACCAGAGACTCATCCCATGGCAGTGCCATAGAATCCTGTCCTTGAATCACCCAACCCTCTCCCACAGCTCCGTCCCCTTTCTGCTGGCAGAGGCTGGATGGCAGTTGTTTTCCTTTCTAGTGTTTTGCCATCTGTAAAATCAAAAAACCAAAAACCAGACAGCAAGTTTCATAGGCTGAGACCTACAGCTGTTCAAGTTGCTTTTTACTTGACAGTGCTGGGAAGCTAATCTGAAAAAATGAGAATCTGAAAAAATCCAAAAACTATGATTTTGCAATCTACACCCCCGTGACCTTGGAAAGGAACACAATGAGTGGCTCCTCTCTTTCTTTTCCCATTTCAGGGTGTTCAAGATCATTTCCAAGCAACTCTTGGGTGCAGGAAAACACCATTCCTTCCTCTGCATTTGGGGCGATAAATCAGTCTCTGAGCACCAGAGACCATCTCAGCCCTCAGCAGATTTGGGTTACTGAGTCCACATGGCACATGCTGGTGAGTGTTCAGGAGTAGTGCTACCTGCACAGCACATCTCCCTCCCAACAGCAGGCTTTGCCTCCTGGAACTCTAGTTCTATGCTACCTCATCCAGCCCATGCAGAACTCTGGGATATCCAGTATGTCTCACTGGCACCAAGTTCTTCAATGAAGAAAATGTTTGTACTATGGCTAACATTCTTATGTTTTCAGGCCTTTTTATTCAGCACAAGTATTAAGGAGCTCTTAAATTAGTGCAAAGATCATAAGTGTACAAAACAGAACCAGGCCAATGTAAACGAGATGTGGCATTTTAGGCTGTTACAGCCCACATCCTGCACAAATCTGTGCTAGTGCTACAGTTGCCTATATCTAGACTTTTCCCAGGTATGTTCCCAGCTTCTGACATCCATTTCTGTACTCCTGTCTTTGGACACACTTAGCATCTACAATGCCTCCAAGCCAGATTCCTCTTCACATAACCCCAGAAATCAGACCAGCCAAGTCTGGATGAGCAGGGGCAGCTTTTCTAAGAGGGCATAGGGTGCTTGGGCTGAGACCTTTCAAAAATGGAGACATTTTTTTAAGTTTAGTTGCAGTACACATGTCACCAGAGGAACACAGGTCTTTGGAGATGTTCTGAAAGATCTTGTTAATATAGATCTCAGACTGAGAAATAATAATGAGAAAGAACAGAGCTTAGTCTAATGTTAAATTATTGTAAAGTATAATTCAAAGCTGCTCTGTGTGACTTAATCCAGGGTAAAAGAGACCAAGAGCTGCACCTCCACTTTGTTTCCACTGTCAATACACACATAGCAAGCATCAATGTAGATCTTGGATGAGTGTTGAAACCATACGTCTCTAAGGTTGGTTCAGGACGTACTTTTGAACAGCAATTAAGAAAAATCTGCATCCCTTCTGACTCGCTGATTATGATGAGTTCTGTTTTATCCTGTATATATTAATAGGTTGAATAGCAGGCCAATATAATTTAATATGATAAGACACTGTAGGCCTCTGAATCATGACAATGCACAGAGTCATCCATCAGCTGCTCCAGCTTTGGAAAGAGGTTTTGTTACTGCTCTGGCTTTCACACCAATGACGACTTCTCAGCAAAGAGCTTCAGGTCTCAAATCTGGGACGGTTAAGGCTAAAAGACCTGGTAAAAAGCAATCTAGCACACTGATAAAGCATCTATTTTCCTGGACTTACTTCTGGATTACTTATTTCTAAATGTGTATCGTCAGTGCAGAGGTGGAACAACTTCCTGAGTACACTGATGTAAATTGGGCACTTGGTCTCCGCATCACCTGTGATTGTATATACAGCTGAGATGCTGGGAATGCAAGGAAGGACTGAGATTAAGCATTTAAAATGGATATACCTGTCTCAGATTCATCTGGCCTCGTTTTAGGCACCCAACAGTTCACCCAGTTCAGGAATCCAAACGTGGTGATTTAAACATAGACAAAGGGGAGGAGAAGAGACATCTGGAGAGGAGACTCAGCCTGTTCAGCATTCTAGCCTGGCTGTCTCCATTTGGTGGGTGACCTCAGGTGATGTGAGGGTGGATTCCCTCCTCTCTCCACAGACTGACAGTGGTTGACTGTCACTGACTGCAGTGTGGCCTGTTGGCTTTACCCAGCTGCTCAGCTGTGTGTTCAAACTCATCCAGCACTGAGCAATGTCAAGATGATACCATCTGTAAGAATAAATGGAGCAACCACATGGCTCTAAAAAAAATGTATTATGGTCACATGCTTGTCCAGCTGCAGCCAATTGTCATGTTCTTATTTCTGGTAAGTACTTTGGGATTTGGCCCTAACCACTGACACAAATAAACACAAAGTTGATTTTGACACTGAAAGAAGAAGAAAAAGGGAAAACTATGTACAAAGTTATGGTAAGAGGAAGGAAAACAAAGGAAAAGTTCATCTGAAGGTGACTGAATGCTATTTCATAGCTCTTGGTTACTCTTTGGATCAAACTTTTGCATTAGTTAATGACTCATTTTCCTTTTTCTTTACATTTTCTTCTTATTTTGAGTCTGAATTCTGTGCAACATCTCTGCAGAAAAAAAAAATATATTTGTGGAATGCTGATTTTCTGCAATTAGTTTCTGATTTTTTAAATTTGTCCTTCACTCCAAGGCTTTTGAGCCTCCATCAAGCAGCATTTTTGAGAGACTATGGGAAAAAAAATCCTTACAAAACAAAAACAGTATTTTCAGAATTCCACTCTACTGCTTTCAGACTATTTCCATCAACCCTCTTATTCATTTTGATTTATTTCCATCCATAAGCAGACTAACGCTTTTCTATGCTTTTATTGTTCTTCAAGAATAGGCCTTCTATTGGAGAAAAATAATGTCTCTACGACCACCACTTTGCTCAATGCAGATCTTCATTAATCTGCAGCCACAGTACAGGCTTTTAGCAGCAAGCACTTTTGATGGGAATTGAATTTGATACTGCATTATGGTTGTAGGGCTTCTCACAATAGACTGTGTTCTTTTCTGTGTCTGTGCACAATCAGAGAGACCCAATTAAATAATTTGGTGCAATAATGGAGAACAAAAGAGTATGAGGGCTTAAAGTGAGGGCTTCAGCATTTGTATTCTCCTTTTTCTGTATCATGTTAATTAATTTGCCTGAAAACCAAAAGAAAGAACATAATGTGAAAAGCATAGCTCATCTACAACATGGAGGCACTTTAAATGCAGATACCATACCAAATCAACATGTAACAAAGGAACATTCATTGCATTTCCATAAGAAAAAAAAGTTGCCAGCTAATGTTGAGTGGTCCTAGTTGTGACCACTGGAAATAAGAGTAGCTATTTGTGTAGGGGAAAATCCCTCCAAGAGTTAAGGGCAAGATAATACTTTGTGCCCCTGTGATAACATCTACAAATAATGTTATGGTTTGAAACCTAATTGGTAGGTGGAAAAGCACTGGACACAACAGAGATCTGGGCCTTTAACTTCTTTTTTTCCTAATCTTCTGGGCTTGACTCTATTCTATTCCTCCCATAAAATAGCTCAAAGCAGACACTTCCGGAGAAGTGCAGCCTTGCTCCTCTGAATTAGAAACTCCAGCAGTATTTCAGTGGGCACTAGGGCAGTCTCTGCTCTGTCTGCAGCTGAGTTTATCCAGCAGAAAAGATCCATTTACTCCCTGCTGAAATAAATACTACGATCATACAGTCTTTATTCACTCCTTGGAGCCTGGACATTGAGGTCACCGAGCTGAGATTATTTGCAGCTCTGATGACAAGAGTTACACTGCACTCTGCAGTGCTATCTCATCCACAGTCCCCCTCTAAAGGCAAACTGAGATCTGTAAAACTGGCAGTTACGCATTTTTCCTCTAATAAATCTTTTAAGCTATTAATTGTTGGAAGTCCTAAAAGATGCAAACCCAAGGATTATGCTATTGTCTTTTGCTCATTAGCAAGTAGAAAAAGAATATTTGCAGAGCTGTGATCCAATTGCATTCATTATTGCTACCTGCTAAATAGTACTTCAGAGATATTAGGAGAAACAATTTACATAAAGGTTATGAATCTTATTTCACAGTATATTAAGAAAAAGAATCACATCTGGGTAAAAATATGATCACAAATTGGGATTTCAGTCCAGTTTAGAAATTTACACAATGTCTTTCTTTTTAAAAGAGAAAGATATATGTCTTAGCTAGCTACAACTAGCTTCTTTCCAGCAGGAAAAGCTGTTTAGTTTTGGGTTTGAGCATAACTGCAGCTGGTAAGCTACCTGCAGATCACTCACCCTATTAAAAAGTACTGAAAATGATCACCTCATCACGTCTCATCAAGGTGTATTACATACTTTTGCTGCTACAGCATTGTACTTCCCAGCAGAGGTGTCTTTTTATATTAATGTTCCTCTGAATATTGCTTGTGTTGACAAATTACTAGGTTGAAGCCTAGGTGGGAGGATCTGGAGGTATCACAAATGGCTAAGATATTTGCAGCTTTTAATCATTCCAATTATCTGTGCATTTCCAAAAAAATTTTTTATTTTTTAGGAGCTAGGGGTCTTATATTTCTCCTTCCTCCTTAAGCTTACTAAATATACAACAAAATCAGTGTCCTGTTCGTTAATCACCATACACTCTCACGATCAACTTTTCTGAGAAACACCACTACCAGCAATCCTGGATCAACTACAGCACAGGAGGCTGCAGCCCTACTTATCAGCCTATTTGGTATACATGTGAGCTATCATGATAAGTGCTGTTCATTTTGGTAGGTCTTCAGCCCAAAATTAAAATATGTGAGGCTTACAGTTGCAATGTTTCTACTTCCAGCATGGGGACATGAAAACAGATTGTCGTCCTCGGATTTTAGCAAGTTAGTTCTGATCCAACATTAAAAAAAAAAGGAAGGCATTTCTTCATATTCTCAGTTAATTCAGCCTAAAAGTGTCACACTTATTCAGCAGCAGTTAAAATAGTCTGTGATGAGAGCATGACAATTTCCAGCTAAACTAGAGGATAATTAGAAATGCCCCGTAGCAGGCAAGTCAGTGCTTCAATTTATTTGCTGTTTATTACCAAGTCCCTGCCCCTTGGGTGTAATGACTGTAAAGCAGCACCTGCAGCTTCCCAGTGTTTGATTTAGTGCTGTAAATGGTGCTCAGAGAGTAGATTAAGCTGGAATGTGATCAAACCTTATTTGCAATCCGATTATACAAACTGCTCCTTGCACTGACCAGATTGAAGTAATTTCCCTATAGAAACGTTACACTCACTTTGGTGTAAAAATGATTAACATTTGCTGACTGTAGGTCAGCCTTTCACTTTCAGTGTAATTCTTTATCAGGCAGGATGCCCATCTTTTTCTTATGTTTGCCACGTTTGTGTACCACACAGCATTTAACCAATGGATATAATCAACCTCCTTTTTTTTCAGGTCTTCTTGATGAATGATTGTAATAAATAAGCACTCCAGCATAAGCAGATTAAACCATTTTTTCCCCTGTTTGATTGTTCACCAGTATTGACATGCTTAATGATCTAACAGAGAACAGCTACAGAATGAAGGAATTTCCATATTTTACTGAAAATGGCTATTGAGGTATTTATAAACAGCCAGTACATACGTGGTGCTTTAACTTCAGTGTTGGGCAGGATCGCTGGGCACTCACATCAATCCAAGAACTATCCTACATTTCTTTCAAAAAGTGCCTAAATACTCACTGCCACTACTAATCCTTTCACTCTTAAATAATCAGCAACATAAGGCTTCTTGGTTCTCAGTAGCCTTTTTTTTTTTCACTGTATCAAGAATGCTGGATGTGAAAACTGTTTCTCAGACAATTAGCCTCTGGTAATGAAATGCAACCAAATATATTCTGCACGCTGAAAGCAAACACTTGGCTCTCCATATATTTCTGTGACAATCAAAGAAATATTTTAGCCTGAAATGCATTATCAAGCCTGACTCAAATACCAGCAATAACATGTTTTGTTGTATAACATTTTAAAGCTGATTTTCTACAGACATTTTAGTTCTAACCCTTTAGAGACCACAGTCCTGAAGGTTTCACAAATCACCATGTCCACACTCAGTCTCCTGGGCTGTGAACTGGGAGAATACAGTTCTGGTCCTGGTCAACAGCCTTCAGAAGGGGATTCCTGAAACAATTTGCAATATGTATTGGGTGCAGCCATGGAGGCACCATCCAGAAATCCCCAAATACGTCATGCAATTTTTTTTTTGTCAAATAGATGTGCTTGCCTGGTGACAGCCAGCAATTCACTCCCACTCAGCTCCTGTGCAAGGGCTGTGCTGAGGCAGCACCACATTTGTACCAGCACAGCTCAGAAGGGCCATCCATGGGTTTCTCTGACATATATACCTTCTGACCGTTTTTTATGATACCTGAAAGATTAGAATTAAGTCATGCCAAAAATACCCATTTAACTTCAGCATTTTTATGCTTCCTGTACAAGTATTGAAGAGATTAACATCTGCAAGACAGTGGGCTGAGTTATGGGTTTATTTATATGCCTTTAATTTTACTCCCTGATTGGAAATACAGAAAATTGTGTCTGGATGGATCTCAGTGTAAAAGTCAATTTTATCTCAATCCCACTGGAAAGAAGGGCATCACAGAGGGCATCAGGTCAGTCTGTTACCCTGCAAAAGGAGGCTTTTATTCAGCTTGTTTTCTGAAGATCACAGGAATCACATAGCAGAATAAAAGAGCTGAGTGTCATGAGAACAAGTGGTCACAACACAAAAACTTGTAATACAACTTTCCTTTAGTTTTATGGCAGCAATTCACTTTGCTTTGGACAGTGCCACAGATACACTAGGATGGGACCGTGCCATATAGGCATATGAGGATATATTGTCAATCATTTGGTTCATAAGGATAGCTCCCAATTGTAAAGTTGAGGAGAAGCATTTTGGCAGTCCCAACTTAAATGTAATGTAATCATTGCTTAGGGTTTCACAAACAAAGCTCCTTTCCTCCTGGCTCTGTGATGTCAAAAAGAAATAATGAATAGTTGCTCTTGCACCCTTAGAGGGAGAAAACCAGAGACCCAATGACACCCCGATTCCCTGAGTCTTACTGAATGGGGAGGCAATGAAAAGCTTATCCATATGGAAAGCAAGGCTGAGGTGACAGGGCTCTTGTGCAGAACAGCACAGTGAGTCCAGTCTCAGGGGCAGAAGAAGCTGACTTGGTATGTAAGTGACTGTAGCAACAACACAGAGCTGTGTAACATACATGTTCTTGTAGCTCAAATAGATACAGAAAACGTATTTCAAGAGACTTGTGTAGACCATTTACAGGTTGAATCATTTCCTAAGCATAGGAGATACATTTTCTGCTGTTTCTTTATCTTAATTCTTTCTCTGTCTTTTATTTCAGTCAGTAAAAATATAATTCTTTTTTTAATGAAAATGCAAACTAATTTTTAAGTGAGAAAAAGGGAAGGTAAGTTAACTTTGGGAATGCTTGTTTTCTTTAAATTTGACATTTATTGTGGAGAAGGTTTTGTGCTTAAGTAGCACAGCAATCTACACTGCCACATTAAAATTTCCTGTTGTGTTTTTTCCCATGGTGTACCAGCTATCTCCCAACATCTCACTCTTGCAGTCATTTTCTGTGTTTTGTCTATATTTATTTAGGCTGGCAAAAGAGACTTTGCAGTGCTAACAACAATCCCCAGGGCCCTCTACAGCTGAGGAAAAGCTCGTACTTACCCTTTTGAGGAGGTTCAGGAAAGCCTCTGGAGGTTATGCTGGGGGAGGGAACCGCTTTTCCCAGGGGACTGCCTCTTCCATTACCCTCTCACTCACTCCAGCAGCCAGCAAGGGTGGAAAGGGAAGTGACAGCATAACAGCCGCTGCAATGATTTCATATAAGGCAACGATCTATTGCTTCTTTAGGAAGCAAGTGGAATACACCAAGTGGCATGTTTAATGGGATGGTTCTTCGTACACCAGCTGTTGTTAATGTCTGTGGTAGTTCTCTCCATTGCCTCTGTTTTTTCCAAACTAATTGGAGGTTTTCTTATGTTTACGGTGTAACATATTGTCAGTGAGGAGGTATTGAAATACGTCAGATAAATGAAGACAAATGTCCAGGTGAGGGTTTTCGGGTGTGGCTGGAGGCTGAAGAGATACAAGATTGGTCTGGGGATATGCTAGTGTTCTATCTTCCAGAAATTGTCCCTACATGAAACTGTTCACGAGGTACCTTGAAACTAATTTTGGCAGATCAATTCAAATCTGACTTCAAGAAGTTAAAAGTCTGTGTTACTTAGGTTACCATGAGCACTGCTAAGCTTTACAGTCCCTGATGGGACCCCTGGTCCCCTATCCATTGGAATGGCACAGGGTCCCTGCAGGACCCTGCACCTTGTCCCTGCTTCATGAGGCAGTTTTACTCTTCCTGTGCCCTGGCAGTGAGTTCAGGTTCTTATAGGTGAGTGGATGGGTAAGTGACGCAGGGGAGCTCCATACTATGGGTGCACTCAGAGCCCTGACAACACCAACATCTCACACAGCACTTCTGCTGGCAGTGAACTTCCACCAGAAGAGGATTTCACAAGCTCTTCTGTTAGATTTTGGTGTCTGTACCTGCTGCTTGTGGATGGTTAGGAAGTCCAGGTAAGAACAAAACCGTAGGGGTTGACATGTGCAGAGTTGCCTACAAAAACTGTTTCAAACTGACTGTGCTTTCCTGGGGTGATCCTCACTTATTCCCAAACTATGCTGTGCACTTTGGCACGTACAAAACGCAGAGCAGTTCTCATGATCTGAAAGCAGGAGCCAGGCACTGCCAATTTAATTTTTGATTCTTGCTTAAGCCAAGATTTGGATGTTATGGCCAGAGTTTTAGAAATAGTCTTAAATTTAATATCAGTTACATTGGAAATACACTCTATGTCTTATATGCATTGAGGTCAATGCTATTTGACTGAGAGGGTCATTGGCTCTATTGTAACACTTGTCCTTCCCTTGCATAGCCAACATTTTGGATACTTATGCCAACAAATGGCCATGGCTGAAGAATAGTCACCTGATCCCATGATAAAAATTAAAGCACTTTAGTCCAGCGTGATGGCAATGTCAGAGCTGCTGAGAACTCAGATGCTACAATCCCTCTGTGTCACTCAACTCATATAAATGAGCAGTTTTGTATCAGCCCACTTCATTACTTCCAGCCAGGTTGAGTCCAAGGCCTGGTTGAGAGATGGTTATCAGTTGCTAATAAAATATTTGGAGTTGCAACCTGCTATAGTTTAATTGCAGAGGGATCTGCAGAGGTTAGGTCTCATTGCAAAATCTAAAAGGAGCATTGATAGAATGAAAGGGCACCTTATAATGCGCTGCTAACCCAGAGAATCTAGCCCTCTGCATCTGCTCATCACTTATATACTAAAGCCTCTCCTACCCTCCTATGGAAAAAGAGGGAATGCAGCAGTGGTCCTGGTGAGTTGCTTGCTTTTGCTTTCCTTTAAGTCCAGGACTGAGCTTTCCAGCTCTGTGAACTCAAGGACCTAGAGGAAAAAGAAACACCTGCCCTGAGGTGCAGATAGACCTTCAAGGAAGGCTGATGTATTCCTTTCTTGGCTTTCTCCCTTCTTCCTATGGTGGACTACATTGCTACATGCAGCCAGCAGTGCAAAATGCAGAAAATATTAATCTTGAAGGAAATAAATTATTGAAGAGATGACATCAGCTCAGCACCATCACAATCTGATTGTTGGCCTTATTTGACAACATCATTAATACTCAGGGATGACTGGGATATCCTGCAAAACAAAATAGGTATCTTGGTGCAGAACTCTGATGAAGAATGCAATAGAAAGTGCAATGGCAGGAGCTGGAGGGATTGCTCACAAGAATTTCTACTGACAGCTTGGAGATTCCCAAATGGAAGAAAGTGAGGGGTGGAAAGACTTGGATATGTCTGTCGGTCAGAGCTTCACAACTGAGCTGCCAGTTGTGAAGCAGCCAAGAAAAAGGCAGGGAAAAAATAAAAAACGAACAAACAAACAAAACCCAAACACCAAACCCCAAACTCAACCAACCAAACCCCTCCCCCCCACCCAAAAAAAGGAAAATAACAAACAAAAAAACCCTAACCAAGAAAAAAACTCAAAGGCAACAGCCCAAGGTATTGCAAATAAATGCAGGGAAATATGAAAGACAAAACAGTGTAAAAGAGCGAGGAAAGAAGTGTCACACTGGGGCAAATAAGCCTAAGATGCTGCAGCTGCTGCCATCATTGCCATGCAGGCAGTAGGGATGCTGGTCTCCTGGACAGTGGGCAAAGTGTCAAGGGAGAGGGAGGCACCAGTGTTCAGGAACGAGTACAGAGGAGGAGTCCTCAGATAGCTGGGATAATGGAGATCCTTTTTAAAAGAAGATATTAGAAGTGCTTGTCTTGCTTGGTCCAGCAAAACAAAGTTGATGTGGCATGCAGAAGGGAAGTAATATGCAGGGCAGGAGAAGAGCAATTTGAAGGACAATGTTGGCAGAGTAATAAATAGTGTTGAGCTGATCCTTTCTAAGTTTCAGCTGAAAGTCAAAGCATTTTGAAGCATGAAGTTCTGGAATAGCAATAGCTGGAAAATGAGTTCCTTCTTAAGAAGGAGCAGAATAGTTTTATAATATGTGAAGTGATGCTTATGGAAGAGGAAGATGCAGTGCCCCTTGTTTTACCGGGTAACACCATGGATATATGCTGTATGGATATATTTGTAACTAAGGGACCCTGACACTCAGAGGTGGGGGGTTTGTGGCCAGTTCCTTCTCTCCTTGAAACATGTGAGCCCAAACACATGCTGGCAAGCACCGAGGAGCCTTGCCCAAGCGGGTGCCCAGCAGGAGACGGGTGAGGCACAGTATCCTCCAGCTAGAAGCAAAGCCTGGAAAGGAGAATGGTGTTTCTTAGGCTGGCTGGCTTAAATTCATGTGTTGTTCAGCAAGGTGGTCTATGGGCACTGACTGCAATGTGGAGGCTTAAGTAAGCAGTGTGGAATAACGTGGATTTCTGTGCTGCAAGCTCAAGAGAAGCAACCAATATTAGTTATGCTTTGCAGTACTAGAAAGCCCCTGTAACTGAGACAGACACAAACTGCAGACTTATGGATGCTTCCACTATCTAATAATTCTCCTGTGCTGACAGAGTCCTATTCCAGCACACGTGGCAAATAACTGGGGAAGCACAGACTGGGAACAACCCATTTTTCCAATGGTCTCAAGTGGTAGCAATCTGGAAGCACTTCCCAAGATGACACAGTGCTGACAAGCCCAGAGTGAAAGACAGGTAATAAAATGAGAACAGGTGGAGCAGAAGATTCATTTGTAGTAGCTACAATGCTGAATTATTACTCGCCCAGCCCATTTGAGCTTTCAAATGCTAGATAAATCATTCCACTCTGACATTTTAAAAAAAAAGGCATATTTTAGCCTCATCCAAGTAACTTTATAGAGAGTAATGCAATCCCTGTCCTGATGAGGTTACAGGATAAGAAACTGCTGTCAAAACCAGATAATTATGATGAATGTAACCAGTAGCTTTAATGCATGTTTTTTGATCCCTAACCTGTTGCCCTCAGAGACTATTGTCACTGCAACTCTGTAAAAACTCCATCCCAAGTCCAGTTTTAAATGGTTTTTAATGTGTTCTCAATATGGTTTCAATAACCATCATCATATGTTTTCCCCATCAAAACACTGAAATGCCTTCAAGGTGGAAAAGACATGGAATATCTTACCCATTCCAAGAAAGGGATGGGCTCTGAGAACTAAGGTGGCTTGTAAGAAGCCAGTGCCAGTAGAAGACTGTCTTGCAGTAGATTTCAGAATGTGAACATTTCACAGGTTTCACCAAAAATTGTTAGAGTTGTCCATGCTATTGCTCTGCTTTCTCAATTTGAGTCTGCTTCCTGTCAGAGCTCTCATTCCTAATGGCCACCCCAGTCTTGTACGTGGCAAGTAGCTCATCTTGTCTGTTAACATCCAGGATGTGGCACAACAGTGAACAATTTCAGTTTGACATAATCTTTGTGGGTGTTTCATAAGAATGGATTTTCAGGACACACTTGACAGAGGAGAGGAGTAGAAAGGCACTAGAAACACTAACTGGTAAGAGACATAGTGATGTGTGGGGCAGGAAACAATAAAGGGATTAGCAAGACCAGTACTGCTGGGATGAAGGGCATGAAAAGGAATATGGTAGGAAGAAAAACACCTGAGATACAGTAAGGTCAACATGAAAATTTTCCGCTCAGTTTTGTTAGAAGCTGGGGTCAAAGGAAAAGATTTGGTGAAAGGTATGAAACGATCTGTCCAAGTAAAGGAGGTTTCTTTAACAGCAGCAGGGCTCAGATAGAACTGGAGGGTGTAATTTAGGTGTCAAAGAATAATGCAGACATTACGAGGGATTTTAAAACTGTGGATAGATACTTTGGCTACTGGAAGCAATCTGAAGTGCATTATTGAAATGAAAACCAATTGAACATGGAGACAGTGCAGGTTTAGCAGGAGGCAGAGAGGGAAAATTAAGGAAGTCTCCATGGCTCTCTGTCTGCATAAAGAAACAGAAGGGGGGAATTTTCAGTAAAAAGGGAACAAGTGGTGTAGTAAGAAAAAAGATTACAAGTGGGGGTTGGACATATTAGCTGAGAACTGCTGGATAATATAAGATAGTGTTTCAGTGGAGTGGGAAAGTGCAACAGACTGAAAAGAGGGAAGGTCCTTGTGTTCTTAATGTTATCTAAATTCATGGAAATGGAAGGCATTGCTCAACATGATATCTTCGGCATGCAACAGGGAATCTGGTAGGTACCACTGACTGTACTGACTAGTGGTAGGATTCATCTGCCTAAAATTAGGCAACCAGAGTAGTCTTCATCCAACTGCCTCTTCCAATATCCAGTAATTCTAATCATATCTGCCAGCACCATGAAGATATCTTGGACACTTTAGTGCAGGTTCAAAGGACACTAAACATTTATGTGTCTGCAGTGACATCTTGGTCATTATCTTCTTTAACCACATTGAGACCTGAAACACTCAACTTACATTAAACATCAACGCTGTAGACTTTTACATTTGAATGCCCATGATCTGGAGCTGAATTTCACATTAGATAGTTCTACTCAATTGAGACGAAGGGAGTGAGCAGGGCTACCTACTACATGTAGAATTGTGAAGATGATTGCCTTCAAATCTTCTTTAAAAATGTGAAATTGGATAAAAAAGGATAAATGTGTTCAATTTTTTAATTTATTTTTTTAGGAAAACAGAGACCAGTTTGGGATTGGATTGATGTTTGGCCAACCTGTTCCCTTTCATCTCCAACTCATAATACTGTTATCTGAAACCAACTATAATGTGTGCCTTTTCAAATCCCGATTTATGAATTTCACGGTTTGAAACTAGTATGACAACTCTGGTATGTACACATAAATGAGATACTGTAGTATTTGCAGTTTGTGTGGTTATTTGTTAGAGTATCATTGATTTCAGTGCAATTCCTATTTGATAGGTGCCTAGAGTGTAAATGCTAAGTGGCAACTTATTGTTTTATCTCTCCTGGTGAACTAATTCAGGTGACTGAATCTAGACAGGAACATATCTTACATACACTGTGCCATCGCAAGTGACAGAAAAAGTGTGCACCCAAAGTACCTTCCACTAATCAAATATTGAGGCCATAATGAAGGCAAGTGAGACGTTATGGAACATGTCTCACCTGCTGTATCATCAGCAAATATTTCTGAAACTCAAGAGTCACCTGCTTTACACCATGTGAAAGTCAAGCTGGTGTCTGTATATGCTATAGATAAATATTCTGGTTTTACTTACTCCACACTTGACTCAGTTCATTCTTTAGTTTAAAAATGGAGGTATACCTTCATTTAAGTAGAAATTAGAATAGTGTCTCTTTTCTTAAGTGCAGTCCTGTCATTTCACACCTCCTCATTTAGAGACCCTTAAAACTCTAATGAAAATCCTGAATATAGAGAGACAGGTCATTGACTTGAGGAACAGGCGAAGCAAATTTCTAGAAATCCATTATGCAAAGAGGCAAGTAATGTCTTTTTCTCAGTAGCAACATCTTGAACTAAAAAGGAAAGATAGCCCATCTAAAGATATAGCTCAGAAAAACAGAGGGTACTGCAACTACCTTTCATAATAAAACACATCTTACTGGTCATTCAAAATTAAAGACCAGATTAAACATGACAACAAGGATTTTTTTTCTATATCATGAGACACACATTTCTTCATTTACAAATAAATGGATTAGCAATACAACAAACCACTTTCTGCTCACTCTTGATGGAGCTGTGTTGAATAATACTCCATTCTTTGAACTCTGTAAGTGAAATTAGAGTGCTAAAGGACTTTACAGAAATATGTTTGGAAGAATAGCTAGATTTTGGGAAGATGCAGAAACAAGAAAGAAACTGTCCTCAATAAAATAAACACAAGGAAATTCTGACTAAAACATATAGTTTGGGCTAGCAAAACCTGTAACACTGCCATTCACAAAGCTAAAAGAGGTGTCAAGTTATAACTATCATCACCGCCTGTCCTCCATACTACCAGTCTTGTTTTCCCTTTGTCTCAGATGATATCTTGTCAAAGAAAAGTGGAGTGAATGGGTCAACCTGGTTTTTTTATTAAGATGGTGTGTATCAAATGAAATGGAATTTCCTCACTGAATAATGAACATAAGGGAATGGGCTAGAGTATCACAAATAGTTGCAGGTTATCTTTAATTTGGGCATATATGGACTTTCTCACCCTCCTTTTTATAACTGTAAAATTTTCCTGGCATAACTTATTTGTGCTGAAAGCACATGAGAGAAATACAGTGACATATAGCTGGCCTGGCTTTTAGTGAAATCTATATAGAATACAAAGTAAAATTCCCATCACTAATCCTATAACAGCTTGCACACCTTAATCAGAAAAAAACACTAACAAAAATCCATTGCAGCAATGCAAACATCTTGTCTGCATCATCACACACAGGAGTCTGTAGGCTTCATGTATGATCTGTATTAAAGCAGCATGTAGGCTCCTCAGTTATGTTCCTGTATCTGCTACTGCTGTTACCTACGTGCATCAGTTACCTATGTGTCCCCAAAGGCTTTGTAAAGGGGAGTCAGCTGAGCCTCCCTACACACTTGACAGCTACAAAAGTTAATGACCCCCCCTTGGATGGCATTTCCACAGCCAGGCATGTGCTGGTAGGTGCAAAGATGAGGGGGGAAAGCCAGCAGTTATGAGTTTGAGCAGTCGCCCCAGCCCATGAGGAATGACTTTCTAACGACGGTATTATCCTTTGTTTCTTCTTGGCTTAGGTTGTCTCCTTTTAATTCATTGTGACTCAGAAAAAAGTTGCTGTGAGTCCTGAGCTTGGGAACTACTGCCCTGGCCTCCATGATTTCCAGGAAAATACGGATCAGTAAGCAGAAGATAAATCACAATATAGTTTTGAGTGACAAAGAATTCCTGTAAATCTTTAAAAGAAAAAGTGGTCAGTCACAGAGGAGAGAGTAACTTCTATAATCTGCTGTTCACAAAAGGAGAATGTTACCTGGGAAATATACATTAGCCAGCCTTGATAAATGTTCTCTGCTCTTCCCAGCTGGGGAGATGTTAGTTTTCATGAGTAAAGACAAGTCTCATCTCCCTGTATTTGGCTATATGCTATAGTAAGAAGTGTTTGGCTGCTCAGTGTATTTTTTTTTCTAATGCTTAGCTTTTATGTGTTTTCTACTCAATTTGCATGAGACAGTACAGAAATGGATTCTACATGACATAAGTTGTTAAACTGCAATCCATGAACATTAAAAATACATTCATCCAGGAGTATGCATTTCATGTTCCTAATTTTCAAAATGTTTGCCTTGTGAGGATTTATTAGTAAATATTTGAGCATGTCCCTATACCACATGAAGTTCCAGCTCCTTCGTGGCTTGCCTTCACAGCTAACCTCTGAAAAGAGAGAACAGACTATACTTCCTATAGGTTTCATTTATAATAATGGTTTAGGACAAAGGAAAGAAGAAGAGGGATAGAGGAACTTAGCTGGATGATGGACGAATATGGAGTAATTTGACTTCCATGAAATGAATAGCCACCATTCAGGCACAGATTTCATGGTACAATTGACTACACTAAGGTTAGATGACATCTCACCATTTTTTGTTAGTTTTACAAACCCTTGACTGTGGCATCCTAAAGTATTCCTATTTCTCCCTTTCCAAATACTTAAAATATCATCACCTAGCACAGTAACAGGCAAAGCAAAACTGTCACACTGGACCTGCTCCAAACTCCACCCTATCCAGCAGCACATCTCTGACAACAGCAGGCATTCAAAACCCCAAAGATGTGTCAACAAGTTCCCAGTGTGCAAATACAGACTAAAGTCCCTTGCATTGTTTCATTGCCTCCTTTAATAGTTAGAGATTGGCTTAAGACCCAAAGCATGACATTTAAGTCAATTAAGTATTAAACAAAAAGTGGAAGTGCAAGCTCTGCGTATTATTTGTATTTCTTGGAGAACACCAAGCACACAGACACATGGAGTGGGCTGATTCCAGGGTGACTCGTACAAGGAAAAGTCTTTTCATTTGCTGTCCATGGGCTCAGGATCAGCTTTGACATTAATGTTTTGGATATATAGAGCAGGAACCAGGCCACTGTGCAAGCCAGAGGCATCTAGTGCCAGCTATGCTCTGCTTCTTTGTGTGCTCGTGAAAATCCCTCTAGTTAGGTGGGTGTTGTAAGTGTTAATTAATGCAGCAGACCAATGATTTAAAGAGTCATAAGTGATGGAAAAGGGAAATTTATTAGTATGTAGATATTCATATCCCTTTTCTCTGTTGGTTTTATAGTCAGAAGTGCCTGGACAACTACTGTGTTTTCATTCATCTATATGAGGAAGTTAAGGTATATATTTACAGTAACCATTTATAGTTAATCTTTTTTTCTTTGCAAACTTTAATTTAATAACTCCTAATATCTTCAGTTGCTTTCATACACAACGTGCTTTCTGAACTAATGCTTTCTATTCCCTTCTGAATAGAAACCACTCCTGCCCAGACCTTGTGCAGCGAGGGATTTGAGTGCGGTAGACAATTTCAAAGACTGCTCTTTCTATTTAACAATCAGTGCATTAGGCTAAAATATTCACACAGATGCACTAGCAATTGAAAGGGTGTGCAGTGTAGTGACAAGGTCCTTCTGTTACCTGGACTGTAGAATGATGAATGAGCATTAGTGGAATATTCTTTCAGCCTTTAGGTTTACCTTGATCTTCTCACAGAATGCAAATTGACATTATACCCACATTTCTATAGTATTTATTACTGTGGTCATGATGTGAGGGCTTTTTTAAATATGAATAGTGTAAAAGGGGAAACATATTACTGCAAAGAGGCATTATTGTGCTGGGAATGTATAAACAGCTGAGAAGAATAGAGCGACATGCTCATAATGGAAACTGAAAGCTCTTCATTTTGTCCTGATTGTCTACCCTTCCTTTTTAAACAACCTTCCTTTTTCCTAGCTATCAATACAAAGTTCTTTTTGGTAAAATGAAGTGCATTCATGCTGCCTGAAAGAAGCTTTTAAAGTTGATCTGTGCCCACACAAAAGGGAGGCAGTGTTTGAGCACATCAAGTTGAGGAAGCAAACTTGGTCAATGTTCATTACTCATGGCTTGACACTCTGAGCCTCCATATCATTTTGTAAAGAATCAGATAAACTTTCCTCATGATAAACAACTGAAATAATTTTTCTTAGCTGTCAAGTCCTTTTTTCCCATTTCCAGCCTGTTCTCACACTCTTCCCAGCTCGTAAAAGCAACTGAGCACAGCTCTTTGGACTGATAAATGGGCTCCTTTCAATTGGTGGCAGGCTTCAGGAAAAAGAGATAATCCTGGATAATGTGGACACAGTTTTCATTTCATGTCACCCAATTAAACTGCAATTATCCGGAGTGCAACAGCAGAAAAACTGGAAAGAATGGTTGGAGAATGAGGAGCCCTGGCTCCCTGGGACTCTTTATACTACACACATTAGCCTAGATTTGTTCTATTCTGATAATAAAGTGCCAGTCTAAGCACTTAGCAGCACACAGTGAGAGACAGACCAGCTGCAACCTGTAGCTCAGAATGAAATACTATTGCAAGTGCTCTGGGAAACATCAATTTGATCCAGAGTAACTTTCCGGGAGATTATTTGCATCAGGAATCCAAAGCCCTGTGCTGTGGTTAATTACAACCAGAGCAGTATGGTCAGGAGGTGCTCTGAACAATGCAATGAAGTTCAGATTACAGGTAAAATCAGGACAAAAACCGTCTTTTCTTAGCATGACTCACAGTAGCACTGCAAGCCAAAATAAAGCAGGTATCAACCATTTTATTATGAAGGCAAACCGCATTAACGTATCTTATCTCTTCAGCATTTTGGCTGAGATCTAGGGCAGGATGAATTTAATATGTTAATATGTCTTATTAAGTTACCGCTCTTGCAGTAAAATTAACTGGATAATCTAACAGATCTGTTTTATCTCTAATTACCATGATCCTGGTAAACTGCAATTAAATAAACAGATGGAGTTTTTCAGCTTGTGGCCTGGTGCATGGGAACATTTTAGTAATTGAAATGCATGTATTTGCTATTATTTCTTTATTTCTTTTGCTCAACCCTTATGAGTGCATGGTGCCTGTCCTATAGGCATGGGATGTAAATACGAGGGTGACAGATGAAGTGTCTCCTGCAACTAAAAAGCTTTGTTCCTGGAAGTCCCTACTCTTTGCCCTTGAATTTTTTACTTCGTTTACTCCTACACGAAGGACCAGGTGGAGCTACCTCAGGCTGTGAGACAAGTCAGGCAATTTGGCCTACTTTTCCTCTTCATGAGAGGAAAGATGGGCTTTAGGATGTTACATTGCTATGTATTGTGAACATGCAGAGAATCACTTTTGCTTGGGCTCCCTTCACACACTGGGGAGCAGCAGCTCACCTGAGGCTGTGTGCAAGTTCCTGTGCCAGGTGGTGTGGGTGCACTCGCCCCATATGAAAAGGGGGCAACGAGAGACAGAAATTCCTAGGTCAGACATAGAGCTCCCCAGCACAACTGTCGGAGACTCTTATGTATTACTTTAGCCCTCATCAGGCACCAGATTTCACAGGTTTTGTGTAGGTCAATATCAAGTGATAAACTATTTTTACAATATGTTTTTGTTAGCAAGTCACGTAACAGAAAAGCGTGTGATATTTTTGCAGGAAAGGCAGAGCAGATCTGAAACCGTGCTGTGATGAAGCACACATTTCCCAAATGAAGTACAGCTATTTCATAAGCAGTTAGTTTTTGGACTGGAAATATTCTGTTCTACCTGTATTTTTCAGTTTGACCCTATATACAGGTTTTTATCAAATGTTAAAATGCACTTCCCCATCCCACCTGGGAAAACCCCAGGTGCAGAAACATTTGGATTCTTCAGAGATGTTAATAAAATTGGGATTTCCCTGTTTCCAAAATAATACCATGCCTCCCACGCTCTTTATTCCATCCCTTCACATTCCTACCTGAAGCAGGTTCTGGGTTGCTTTGAAGATTGCTTTTCTGTTTAAAACTTGAAAGGCACCTTGCTCCTCGTGGAGCCTATTTAAATAGCAAAAAGCTGCACCTTGATGTGAGAAGGAGTGGAAAGAGGGGCTGTGGCAGGAGTACGGGCACTCACACGTGCAGATGATATTAATGGAGAGGTTCAGGTCCTCCGCAAAAGGGTGGAATTTATACCAATAGAGATAAACATTTTAAAGTGTGGTAACTTTCTTTTGACTGTTTTGTGTTCTCAAGGAGCCTTTAAGCAACTGTCCTATAAAGCAGGGCAGTCAAGAGCCCTAACTGGGGGCTAGTTTTCTGGCAGCAAGAGTGGTAGCATGATTATAAGGAACAAATGTATTTTGCTTTTGGAAGCACCATCTGGGGGAAAAGGTTAGTTGACCAATGATTTGTTCCTATTAGAAGCTGACACCTTTTTTCAAAGCTAGTCCTAAGATTTCAAAGATGACCAGGGTTGAAGAAGGAGGGGAGGTGCAAAGGCTGATATGCATATGTAGATAAAGAAAGGTGATTTTATTTGATTTAAGGAACAACGTTTGGGCAACAAAGTAAAATAAATCAATCTCTTATGGTTCTAGGAAGAAGAAGGTTAAGTGCTTGAGCAATGTCAAGCCTGAGATCTGTCCTGATGAGCATGTCAAGGCATTGATCTTATTAAATTGCATTTATCTAAGTAAAACTAGAAATTAGGTCTTGTGTACAACACAGTATGTAGTACATTAGTCTTTTAGCAGAGTACACAGAGTGTGCAGAGTGGATTAACATTGTGCGTTAACAGCATATAGTGCAGTGTAATGGCAAATGATGTTGCATAAACTCATCACACTGCTTATGCCAAGCAGTGTGCATGTAATTAAAAGAAGGTCCCTTCCCAAGCAGATCTGCTGTCCAAAGAGGCAAGAGAGACACAACACCTTGGGCACAACACCTTGAATTGCTGGGCATAGAACCTGG
Source organism: Manacus vitellinus (assembly GCF_001715985.3). Lineage (NCBI taxonomy): Eukaryota > Metazoa > Chordata > Aves > Passeriformes > Pipridae > Manacus > Manacus vitellinus. The sequence continues at coordinate 45,920,426 of NW_021940208.1, read as the reverse complement.
GATTTCCAGCATTTAGGTCAGTTACCTACCAGGAACTAGACAGTGCTGGGTAGAAGATATGCATATCAGTCACATAACTGTTTTACCATCTCTTTTCTTATCTTGGAAATATGACAAGAATTAAGATTATTCAAGCCAGATGCTGGCTTCATTTACAGCTAGGGAGCAAGGAGAGTAAAACCTTCATAAATGTTTCTATTTCCTCATTTCTTTCTCCAAAGAGAAAAGCTATCATGTACTAGTCTTCAGGAGAGGTAAGTGGATGACATCTGTAAATCTCTTTAGAAATAGATGTATGCCATATAAATACATATATTTTTTAAAATATATATGATGCCTTAAAACATCTCTGTGACTGATCTTTCATTCCAGTGTGGGAAAGTTATGCATTGTAAGGGACTGAATTTTAAAGGACTGTAATCTCCATGTGATCCTTCTCTCCATTTCTATCTATTTGCAACTTGTTAGGAAGAAACAGAAACTCAGGGATGGCTGCAGTTTACTTCCTGTTCTACTGTTCCTCTTAAGTTGTTCTGGGAGGAGAAATACTAACTCCTGAGGATGTAGCTTTACCAAAATATCAATGTGTACTTTTCATAAGAGTTTCATTAGCTGATGGCATTTTGCTTGATTACCAGCAGTCATTGTTCCCCTCAGAAAAGAGCAGTGTCAGATAATTTCACCCCCTGCTTTCTCTTTGGTTGCACAGTGGCCAGAAACAGGAATTAGAGACCCCCAAACCAAGCGGAGGCCAGGGCTCTGAATGGAGCAGCTCTGTCTGAACCTCATGCTAATGAGATCAGGAAGGGAGGAAACGTTGAACTCCAACCCCGGGCTGCCAAGCAGCTTGCCCCTGCCTCTGCGGTGGGCAGAGCCAGCTGGGAGCAGTGTGGGTCCGAGGTACCCAGGGGATCAGGATGCTACTCAGCTGGCAGGAAAGGCAGCAAGAGTTTCACTTATCTTAATAGCTCCTTTTGTTCAGGAATCACAGTAGCAGCCCTTATTTGCAAACTTGGATAAGTATAATGCACTCTGAGCTCTTGCACAGGTGCTGGGCACTAGTGATTTTTCTCCCTGCCTGCACAATGCCTGCTTTTTTTCCAGGGCTGCAGGAAGGAACTGGAAAGACTCAATCAGACAAAAAAGCACTGGCTGCACATTTGGCCAAAGTGTTGACTGGCTTTTGTTGCTGTGTACATAGTGCCATCCATGAGCCCAGCAATGATGACCTAGAAGGTGATCTGACAATGAATGTTTCTTTTGGAGAATGTGTCAACTAGTGTAGAAGCTTGCACATTTGTAATTAGACTGACTAGTTCCAACAGATAATTGCCTGGCAGTCTGTCGTGATAGCTGTGTAGATAAACAGTGTGTTTTCTTTCCTTCCTTCAAAAACGTAACAAGGGAGGCAAAAACAGGACCTGGAGTATTTGCAGAGATAAAGTAAAAAAAGATAAATCATAGTAAGATGGAGAACTTAAGAAAAGCAACACGCTCTTGTTGAGCTATTATTCTGAGAAGTTACACTCAGTGAGGAGCTGCCTTACTGAATTAGGCAGGTTTATACCACGTCAATGCAACTTTGCTAACTTGCTTTCTTTGATAATCTGTTATTGGACTGTTCCAGTAAAGATTGCCTGCCAAATATGGTGGTTTCCTTCTCTTTTATTTTTTTTTCTTTTTTCATTTTTTTTTTCTTCTCCTGTTGTGGTTTACAGCTTGCCCAAATCCACAAGAGGAGGTGATTGATGTTATCATAGGTTGGTTACTGAATGTAACACTGTCCAGTTCATGAATAACATCCTCTTCCTCTTAAGTTTTGCTGTTCTCTAAGTTCACTAGGTGCTGAGGGACCACGAAACTTAGGCTGAATACCTGAGGACAGAGTGAGACTTATAGTACTTGCCTCTTCAACATGGATAGGGCACTTGTGGATTAATAGTTTGAGGAACCTTAGAACATGTGGCTCTTTAAGATGTTGGTGCTTCTACGCAGGCTTTTTTTTTTCCTGTGTTAACCTCTGCTAAGTTAACAACTTAGGAGGTGGAGCAATCCACCACATGTGATTTAGAACAAAGTCAGTTAACCCACCACTAGAATGCTTGAAACTAAGTCTAACCTTACACACAAATATAGTCCCTCTTGTTAAGACTTCTAGGAAGCTAGCAAGATGCTTGGAGCAAAAGAAATCCTCACTGTTAATGAGCACATCTTTTTCCAATAAAGAAGGAGGAAGGATACAGTATATCCTTAAGGCTTTTGCTGTTTGCTTTGTTATGATTAACCTTCTGGTAGAAGATGTTTCTTCTGTTGTGTGACAGGTTGTCATCATAATAACTATTCTCAGACATTTCTATTGTGTTAAATTCAGATACCCTTGATCAGTATTGAGCACCTGTTGTTCTACAAACCTATGAATAAACGTGTCTGCTGGTGTGATCCACAGTGGATTATAAACCTTTTGCTTAATTATTTTAAATTATAACATTACTAGGTGCTTGTAACATAGATTATTGAAAGACCCATTTTTCCTTTCTGGAAGCACTAATTTGAAACTTAATTTCCATTAAATTTTGTTCCATTGGATTTTGCTACTTGAAAAAATGTCAACAAACTAAAAATTTTCTTATTAGAGAAAACCAGAAAGACAAAATATTTCTTTATTCTTAATGTAAATGTGGAAGGTAATATAGTGATTCATAACTTTTCCAAACCAAGTTATAATATTTAGTGACAAGAAAAGTAACCAAAAGTAACTCTATTAAAGAAAAGTATTTGGGAATAGTGGGTTATATTTTTCCTATTCTCTTTGCAAGAAAGATGGGAATGCAAGATAACAGTAGAATTATCCACGGTGACTTTAGTCTGTAGTTTATAATTCCTAACTCTCTCAGAATCCAGAGGACTGAATTCAATTTTATTTCCTTCTTAAAGATTTGAGACAACACCTTTCACAAGGTTATGTCAGTACTTCAATTTATGAGACGTGGAATGGGTTTCTTACTCTCTCCCATGGATTTCTTGTTCAAAATAATTTAAATAAATATAGGACAACTAGGGTAAGACGTGGACCCTGGTGGCCTTTCTTCATTTGAGCTACGAGGCACTCTGGGTGTGATCTCTCAACTCCCACCATAGTTAATCAGCTGGAAAAACGTTTAACCAGTCATCGAGCATGGGAATAAGGAGGACTCTATGACAGGTGAATTAGTGGGGATGTGGGAATCGAAAAATCAATAACTTGTACAGACTTAATTAGGATCTTATTGCAATGCTGGGATGCAGAGGACTGTCTACCACTGGATTTTATATTCATCTGACCTTGCAAACCCAGACATCACAGTGGTACATTATCCTGCCCTTAGCATCAAACTGAATGGTGGCCCACCAAAGCATCCATCCCACCCAGCACCTGATGGCTGCCTGTGCCGGGCACTGGCACTGTAGGCAGCAGCAGCTGCAGGGTGCTGTGCACATAGCTGTGGTAGGTATGGGAATGAATGGTAACTAGGGTTGTTGCTGCTGTTTTTATTTTGGCTAGTTGGCAGAGGTCTCGCTATTCTTTAGCTTTTGAATTAGGATGATGTAAAAGGCCCCAGCACTATGCTAAACACTACACTACAAGGTTTATCAGAAGAGGCTATCAGTCATGGGAGAGTTACCCACAATCAGAGAATTAGGAACAAATTCTGTGGGTAGTCAAGAAGTTTGTGGGTTAAAGAAGTGAGTTAGTTCCTAATCATCTGTGACTCTGGATGACTGGTATTCTGTAGGCTGACCATGCTAAATATGTGGAAAGGCAAATGGGCATCTACTTTGTGTGTGCACCCATGAAGGCCATCTGAGGCACACCTGCAGCCGTGTACAACTCTCCTCTCTGGGTTGCCTGTCCCAGGAGTCTCTAGCACACATTGTTAAATCCGTATGCTTGAGCTATCAGGCAGATGCATCACCCCTGTATGACCCTGGCTTTTTCTAAAGTAGAAGGAGGAAGCTTGCTTGGGTGAGTATATCTAAAACAGAGGAGCTCAAGTGCTGGTTGTTATTAACATACCATGCTGAAAACACAGGCTGCCTCAGCCTTGAGCCCTCCAAGACACCAGGTCTGTAACGTGGTTGATAACTCCCATTCTCTGAGGTCATTCCCTGGGTCTCACACTGACTTCCTGCATGACTTCAGTTGCTGTGTCTGCATCATTTTCAAAAATAGTTTTGAGGGGCTTTGAAAATACAAAACTCATACAGGGCCAAATTCAAAGATCAGTGAGAGTCTTCCCACCACTACTGGTGGGCAAGACAGGAGTGGCCCCTCCCCTGGTTCAGAAGTCTTGCCTCCTAGTCCTAAAGGGGACTCTAATTAACCTGTGCCACATGACCTAGCTTCGAGCTGAATCCTGTTTCAGCCTAGCCTTTTCTAAGCACTGCTTAATTTTATTTGTTCCAGGCTTCCAGTTGTCTCATGTGGGAGCGCTCACCATCCGCTCCTCTCCCCTATTGTTTGCAGCCAGTGTGCAGTGCTGTGTGCCACAGATGGAGTTCCTCGGGAGATTAATGATGTGCTGAACAATGCCTTGTAGTTGATACCCTCTTGAACTCTGACACCTGACACTGGACACCTTCAGTAAGAGTCAAGGGCTGAGCAAGTAGGCAAATTCCAGCTAGATAGTGATTTCCCTGGAAGTATCTTCTGTGAACAATAACATTTCTTTGACATATTTGTTACAGGTAGCTTTGCTTTTACTGGTTGTCACATAAATGCTGGCGAAAAGGGTATTTTTATGGTTATACATAGAAATAGTATATTTAATTCTGCCAGTTTGTGGCTCTGGCCCATCTCTCTTAGAGGTGGGAGAAGCAGGTAATTTAAGTATTTGTATAACAGTTTGTTGTGACTGTAATCGAGAATACAGACAAAAATACCAGTTCCCATTTATTATTTAGCAAGAACTCCCTGTGGTCCACTGTCCTGCCTGCGGACATGCATTAAAGTAGTTATCAATGGCTCAAGAGTTTAGCCCTGCTCGAGTAGCCTCGTGTGCTCCCGCTTGCTCTCCCCCGGCTGGCCCTCCCCGTTCGTCAGCCAACTGCCCTTTTGTGACATGAACCCCATAGTTGGGAAGGCACTGGGTATTGTTAGCACTGTTCCCTACAGTAGATTGGCAGCCAGGAGTGCTGGGGAATGACAGGTCCCATAATGCACCCTCATCGCAAAGATGGAGAGCGTCACCTCTGTAACATTCCCAGCTTTCATTAGCCTGAATGCAATTGTGCTAGGTTTAATTTTTGGAGTGTTTGCAGTTTTTCCAGCAAATAGCTGTTTGAACACAGTGTCCCCATTATATCACCACAGTCAAAGAGAGGAAAGATAAAGGCATTGTGCAAAGTTTCTGTGGCTTTGCAGACAAGGATTTATGTACTGGAGAACTCTCATCTGGCAGTCAATTTGCCTTTGTCTTTCAAAGTATTGGAAGTACCAGGGGAGTATGCCTGAGACTTTTATTTGCTATTTACCAGATTACTGGAGTACTGGGCATCTTTAGATTTGTCTTAAAGACAAATGCTTTCAAAACAATTTTACAAACTTCTGCTGCTTTTGAGGGAGGAGGCAAATGAAACCCTTGAAATGTTGTCCTTTGAACTGCTAGGGGGGTGTATGACTGAGGAAGGGACTTGAGACTGTATAGTTTCATGAGTTTAAAATGTGATCTGTCATAAAGTTCTGTCCATCAGAGAGAGAAAGGAAAAATGTATCCACCACTATCTACTTCAGAGGGGTAAGTAACCATGTTAGTAAAATCAATTTTCTCTGAAAAAACAGTTCCTGGTTAATGAATATAAGGATAAACTGAGTTTTAGAAAAAAATCAACAATTTCTAAACAGACAAGGGTGAGATTCATTTATAGCTTTCTTAGAAGCTATACTTAGTTGTAAGCTCAGCTTACAACAAGCAAGAAGTATTGCAGTTAATGGGATCTGTCCTGGCTAACATTTTCCCTCTCCATCTTACCCTGCTATTTGATTCTGACTGACACAGCTAAAATTATAGTGAAAGCAGAGTCTGTAAGATCAGGCTTTATTGTCTGAAAGCAGAACTGAATGGTATTCATCTAACACTCCTTAAAGTGGGTGAGTGCTGAGGGGAAGGCTGCTTACAAAAATACGTAATTTAGCGTTAAAATCAACTACTGTACTGGAGAGCCTGCATTATAAATGCCTTGGTCACTATAGACAATCCTGGAATTTATGGAACAGCTAGCATTGCTAACATGATAATTAACTGAAATAGTACAAAGTGATTCCCATGATGTTGCAGAAAGAAATCAGAACAGAATCTGTTGAGAGAATAAAGGCCTTTATATCAGAATAAAATATGACCCACTGATTAAGGGTTATCAGTAGGGACCAGTAAATACCCTCGAATGTCTAACCAGCTTGAAACTCTACCAGTGCCTGTAGCCAACATTTACAAGGTTCCAAAAAATAGCTACCTGCATGCCTGGCATCCATGAAGTTCTTGTAATTTCTCATTCCAGGTAAAGTATTATGTGAAAGACCATTTCTGTAGCTAGCCTTGATAAATCCAAGAGCTGTGAAGTATCTCCTTAAACAATGCCTATCTGCTATGGAAGATGTGAAACTAACTTTCTGCTGTGCTTTCATTTTCTCATTTGAGGAGAAGTTTCCTAGTTTATTCTTTCGCAGGTGTAGGTGGTGTCTGTGTTTGTTTCTGAGGAGCTGATTTCTGGCCAGATTGCTGAACTAGACTCAGGCCCTAATCCACAGTGCAGAATATGGCCCCTTTTAAGATATAATTCTAAGGAATTTCCTCTGGCCAAGGGGGCTGTCCCTACTGTGACATGAACCTTTCTCCTCCCAGTGCAAGCAATGTCCTGCTTTAAAAACCTGCAATGGTCCTGCTGGGAAGAGCATCTTTTTGATCCATCAAAGGCTGTATTTCAGCCAGATATGAAGAAAACACCATGAAGATATGCTGAAGGTCAGTATTGTGCCAGTGCTGACATTATTTCAGTCATACGCACAGTGTTGACATTTTCTTCTATTGGTCTGACAGATTCTTTCTCCTGGGAAAGAGTTGGACAGGAGAATGTTGACCCCATCATTTCCATGTGTGGCTGTGGAAGCTCTGCTATGGTGCCTAGAGTGTTTTCCACTGGATCAGTACAGCACTCACTGAATCAATCTACAGGCATCTGCAAAATGTGAGAAGAAGGTCTAAGAGGGGCAAGGAAAGAAACCAAGCCTTTCCTTTAAGGTGCCGTCTGAGGCTTAGGAGATGTGGGAGATCGGTCTGGGTGACAAATCTTTACAGTTGATTTAGCTTCAGCATTACACCATCACTCTGTAGGTCTTTCTCTGTCCTCTGCTCATGTTGCCCCTTTGTTTTCTCTGTCTAGGATATATGTGTCATGGGGCATTGTTACATCTCTCTCTGTGGTCTTATAGGGCCTGGTACTGTGGCAGATCACTCTGGATACTCCCCGTAACAGCAATAAGAAAAGCAACTGTGATAGGTTATTTGGTATATGATTTTGAGAGAGAAATATGTACAAGAGATTCTAAAAATAACTCATTGCTTTCTTTATAAACACTGCAATATCAATGATAACAACTCTCTTCTTCCAGAGAACACCCTCAGTTCTTAGGGCTGAACTCTCAGGACATTCTTGTAATAATGGCAATAACTTTACACTGTTATGAAGGATGACGCAATTATTGTCCTATTTTATGTATTTTGGACCAAAAAATTTAACTACCCATCATCAGCTCCGAGCTGCCTCTTTGCTGTAAGGTAATCTAATACTATAGATTACCTGGGTATTAGGTGAGCATCACATTTTCTGCCTGGAAAATGTGTTGCTTTGGCAAAATTAAACTGTGGATTTATAGTATAGGCATGTTTACAAAGACCTAGATCTGTATATATCTGTAAACACACTAAACATGTATTTCTCATTTCAAAACTTCATAATAGAAATTACTAAAAAGGTATTTCAGGGAATATATCTATTATAGCAATACATACACATGTGCATTCATGAATATGTAAAAAGGACTTTCTGTCATGGGTTCAGAAATGCAAGGAATATTACACAGATGGAGAGGCTGATTTATTCTTTTTGGAGCAACTTTAAGGCAGTCTGTATTTCCTCTCCTCTGCTGTTCAGAAACAATGCCAAACAAGAAGTTCAAGAAGATCTATATTAAACTGCAGCTATTGATCTGTCTCCTCTCTGGACTTGACCCAGGTTGAACGCATCTTACAAAATTCAATTATTTTAAGACCTAACATCCTGGTGTGCGCAAATGGATGTCCCCTATATCAGGCCCAGGAGTGAAGAGAATACGAGGTTTATGCTTAAGTTTCAGCATATTTGTAAGTGCTTTGCTGAATAAGGCTTTGCCCCAGCACGTGCTTATTTCTGATTCAAGGGCTCAATCTATTTAATAGACCTTTAGATAAATGCAATAAAAACAACAGAGGCATCCCTTGCCTCTCCTCCCAAAGACCTCAAAAAAGCCCTCATTATCTAGATAAGAACAAGATTTATTTCAGTGGAATCAAAAGCGAAGCTTGTGAGAGCCTGTGTAATATGTGTCCATAGCACTAAGTACACAGCAGTGTCAGTGCCCTGGGCACTGCTCCCTGGTCTTAATTTTGCAAGGGTTTCTATTTCTAGGCCATAGAAATACAAGACCAGCTGCAAAGCATGTCTGAGGGATTCAGAAAGTGATGCTGCCTTCTCTCTCCCATGAATCTGGAGAGTCAGCATAAATCAGCTCCTCTGTTTCCACAGAGCACTTCTCTGATCCCATATAGCCAAGCTCATGCTTGGCAAGGAGGGGACAAGTCAAACCTTTTTGCATCTGGAAAATCACCATCGTGCTCTCCATGCACAGGAGGAAGGAAGGGGAAATAACAATCTGCTCCTCACCATCAGTTAGCCCTTATAAACGTAGTTCGGCAGCCTGAATGACAAACTTCTCCAGATCTTTTATAGTAGTTGTCAAGTGAGAAAAGAAAAATGTCCTGCTGCTGAGATCCTGAGGAGCTTTGCCTGGAGAGGATGAACATGCTACCTCTTGGGTTTGCCTTCCTCAAAAAGAAAAATATGTGGTACTAGTGGGGGGAGCAGCCAGATCTGGAGGGCCATATGCTGGTTTTGGCTCACTGAAGAAAGCCAGCATCTGGTTCAGCTCTGTTTCAAAACTAAACTTGTTTAAATGGAACCAAATATTTAAATATTATTTATAATTTTATTTCCTGAATATTAACTATGGTATATGGTAAAATGACTGCTGTACCTGCAATAAAGGCCTTTTAGGGCTTGTGAGCTGCTCAGTCTCTCTGTCAGCGTTTACAGTTATGCAAGCCAACTATTCACTGCATGGCACACAGTTTCAGCTACACATTCATTGCTTAATTAAAAGTACTGCTTTTAAAAGAGCAATAGGTTCTACTTTGGTTTTTTTTTTTAGTAACTGCGATAGTAAACTCCATACTAAAATACTGAGTGCTAAGAAGTAATAAAAATTTATGAAATGCATGCAAACTCAATAAAATATTAGTTAAAAATTCATGATATCGTATGTCATTTTGTGTCAGGATGCACACAAACACTGTGCAGAGGTATTTGGGGGCTGGGAGAAAATAACTCTAACATACTTTGTGGAGCCAATATTCAAAGCCAATTTCCACTAATTATCTGTCATTCTCTTTTTTTTAAGTGGGTGAGAGCTTTGTGAAAACTTTTCAGGCTTCTCTCATGAACACCCTAAGTTTGAAGCTACCTGAATTTCTCTGAAGGGTGTGGTACGTGTATAGTGTTTGGAAGGCAAATAGAAGACTCAGTGGGATCCTGGTGTTTATCTCACAGAGGGCATGTCAGGCAATCATCTCCAGAACATCTCCAAGATCCTCTTTCCCTCTACAGTGCCAGAACACTGTGGTTAGCCTAAGTGATCCTGGTAATGAGAGCAGGTCTCAGAGCAGTTTATCCCAGAACAAGGATGGCAGCAACAGAAAACAGAGGATGGAAGTTCCTACCAGGTTTGTTTCCAGAGAGGATTGTCCTGGCTGAAGCCCCTAGCTTCAGAAGTAACATCCCATGGCAGAAGCCCATAGGGAGGCAGATGTCTCTCACTGGTTGTGAAGAAATGCCCTTGCAGAGCAGCAGCTCTGCCATACCTTCCTTCCACAAATTTGCCACTGACTAGCTCTGGTAATGCTCTTCTAAATTTTCTGGTTTCTCTGACTCACATTAACAGGTTCCTAGTTCTCTCGACAACTCTCAACTACCCGTGGGTGGTTTATCCAGGTGGCTGATAAACCATGGATGTTGGGATGCAGAAGCTGCCCAGATCTAGCCAAGTTTATTAACTCTTATGTAGTGTTGCTCTGCTGCTGTTTGGGCCAGCTGGGATTCAGGAAAGAAGCAGTCACCTCTGTACCAGGTGAGACCAACTTTAGGTACCTGGATATGCATGGAGCCAGACGGGCTCACCCTGCTTTGCCTTCCCTGCCTTGGGGACAAGTAGATGCAACCAGAGAGATATACAGACCCTCCTGCATGGAGGCAGGATCATGCCTGAGCCAAGCTGCTGTGAGTCTGGCTGGTCCAAGGGAATCCTGAGGAGTTTCTGGGATGTCTTGGTGCTGGGATCTCGGTGTTTTTGCTGTGCCTGTGTTGATTTTGTTCACCATGTCTCACTTCAGGACGTATGTTTGCAAATCCTGCATGCACTGACCAAGGTTGCAGAGCAAATCAGCACAACCTGAATTCAGGCCGTCTGCCCCACTGCCCAGGTAAAATGAGTGAGAATCTCACACAGTAACTGGGAGCTCTGTGGGGCTCCCCATAGCGTGCATTGGCATGGGATTCAGCTGAAAGTGTTGCTGTTGCTATATTGTAAATGCAATTTGAAAATTTTAGGGAAAAAAATTATTTTTAACTCTCATTTACTCTCAGTTCTCCTGTTTCCTATATTTTATTTCTCTTTAAAGGACAGGAAACGTACATTGATCCCAGAGAAAAATACCAATTTAAAATATCAGACTCAGACATGCAGGCCAGAACAGATGCTGACTACTCATAGAGCAATTGCATCTGGATACATTTAATATTATGTCCTCACATTTTTACGCTCAGTTTTTATGCTTGTCAGCAGATTACTTATTTCCCAAATGTGGTATTTCTGGATTGAACCTGACAGTCGTAGCACAGCGCATGAAATCTCCTTTGGGTGTATGGGATACTCAAGCCATGTGACCCACAAGTTAGCTTCAAAACAATAGATTTAGATACAAAAAAAAAATATACACAAAATACAGGTATTTCACACCACATAGCCAGGGAAAGCATAGGTCTATTTTTATCAATGGGTGTCTGGGCTGCCTTCTGCCTGGATAGCTTAGAAATTTTCTATTTCACCTCGGTACCCAGTGGTGACCTCAGTGTTTTCAAGAAGAACAGAACAAATAGCTGATAAAAAAAGGAGTTACAGTAGCCTTACTGAACAAATAAATTGGCAAGTGTATCTAATAATTGCATGGGTTCAGCATTTTTCTGCGATAAATGAGTAAACTTTAAATGTATCTCTGAGATGTGCTATCACAGGCATTGCCATGGGCAAGTTTTATCCAATGATGAAACAGCAAGGCCTTGTGAGATAAAGATGATAGAAGGGGTACTATCAGGTGGCAGCTGGGTAATTACAACTCTCTATTTGGGCTCTGTAGTGATGCTGCATGTGATAAGTGGAGAATAATGAAGAAAAAGGAGTAGTGATAATACAGGAGCTAAATGGTAGAAAATAGCCTATCATAGCCCACAGCCCTCTGAGTGCCTATGGGGACTTTGAACTATCTTCTTCAGTTTTCAACCACAGAAAAAATACTCTCTCTTTCTTCTTCCTTTGCTAAATTTATGTCTGGTGGGACAAAAGGGAAAACTGAAAGGAAATCAAGGGTATGTGAAGAGAATATGACCTTTGCAAATAACACTGAAGGTCACTGTGTAATTATTCTAAAATAAAAGTATCCTGTAATCTTGTCTGTACCCACAAAAGATGTAAGACCATTTTTAATGTGATTCTGAACAAGTTTGTTGGGGATCATGGTTTATGAAAGGTCAGCTAAAGTATTTCTAATTATATCTTGTCTAGTTCTTTGATCAGAAGAACACAAATGCCATTTATTGTGATAGAGTCAAACTCTGATTAAAGAGAAAAACTGTCAAAAGACAAACTCGTCACATGTAAACAAAAAATCCTATTTCCTGAGTGAAGATTGGCTTTTGTAGCTTTAAAACAAAAACAAACAAACAAACAAACAAAACACAGGAGAAAATACCCTCGAGCTGCTCACTGAAACTTTTACCCCAGTTTGTTCCTTTTTATTTTTTCCCTACAGATAGTAATACTTACTATGGCTCCTGGTGAGATTGGCACAATTTTCTAGCTATCTGAGTAACTCTCAGTAATTTTTTTATTCCCCTGGGTAAGACAATAACTCCATGACACACCTTTCACTTGGGAATCTGATACCTAAATGCCAGTTACACTGGATGTCATTTAATGTGGATGTGATTTAGTGTGGATATGATTTAGTTTATAAATCATGCAATTATACAAGAGGGAAATCTACGTAAAATATCTACTGCTTAAAGATAAGAATTATATTGTTTTGCCTTTTGTTTTTTAACGCTTAGCTAAACAGGTAGAGTAAGAAGTGTATTGTGCATTATTCATGTATGTTCATGTCCTTTTTCTTCTTAGGACACTGACTCTGCACTACCATAGACCCAGTGTAATGGGGCACCTCATGACACAGAAGGTGATGTTGCATCAGCACACTGGCAGAATGCAGAGTGAGTCTCTGAGGAGCAGAAAGATTCAAAATGAGACTTTTTTTGGTATAGCAAATTGTGATGTTTATTGATCTAAACATTAGTGAGGCCAGTAGTGAAACCAAGGAAATTTTACATAGTGCCTGGATTTGGGAGACTTGGAGCTTGTTGGTAAAACTGAGAAAAATCAAACTCAGTTTTATGGGGAAAAAATTAACTGAACTCTTGTTCTGATCATGACAGAACCTGACTAGAGTATGACAAAAGCATTTGTACATTACAGAAATAAATGGCATGTAATAAAATATTTACAGCTGAACAGAATCCTGAAATGCCACAACTGAATAAACAAGGAAATCCACACACTTGTTAGAAAAAAGCTTTTTTAAAGTATATACCTGATTCCAATGATTTCTGTTGTATTATTAAATCATAACATCTGTTCCAAATTTTTAAAAGTTCAAATTGTTACTATGTTTGGTGAGGCACTGAGATGACTCACACCAAGTCCAATCCTTCCTTTGATTTCAGATAAAGATCTTGGTAAAAAAATAGATCACAAATCAAATTCCTTGGTGGGAAGAATTATTAGGCCATCTCAGCAAAAGTGGTTTCTCATTATTGACTGACTCCTACTGCCCTGGAGTAAGAGAATTTTGTCATTCATTGACCTATGAGGCCTTACTTACACGTAAGCCACTTAGGACTTTGGCCATGTATGTGAAATGCAACTGTGACCATATGACTCTGCAGTGGTGCCCCGACAGTGAGGTTTTCTGGGATGGGGCTCAACTCACCTACTTCTACACACCTAAAAATTCATCATCTAAGTCTGAGTTAGCCACTCTGCTTCTTTTTTTTAGACAATGGGGAGAAACTGGCACCTTCTGAAAGAAAATTAAGTGACCTGTGTCAGACATCCACCTTAAGAAGGGATAAATCACCCTCTGGAAATACCTATTTCTCCTGATGGAATACACAGGGAGCCGGGGGTGACTGGCTTAGACATTTTACTTTTAGATAACTGAAGACAGGTAAAATGAATTTCAACCTGCCTTTCAAGGAGATTTGTGTCCAGTGGGATCAAGACAGGTCTCTATATTTGGACATTTCTTTCATTTTAAATCATGCTAAGTGCTTTCCAAACCGCAAGGATGAATAACATTATCATTCATCTTAGTCAGTCTGGCTTGCATTTCCCTCATTTTTGTCTGCACAAAGCTTACACAGAGGTTTTCAGGTGGCCATGATGACTCCGGTGGTCCTCTGCTCCTTCTCCTAAACCCCATTCTCCAGTGATCATTTGTATGGTCACACAGTGAAGCAGATCAGGACACTGACCTGGCTGAAAATTGAGTAGGACAAAAAAAGATGTTGTCTGTTCTGGCTCAAATGACCATACAATTATGTTTGAAGTATGGAAGAGACACCAGAAAAGCAGCATTAGGGCTAGACACTGCTTCCAAGCGGCCTCCATTATATACCTTTCCTTTCTGTCATTCATTTTTCTGGAATCAACACTAAAATCCTTACCAAGGCTTCACCATCTTGCCTAGATCCCTATAGTTTTCTCCTCATCACCCATGCTGCTCTTCCTCTCTTGTCTATCCAGCAAAAGCAATCCCTTAGGATGAGCTCCCTCACTCTATGCCTTCTTTAAGCAATCTACTCACTTTGAGGGGCAGCAGAAAATAACTGCAGAAGTAGTTTGTCAGTCCTATGGTTCAGACAGATGTTTGTTGGTAAGGTCCATCATTTCCCAAGACTGAAGATTCACAACTTTTTCTTCAGTTATGATGATGATGATGATGTAATTACTGTCTCTGCAGTCACTCTGGCCATTTTGGTCTGCTCTCCCATTGCCCCTCAGAACCCAGATCAAGTTCACAGTTCATAAACATGTATGTAAGCAAAAATGAGGGATCAAGGGGATCAAGCAGTGACTGGGAGGAAAGAGAAGGATGGGAACTCCTTAAATGGATATACTGACTGCAGAATATATACTATCTGGCCTTGAAAATCCAGGGCTTTAAAGGCAAAACTGCCACACGGATTGAAGCTTGTATTGGTTAGGGAAACTATTTCTCTTTGAGTAACTAGTTTTGAAGCTTAATATCAAATTGGCCATGACACTGTCTGTTGAAATGGTGGAGAGCAAAACTTGGCACTTTCTTGACCTAGAAAGAAATTAGCATTTTATTTCAAATCAAGACTGCACTTACAAAGCGCATTTCCTAGTTGTCTTCACTTGTTGGGTGTTGGTTCACTTGTTTCACATCACACATTGGCATGCATCAGCTGTGTTCCTGTTGGAAATACACCAGGAGGTGTTCTCCAGAAGTGCACGTACAGTGTTTCCACTGCTTAGAGGCATTCAGTTCGAAGGCTTGTGCCACACCTAATCCAGATTCACCCTCTCTGAAACGCACAGAGTGTGGATATGGGGTCCTCAGCACCAACTGTTTTACCCTATCAGACTGCTCCTACTGGTCTAAATTACTTTGCTAACAGAGATGTATCTTATTATTACCCAATGTGATAAAAATAATTTCTCTCTGTTTCAAATTTGCCCTCCTGCCAAGACCTCAAAACAAAGTCAGAAATCAATTGCCACTTTGCAAAATGAAACTGGCATCAGAATCAGCCTTTGAGGCAGACAATCAAGACACGCTAACAAGTTTTATCTTTGTGGTACTGATATGATCCCTGTCAAAAATCAGAAGTTTTCCCATGGCTGTTTATGGTCTTAGACTGCACTCTTACTCACTGATTTCTAGCACCTTAGTTCATAAAATGTACATCCATTATACATCACTTTTATATCTGCATATAGCAGTTTATAGGTATGAAATCCTACTCCTATACACCTGCTCTCTCCTGCTTCCTGACTTCTTTTTTTCCTACCAGTCTTCTTTTACTTCCTGAAATTGCAAAGCCTATCCCAGGGAAATGAAGCCAGAAATTTTCATAATTTTGAAGTGTATTCACACAGACAGGGAGTAATCTCTTCTTCGTGTCCCTGGTAGATAGGACAAGAATTGATGAGCTTAAATTTCTGCAAAGGGGATTTAGGGTAGTCGTTAGGAAAAACTTTCTCATTAAGCCTTGGAATAGATTGCCTAGGGAAGATGAAGGATCTCCATCACTGGTGTTTTTTTCAAAAACAGGTTAGACAAGTGTCTGTCAGGAATATCACAGGTATAGTTTATATTGCCTTGAGGGAGCAGAGTGAGTGGATGTCCTCTCAAAACCCTTTCCAGCTTCTTTTTCCTGTGATCTTCCAAGGTATTGTGAATGCCTTATTTATCTATATCAGTGCATCTCAGTATTTCTAATACAATGTTTATCCAAGACTGAGATTTGAAAATTCCTAATCCTTCAGGACTACAGATCACTCAGAAGTATGTGTCTTATTATCCATTGATGCTTGACAGTAGTGCAGACACTGCTGGTCAACTACTGATTTTGTTTGGAACACTGCCTATCACATTTTTTCTTATGCCCAATTTTCCTCTTAAAGTGTCATCTGTATTTGTAAATCAGACATATCACTGAACCTCTATTTCAAATGTTAGTCAAGATGAAAAACCTGTTGATAACAGTATTAAGACCAACTAGCTTATTTATACCACCAAGTTTTGAAACCTTCCTTTTGGTCAACAGGAATACCTTGTCAGCCAGCGGATCCCTAAAACTAACAAACTTGCAATATCAAAACATATTTACCTATTATATACTGAAGAGTAATGGGTGATATGAGGATTTTACGCCCAAGAAGATCACACTAACATTACACCGCAGACAGAATGATGTTCATTAACAACACAAACACCTGAAACACTTTAAAAACCAAATGTGTTTGGTTTTGTACATTGACGTTGTGTCATGATACAGTGGTCTCGTTTTGTTCATTTCTATGTGTTGGTGCAACAGGGTACTTCCTTCCTACTTCTCCTTCCTTCTTATTTCCTTCCTGGCTACCATTCCTTGACTGACTGTTTGGTCTTACACGAGTTCATGCCCATGAACTCAACGGCAATCTGGTTTGGGAGATGAGAAAAGCTGTCCAAAACTGCCTGCTGAGAATGCAATGTAGTGCTGGAACTACAGAGGTACATGGCACTGAAGAGCTTCTGTCCCACACAGCATTAATGGAGCAGTTAACCAATAGCCACCATCCTTGTTTTGTGTCCAGCTCTGACACCTGACTGAATTCAGGGGTTTTTCCCAAGTCAAAGCTTCTGATTACACTACACTGTGATAGGATAGGACTCAATGAGGAGAGCTGCTCTCCACATCTCTGCGAGATATCTCCTATCTTGTTTGAAAGCTGATATTACCCTCTAACTTTGCTGGAGCTATTTTAGTTAAGCTATAATAACTCAATTGGCTAAATCCTTACTAGTGATATGTAGTTTGAGATCACCCAGAGCTGATACTGGGACTGCAGATCTTGTCCTTAAGAAACTTTAAGATCTTTTTTATTTTCTCAGAAATATCAATGGAAAACATAATAAAGCAAAGGATGGGCAGGGACTGATTTGTCAGCAATGACATCAATTCAAATGTGCATCAAAATGCAATGGCCTGACAGAGATGAATGACAAAAACCCAGCTCTCCCACAAAACCTCACATTCTTGCTGTACAACAGGCAATTATTTTGCTTAATCAAATTTTCAGCTAAGCTGCCTACAGTGTCAGGAAGCCACAAAGTCATTTAATAGACAGCAGTTTGAATGGGCTGGAAAGGAAATATTTAAGCTGAACTGATCCTGATGGGATTTCCCAAGCTCAAGAAATTCTCACATAAAAGAGGTTATGGGGAGGAAAAAAGTTGGCTTTTGAAGGACCAAATTTGCAATTTTTCCCCCTAGATTTGAAATCAAGTGGTATTGGTTGTTTATGCAATAAACTCATTCTACATATTTACAAATAACATAGAGCTTCAGTAATTGCTGTCTATAAATGGATTTCCTCTGTTATATTAATGTCCAAGTCTGAGGAACCTCTCAGATTCTGATTTTCTCAGAAATGTTCCTCTGTGTTGGACAGAAGGGAATAGACATGTCCATGACATGATATGGTAAAGAGTACTTGAATTATACATATTTTGAAAGTGTAGACATGAAAGAAAATGAGCCACCTCACAAAATACCTGCTTCCAAATTCCTGCCCTGCAGTAGATATTCAGTCCATGAACAATGATTCAGAGAGCAGTTCAGGTTTCTAAACATAAAGCCATTTTCAGTTCCTATTTGGTGTACTGCTCAGCCTCCAGCTCTGGCCCATCAGACTGTGGACGTCCTGTAGGTCCTGCCTGCATCTGCCAGCTCCATGCAGACATTTTGGATAACTTCAGATGTTTACAATGGCAGTAGATGCTTATATTTAGTCCTGTGAATTGCACCCCTGATTTGTATGTGCTCCAGTTTCCTATCTGTAAAATGACAAAATAAGCCTCGCTTCTTCCCAGCTTCAGACTGGGCCAGCATTTGTGGAGCTGTCATGAGTATTGACAGGTCTGAGAATGCCAAAGACATTTCCGGTGCAAAAACCTCATGGATTAGGTTTAAATCTGTGCACAAAACTTCTTATGAGATCCTTATGGCAGCAGCCTTCTGTCTATCTGCTTTTTGTGGGTGGCTAATTCCTTTCCCTGATGTGTCTTTCATAAGCTGATCACGGGCCACATGGTCTGGCCCTGCTGGCAAACAGTGATGACATCTCGTCTAGAGTAGCTGCAAACCCTCCTTTTGGAGGGCTTTTCCCTATTACAGGAATACCTGCAGCATGACCTTAGCTAGAGCCTCTCATGATTCTGTAATAGGACTAAATTCTACCACCTTCCACTCATTAATTGCTCAATGAAGAGGTTTGTGTAGAGTAACACAATTTGCCAATAATACAAAGCTATTCTCTACTTGACATCCAAACAAAAATTCTGCTATCAGTCTGTTTTCTTGTTCTGTAAAGATTTTCTATGAGGTACCTATCATTTTAAAAAGTCAATCTTTTCCTTATTTAAAGGTATTAAGCAGTCCTTCATTCTGGTGGCTGCTTTTCAGATGCTTCAGGCTCTCTGATTATCAGAGATCAAGAATATCACCCACTATCCTTTGGAACTGAGATTTGCGACAGCCCATAGTAAATGACCTGGAACAGGAAAACATTCCACAGATAATTTAACTGCACCAAATTATTTTGGAAAGTGTTTATTTAGGAGGACTTTGCACTTCAGTCATAAATTTATTGATTTGATATAAAGTATTCATTTTCTGGTTGTATTATTTTATCATGTTATCTGTCTATTGAATTTCACTATTTCTTTCCCAGGGAATTAGTTCTCAAAACAAATGTATTTGGTACTCAGTTTGAAAGGGTTTTATTGACTTTCTTATTGTGTTTTTCCCTCCAGCTGACTTCTATTTAATCCTTTTGATTTAAATATTTCCCTATGGAGGAACTGACCGCCAGGAAGGACTATAACATCAGGATACGTTCAACTCCATCCATTTTTAAACATTTCTCCTGAGTAATTAGTTCAACCACTGTAGGACCCTGTCAAAAATGTTCATATGCTTCCAGACTCTACTTTCTTGCAGTTATGAGTATTCACATTTCTTGGGCTTGCTGGAATCAAGGGGGCCAAGAGCAAATGTAACTATCATAAAATTGAGGAACTGCTCCCAATTCTGATACTGGCGTGCTCAGTATTCTCAAATCAGTGGCCACCCATCAGTGGGAGCTTAGAAAGAATTTCAAACCCTCTGCCTCAGACTTACTAGTAAAGTATCAAGGAATTTATAAATTGTTCCATTTCTTTTAATACTTTGTCTTTGGAGAGATCTCCAAGCCCAGTGTATGAGAAATTTGAGGTACTGCAGAAAAGGGCATCAGCCACTCATCTCCTGACAGCAGACACTGGATACTTTGGGCCTCACCTGGAGTTACTGAAGTCAAGAATATGACTCAGATATGCCTACATGTGTTCCAATCACATCTCTAATTACAAAGCAGATAATCTCTCTTAGTATTCTCTAAGGAAAAGTTCATTTACCTACCAATCAGTTTGTAGATTAATCTTCCCGCTCTGTCATGAACTTATCCTGAGGAATACCTCTACTACTCCATGACCTAAAAATATTTATTGGTCACAACATCATTGTCAAGTGAACCTGCCCACTCTGCAGTGAATGTATTGCAGTAGGGTCATGCGATAGTTTTAATAATATACGGCATCTATATTTATATCTATCTTCTCTATTTTCCATCACTGCAGTCCTGGTATACATACTGTATGTACAGAGTAGCCCAGGTTACATCTATTCCTTCTACAGGCATAGCTGTAATAACTTATCTGTGAATAGGCTCCAGTCGAGCTCATTAGGGATGAGATAATCTCCAGGACTTTCTCACATGCAGGCCTGGATGGAGAAAGAAGTCTTGATGCATGAGTTATGCTTGGTCAGCTTGGGCGAAGCTTCACTGTTCATCTTGCTTTTACTGAAGTCAGACATGTCTGCAGCTGTTATACATTACCTGATTTTGTAAATACGTGTGTAGATGTTCCCAAGCAAAATCTCCTTAGTCATAAATCTTAAGACATTAAGTCATAACTAGGAGTTACTATTTGAGAGGTCTTCATACACCAGACATCTAAATGTATTTATATAACTAAGTACTAAGAATTTTTAAAAGATTATTTGTGTCATCACTGCTTTCAGATGAGCTGCGTAGAGTGCGAGATGAGGTAGGCTAGATAAGCAGCTGAAATATGAAATTAATATGTAGAGATGAATTTGCATGGACAAACAGAAGCAAAATCTCTCATTCAACTTCAGCACTGGTTCTTGTGAGCAAATAGTACTGAATGAGGAGTTTGTTCAAAATCAGAACCTCTGAGTGCTTCAGTGTCCTTCCCATTTTATTCAACGGAATCAAGAGGTTCCTTAAAGGAACCAGCTATATTCTGAGGGCTGATTGGTCAAAATTGATGGGGTGCTACAACATATACGGTGTTTACAGAAATTATCACATTTACAGCATAGAGTGTATATTGAATTTGAAGTGTGCCTGTGCAGCTAATTAGGAGGATAGCACAGGAAGAACTTACACAGACATGGCCTGATATAAGAGATGGGAATTTAAGAGATCATGGAGAATGCTATAATGAAAACCAACACACTCCATGATCCTAAGAAATACAATCTCACAGGTACACATCCACACATACACATTTAGATTCCACTGCCAAAATGAACTATTAGATCATAAAATTTGATCTGCAGTATGTTAGACCTATTACTTCATCACCCAGTTAATTCTGTATGGAGCCCAATAACTTCTGTTTGATGAAAGGATAATTTGTGTTTGACTAATGCGTAACTTCTAGAGAATATCTAGTCTTGATCTTACAATAGCAGGAGACAGAAAATCTGTTGCATGGTAGTTAGTTTGAATGGTTAATCCCTCTCACTGCCTGAAAAAAAAGTATCTAACTTCTGTCCTGGATTGACTTAGCTTCAGATTCCAACCAGTTTCAGTCTCCATTAAATTCAAGATCACTTCAGTGGTCTCAGGAAAGGGATTTATATACTCCCATCAAATCCCTTCTCAATTTTCTTTCTGATAAGATTAAAAAAAATTTTTTTCCCAGTTCTTAAATCACTTACTGCATTTTTTCAGAACTCTCTCCATCTTTTCAAGAGTTTTTGAAAAAATACCAAAATCAAACCCCATATCCTAGCTGTTGTCTTAGCAGAACAACGTCTGCAAAAGTACTACTACCCTTCTACTCCCATTCATTACTTGAATGTTTGTACAGGCAGGTTGTGTCCCTCATGGCATAGCAATGCATTGGAAGGGGCTGTTGAGTTCCTAGTCTGCTAAGACCACACTTTTTAGGACACTATCAACTATTTTTCTTTTGTTTGGCTTATATTTGGCAAAGCAAAAGAAGCAGCTCCTTTTCCTGAGGTGTTTGCTTTCTTGTTCTGAGCACTCTGCTTCCTCGGTCTTCCAGCAGCCTACCTACAGTGTGTCATAGGACTTCTTAGGCCCACTCTTTCCTGTATTGCCACTCAGCAGAGCAGTTTGGATTTTCCTTATTAATGCCATTCCCAGGTACCACAGGGCTCTAGTTGGCTAAGGCTTTTCTACTTTACCTGGAAGGACTCCCCACTTCCCAGGCTTGGTTGTTTCTCCTGGATGCACCCTGACTCTACGTCATGTGAGCCTGCACACATACCAATACCCTTCTACTGCCATTCCTCTGGTTTCTGTCCCAAGAGATCAACTGTCCTTGTTGGAACAGTCCTGCATGCATCTAAGCTGAGTCTGTGCCAGACTATGACCCCAAAGAGCAAGCTGTGCACATCAGAAGGCAAAGATAGCTCTTATCTGTCTAGGTTGCCCCAACACATGTAAGTTAGAAAGCAGTAAATTTCAAGATAAGATGTCTGCTACATAAAACCTCTTTTAAAAAAAAAAATAAATAAAACCAATACCCAGTTCTTGGAAGTCACACTGAGGAGAGCAAAGGAGGCAAGAGTGAAATGGAGGAGTGAATATGGCATTGAATTATCTTGAGACTTACAAACTGGCAAAGAGAAAATGCCTGAAGTAGAAGTTGGCTGCTGAAGTCTCTACTAGGAATAACAAGCTATTGACAAGCCAGAGAGAAGAATTATACGAGGAAGAGAGGTCACTGTTAGCCAAGGGGAGACATGAGAGATGCTAAAGGGAAGAATTATATTTGTTCTGAGGAGGGGGAGCATAGACAATCGAACACACAAAGACTGCCAACAGTAGAGCCTGGGAACAGAGACAACATTCTGACCATACAGACTATTCCTACTGTTCTCAGTTTACAGTAGTGAATCCCTAGGGAGGAAGAGTTTATAAGTCCCGCAATTCAGAAAATTCGATGTCCACCTCTGAGCCCACCTATGACTCAGATAGTAATTGCTCTAATATCAAGCCTAAGATCCACAAAACAAAAAGTAGCAGCCATCTCAAGGCATTTTTCAGAAGGAAGTTAAGTGGTAGCTGAAGCCAGCCAGAACTGTACTCACCTCTCATATATTTTTCACTCAGTGTTGAGGAGTTTAGAATTCACCAAGGAAATACCATATTTGACAACTAAATTTCTTTTTCTCAACTAGCCATTGCGGTTCCTTAGAACAATGGGTACTGTATTGCTTTAGCCAGAGAAGCAGATCAATATTTGATTCTTGCACTGCTGAGTCTAGGCAAGCATTTTAGTTAAAGCAGTGAGAGAGAAAGACGGTGAAAGCCAAAAATCACTGTCAAAGACAGTAGGTCCCTGTGATAAGAGAGAGAGAATCTTGGTTAACAAAGTGGTAACATTTTATAAGCTCACAAAAACTCACAATACTGGTCAAATGCCAGGAATCAGATGCAAAGCAGATTAAAGAATGGACTGGCTCACCAGCTGAAAGTAGAACAAATGCAGAAGGTTTCATTTTGGATCAGTGATCTCCAAAGCAGGCTAAAGCCTGCTGGAGAGGGAGCACCAGTACACCAGCTTATGTTCCTAGTGCCAGGAGGGCACCACAAGCTGCTGATGCTCAGCTCTGTCAGGGGGAAAGCAAGTCTGCATGAGGAAAAGAACTTTTTGTTGTTTTGTTTTCTTTTCTGAAAACCCACTACCAAATGATTATCAAACTACCAGATGATTATCAAACTACCAGATGATTATCAAAAGTTCAAGATACATGCAATTTGTCTCCTTGGAGTACTTCACAATATTAGGTGAATTTAGGTTTCAGACTGTTGAGTGCTAAATTACTCATCACAAACAAAAGTTGTACTGCAGGATAGGTGTTGATAATAATGCCTGATAGCTGTGCATAATGTTTCGTTTGGCAGAAGGTAGTCTGACTATTACAGGAAGCAATTGGCCAGAGGATCTTGTTGAGGCATAAATAGTCAAAAAGCAAAAATTGTACAAGTGAAAAATTTGCACAGAGAAATGTGAAGCTCTGTTTATTAATTCCTTACCAAATTAAAAAAAAAAAAAGAGCTTTTCCCTTACTGGTGGATTTGTCTCCTATGCAATGCAAAGAGAAATATGAGAGACTGAATAAAGACTCTGAAGATAGACTCTGAAGAGAGATGGATATTTGCATGCAAAACAGTTGTGCTTTAGGAAGTTTTTACCCCTGTGGTTGTCAGAAGGTAAATGGGAATTTATGTGGGTGAACAACAACTCATTAAGGTAAAATGTGAAATAAACTGTGCATACAGGACAGAATGGAAGAGGTAAAAATCAGAAAAACATTCAAGGAAGTATATCCAATCCTAAACTGAAAAAAACACAGGATGTCCTTCTGATCATGAAGGCACCAACATGACATGATTAGTGGGATAAGGGACCAAGAAAACAAACATTTCATGAAAAGCATTTTCCAGCAGACAAAGAAGTTCCCATCAGAGGCCAAGGTAAAAAAGACCCTTCCCCTATCTTTGTTCAGTTCCTGGTCTAAAGTTCCTTTCCCTTAAAACCCAGATCAAAAGAAGAGCTGGATATTCTGTCATCTTTGGGAATCAGCGCTTATAGAAGAAAATATATGAGAAACTTTGCGGTGTAGGGAGGCAAGAGAATTAAAGAAATATGCATAACATGGCTGTTTCCTACTCTCAACAAAGGGAGAAACTCTGTGAGAGATGGCCGATGCCAGACATTTTTCAACGCTTGATATATCAGCAAGGTTCTGGCAGGTGTCCTCAGGAAAACAGAGCACTCGTCTGAGCACGTTCAATATCCCCTTGGGAAACACTGTTTTCCTCTGTGAAGCACTGGGTGCATTTTTACTAAAAAATACAGCTTTTTTCATAGTAGATAAACCTGTGAGATTTATCCATTGGATTCCGATGGAAAAAAAAATAAAAAATAAAAAAGAAAGAACACAGCTTTGATACTCTGAGAAGCTTTAGGGAAATTCAGCTCTTCTGCACTAAATTTCAGCAAAACATAGACTCTGTGGAAGGGAAATTGCCTACTGCAGCTGGTCAGAGTATGGCACAGGCTGTCTCATCACCTCTGACTGGAGAGAGAGGGACACAAGGACTGGACTGTGAAGGGAACAACTACGTGATGTAGGTGCATGACTAGCACCCAAGGACCAGTAGCATGCAAAGACAGGCAAGGGACATAGAATACAAGTCAGGGTGAAGAGAAACTGAAAAAATTAAATGAATCCGTGTTCTGGAGTAAAGACTTCTGAGGGTGAGCTCAGATTAAGTGGTGTCCAGATGCTTTCAGGTAGGTCTGGACACAGATCTCCTACACCACCATAGCCAAGATTGGGGTTTATGCATTCCATTTGCTAACAAGTGGAGTGTTAATTTACTCAAGAAAAGTAAGAGGAGAATTAGTCTTAAAGTGTAAGTGTCAAAAAGTTTCATGTTTTTATGTATGAAAGGTCAAGGTTGGCCTAAATTACCATAAACCACTTTTTGCCATTGCCAAAAAGACCTGTCAGTTTTCCCATTTCCATGCATTATGACAGAGATTATTTTTGCAGGTACAAGTGTATCACTTGCAAATTAAATATCAATGAGGAGATATTTAATTGTTCAGCCATAATCTTTATGACATCTGACAAAAGGGCAGGAAAGGAAAGTCTATGCTTAAAAACCTAATTTTTTACACAGAAAATCCCCGAATATTTCTGTTTTAGTTGAAAGTTAATTAATTAATCTTCATTAATTACATGAATTTATTAAGACCAGCCACACAGACACAGCCCTTATTATCAATGTAAAAATGACCTCTAAGAACTGTCAAAACTTAGCGTCCATAAGTGCAAGTAATTTGCAGTGAAGTTCAGGTTTAGATATGCAACTGCTGGTGCCACCTGTCTTAAACCTAACAAACATCTGAAAACAGCACATCTCATGAAAGAAATAAAATGATGGGATCATACTCTGTTCTGCATTTTGGACTGTTAGGCACCGGGACAGCACAAGAAAAGACGTGCCTGTCTTCTGGGAATATCTGAAGTTAGTAGAAAAATTAAAATGCATGGGCATGTTTAGCAAGCGGCGTCAGAGTACACATCTGACTGCAGATACAGAAGGGGAAAAATGAAACAAAATAAAGTCAGTCAGGTTGATGGTCCTGGGACTCTTCGTGAGAATGACAGAGGAATTATTTATGCTCAAACACATTATGAGCCCTGAGGTCAGATCAGGTATCCTAATGTCAGTGGAATTCAGAGACGTTGCGGGGTGCTGAATTGTGAATTTTTCCCAGACAAGTCCAAAACTGGAAACAGTTGCATCATCTTGATACCTCTGATTCCTAAACATAAACATTTTGGGACAGATAACCTTTCTACCATTCAGTAACACAGGGAAGACTGCATACAAGGATGTTGAAGAGACTCACATTATGAGTTATTTAATAGACTTGTCATAAGTATTTTGGATTCTGGTGTTTATTGCTAACTTTTGATGGCTTTATGCTTAATTGGGAAAGTGAGGGAATTTTATCTCCAGGAAGGTGGAGTAGGAGCTAGTTGAAGCTGGTTGTTATGTTCTTCAGTGCTTCATATTGTGTAATGTTGACCAAGCTAAAACTCAGGCATTGAGTGGAGGAGGTCTCTGCCAGGTTCTTTGGCTCAGCCATTGCTCAGAAAAAAGTACATACTTCTCCTATGGCAAACCTAAGTAAGATAACTTTTCTCTCTCTGTAACATTGTCTGGATCTTCTGCCTGAATATAGGTTCTTTGCCCCTTTGAAGAATTTTCTGCAGAGCACACAAATGGTTTTTCAGTAGAGACAGCACCATCTTTTCTCTGTTATATTTCTTTTGTAGAGACAGGCAGCTCTTTCAAGTCCTACTGTTGCAGTTTTCTCTCAACAAAAAAATTCTCATGGACTCTTGGGGGTCTTCCTTTCATTTTCTTCACGCATACATCCATTTACATAGAACTAATTCTGGTTATATTCTCTCCTCTCATTCTACTTCTAGATTAGTTTTGAATGCTCAGATATTGTTAATTACCAAAGCTAAAGTTTTTCCACAGCTGCATCTCTTGCTTCTTTACTGCAGTATTCCATTAATTTTTAAACTGTTATTCAAAATTTTAATGGCTCTTTTTGTCTCTTGAATAATACCAGTTTGGGCTTTACCATTGGCTTTCTTCTCCATTTGCTTCTTGGCTAAGGTTAATTTCTTAAAAATCTCTCATTCAGTGACAGTCAACCTGCATCCTAAGTGAAACCCCAAAAGTTAGTCCCAACCTAGTCTGCACAGCATGTCCCTGAGTGTACTGCTGCCCTGGACATTGTGTTCAGATACTGAAAGGGCTCACTCCAAAGCAAGTCTGAGTACAGCAGATGTGCAGTCCAGTTCTTCTGTATTATGGCAGTGCTCCAACCCCTAGGCTGTGAGGAAAAGGAAAAGGGGCACTGCACATCCTCTCACAAGAATCAGCCCTACTCTGTATAAATATATACTATCCATATATTTTATGGGTGAAAACAGAGAATGAAATCTGAAACAGAATGGGAGAATTATGAAATTAAATATTGCTTAAATTCAGCCTTTTTTCAAAACTAGTATTTGTGTGGCATATCAGAAACATTTAATTCCACTCAGAACTGAAACAATAACAAATTCTCAGATGTCAGCATTTCTTACAAAAATTATATTCCATAACTCAGCTGTTCTTGTCTAACAGGATTTTCTCATTAGCCACCTCAAAAGATAGCATTAATACTTCCATGAAGACTTTTTTCTCTCTTCATTACATTTCTTTAACATGTTGGTGTACACATATTGACTTAATAATTAACATTATTATGCTGAATAAAATGAAACAACCAATGATGTCTTATTGGAGAATCTTATTCACCCTCAATTCCTTTTTTTTTTTTTTTAAATATTAAAGCATCATGAAAAAGTTATAAAGTCATCTGGTCCATCTAATCCTGCTCAAAGCCTGGCTAACTTCACAGGTAGATTAAGTTGTGCAGAGCATTGCCCAGCAAAGTTTTGAACATTTCTAAATCACCTAGGCCTATATGATGTGAAAACTTGTAAAGGGCTTGGAGTCAGGACCTGCATCTCCTATTTACAGCACCAGTACATCCGTAGTGCTGTCAATCATTTTGATGTGTAAAGTACATAAGAATAAGTCTCCTTTCTGTAAGACTTGCATTATCTACTTGCACACGGTTGACATGCAAAAATGACTGACATCAATGTACAAAAGGCGAAAACATACAAACATGTACAGCCACTGGGATGGTTAACACCGAAAAGAGAGGAAAAAACCTGAAAAACTGTGCTCACCAAGTCAACTTGTTTTTTTCTTGTTCACTCTGTTTATCCCCTAACTTTCAGTTTGGTAGGACATCCATCTGCCTTTCAGACTGCAAGGATTTAGGGCTCCTGTGTAGCTTTCTGCATCCTGCAGGGTTGATAAATAAAGGCTAAATAATAATGAAAATAACTGAAGAATCAGTATCAATACCTCAATAGACTCTGTAATTAACAACACACCATTTGCATGTCAAAATTTTTTACATTAATCAAAATGAAAAGAATGGGGTGATTATCTCTGTTACTACATTTTCCTCCCATTTCCAGAGGTATTCTCTAATAAAATCCTAAACATGGTGCAGGCATGCACTGGTCTGTCATGCTACTGTTATGTTGCCAAACAGGTAGTATGAATTTCCCTCAGCAAGCTATAAAAAGTGCAGAAGTCAATGAAGCAGAATTTATGGTTAGAGAAAGAGATTACAGAATGAGACTTAAGCACATGCTTAACTGCTTTGCTGAGCTAAGGTATACATGGGGACACTGATAACTTTAACACTTGCAAAATCCTTCGTGATAGAAAACCACCATTAACCCTAAAATGGTTACATCACACCAGCAGCTTATTAATAGAGTTTTTATTTTTAATGGAAATGGAACTGGTTTCCTACTATATCCTATTTCTCTGTTTCTATCATGTTGTTGCATAGGTAATTTAGACTGATATTAATTTTGTCATGACAACTCAGTTCTGCAAGATAATATTATACTTTTATTCCTTAGGAATAGATCATAAACTCCAAATAATGTAGAAAAAGTATATGAGAGGATTGAAATTTCTGTCTTTTGGGGGACAATGGATGAAATATTAAAAGGAATACATTTAATTAGTAATTATTCTCTGGAAATGGTACATGTCCTGTTTGTTAATTCTGATTTTAGAATAGATTATAGATGCAGTATAGAAGCAGTTTTTCATAAAACAGTTGGTTACAGTTATCATAATAAAACAAGTTTAAGAGGGGAAGTGGTGTAATTATATGCATGGCTTTGCAGCTCTAGGTTATTGATTCATATCCAGGTCAGATAACTAATAGTAAGAATTCATTCTCAGGAATTGTAACTGATTCTGGTACTGTTCAGGACAAATAAGAAAAGAGGTGACAGTGTAATGTTTATTCAATACTTTACCATTGTAAATTATTGTATATGTTGTAGCTTCAGAACAAATCAATCCTCTCATAAATTTGATCTAATATGTGATGAGAAAGTATTTCACTCTTTAGCATGATTATTCTAAGTATATATGGCCAGGCGGTCTCTTGCATCAAGATTCTCACACACATAAATTCTGTGATCCTCCCCAGTCCTTGACCTGTTCCACAAGATGGTCTAGGCTTATGGATCTGTCTATGGATTTGTAAGATATCAGATCCCAACAGTAATTGGTGGCTGAACTCCAGCCTGCCATGCTTATAGTCTTTTCCTTCCCAAAGCTCACAGATTTAGGCTGGAAGTCTTCAACTCCCCAGCTGGGGACTCCCAGCTACCTGTGACCAGAGTTCTGGGAAACGTGTCCATTGACCTTACATGTAATGAAGATCAAGTCACAAAATACTGCCTTTAAAAAAAAAAAAAAAGGAATTATGTCACAAATGGAGAATTACTATTGATTTACTGGCACAGTCTATGTTGTCTGGATATTTAACTACTAAATCAAAGCTACTGGCATCCCTTGTTTGAGACATATGAGAGAGATAGCTTCCCCTGGGTATCTCCTCCATTTATTTCAAATTTCCTGTTGATTCCAGTAGGTAATGTGCATAAAATCTACACTATATATGTACACTTCTGAAAAAGCACAAACTTGATCAATGCACCGTTTCGTCTTTCTACCTTTCTATCTTATCAGCCTTTTTTTCAATGCAAAGGAAAAAGGAGTGCAAGAAGATTTATAAGAGAATCACAGCACAGCCGAGGTGGGAAGACACCTTTGGAGATTGTCTAATCCAGCTCTCCTGATTATGCAGGGTCACTTACAGCAGGTTGCTCAGGGCACTATTCAGTCGAGTTTTGAGTATGTCCAAAGTTGGAGATTAAACCTCTCTGAGAAACTTGTTCCAGTGTCTGACCACCTTCACAGTGCAAAAGCCTGTACATTGCCTGTATTTCAGAATGTGCCCATTGACTCTTGTTCTCTCACTGGAGACCTCTGAGAAGAGCCTCGCTCCACCCACCTTCAGGTATTTCTGTACATTCATAAGATTTTCCCTGAGGCTTCTCTTCTCCAGGTTGAACAGTCCCAGCTATTTCAACCTTTGCTCATAGGATGGATGCCCTAGGCTTTTAATTGTTCTCGTGGCCTTTGCTGGACTCTCTTCAGTATGTCCATGTCTCTCTTGCACTGGTGAGCCCAGCACTAGAAACAGGACTCCAGATGTGTCTCTCCCATGCTGAGTATAGGAAGGATCACCTCACTCAACCTGTTAGTGATGTTTTCCTGCTAGGATGATGCTTAAGATGCTGCTAGCCTTCTTTGCCTCAAGGATACATGGCTGTAGTGCGTTGACCTTGACTGGAGGCCAGGTGCCCACCAAGCTGCTCTATCACTCCCCTTCGCAGCTGGACAGTGGAAAGAGAATAAGATGGACAATGACTCATAGGTTGAGATAAGATGGTTTAATAAAGCAAAAGCAAATGTTTTCATGGGCACAAGCAAAGAGGAAAATGACAAGGTTTATTCTCTATTTCCCATCAGCAGCAATGTTCGGCCACATCCCGGGAGGCAGGGCTTCAACATGTGTAGTGGTTTCTTGGCCAGCAGCATTGTAAACAATGCATGCCTCCCTTCCTCCTCCTTTCCTTAGCTTTTATATCTGAGCTGACCTCATATGGTATGGAATATCTCTTTGGTTATTTTGGGTCAGCTGGCCTGTTTGTGTCTCCTCCCAGAATTTTGCCTTCCTCTGGGCTGTGGGGAGGAATGTTGAGAGACAGTGATGATGCTTTACCAGCACTGCTCAGCAGTAGCCAAAACACCGGTGTGTTATCAAAACCTTTGTAGCTACCAATGCAAAGCACAGCACTGTGAGGGCTGCTATGAAGAAATGAACTCCATCACAGCCAGGTGACCACCAGGACTCCCAGGTCTTTTTCTGCAAAGCTGTTTTCCAGCTTGTCCCTTGAGCATGAGGCTGTTTCTTCCCAGATGCAGGACTTTGCATCTCCTCTTTGTTGAACACCATGAGGCGTCTGGTCATTCTGTGAAAAGTGAGTCTTCTTCCAATTATCTGAAAAAGGCATCTCATCTATTTCTCCTTCCTCTTCAGGTGGTCTGTAGCAGACACCCATCACAGTGAAACTCATCTTGATTGCTACCTAGTCATGACTGATAAGCTACCCATTAGGATGGCTCACCATCCATCCCCAGGCAATGCTCTGTGCACTCCTACTGTTCTCTGAAATAACAGGCAACTTCCTCTCTTTGACATTTTTTCTTGTCCTCCCAAAGAGCACATATCCATTCTTGCAGTTGTGTGAGATATCTGACCATGTCTCTCTATGACCCCAAAGAGGTCATAGTCCTGCAACTGCACACAGACCTCAAATTCCTGCTGTTTGCTCCCCATGCTGCACAAACACTTGAAACAGGCACCCTGTCACACTAATTTCCCAGAAAGAATATCAGAGCTTCTTGCTTTCATTATCTCAGATTCTGCTCAAATTGCTGATCTACTGCAGCTCTTTCACTTGACGACACAGACCCTCCACCTCTGCCTACATCAAAAAGGGCAGGGAGGGAGTTCACCTCCTGCTGCCCCAGCCTCAGTGAGGAGTCCCTGGCATTCTGTCAGCCCCAGACTCAGGCAGCTGTGTCCTCCTTTG
Organism: Manacus vitellinus; assembly: GCF_001715985.3. Classification (NCBI taxonomy): domain Eukaryota; kingdom Metazoa; phylum Chordata; class Aves; order Passeriformes; family Pipridae; genus Manacus; species Manacus vitellinus. The sequence goes on along the minus strand of NW_021940208.1, from coordinate 45,888,377 downwards.
GGAGCTCAGCCTGGGTTGAGGTCCCTGATATACTGGGGTAACTGTTCCAGCAGGTGCTGAGGACCATGCCCTGGGGTACCACTACTGCCAGGAATCATTTCTGGCCCTGTTTCCTGCACTGTTCTGTAAAAGGGAGTGTCCAAAGCGCTGTTCCTGTTGGCTGCCTCTGTCAACTGCACTCTCAAGTAGGAAGGATGAAGGATTCTTGAAGAAGGTGAAGCTATCTGGAGCTTCTGGACCACTGTGAATTGCACAGCAGGAATAATCCTCATGTCAAAGAGAAGGCCAAGGAGCAGCAGTTTGAAGCTGATGTTTGGAAAGGGATAACTACTGTGCTTCAAAGAGACAGCAAGGCAGTTGCAAGCCACAGTGTTGGTAGAGAACAAAGCTCCTGTACAAATAAACAATGCTGACATTAGTGAACAAAGAGTGTGACTGTAAAAAAAACCCAAAAACAAAACCAAAACAAACCCTGAAACAAATGTCTAACAACATCATTCTCACTAGAAACATGGCAAGAACTCCCCTTTCTCTCTCTCTCAAGGTACTTCTATGCAACATCTGGACAGGCAATCATATATACCCCTAATGACAATTCGAAGATGTGCACAAAAGCAGCAAGAAAAGAGGAGTTGTAAATGGCAGATCTGAAAGATGCTTTCAGCATCCAACAGAGTAGTTTTTCCCACAAACCACTTGCCAACATCCTGACACACAAACACCTCTATATTTATACAGTATGTGATTTATATCTTGCCAATTGCAATATACCTCTCTTTAGGGATGGCTTCTATCCATACTGGCACCAGCAAAGAGCTCACAATATTTCTGTTCTTCAGAGATTAAAAAGAAAATAACTACATGGTGTGTCAAAAGCAGGTAACAGAAGCTGGATATATGTCAACAGAAGCCTTTTAGCACTAAAATACTGACAAGGTACCTGATATGCAGATTGTTCTGAAATTCATCACTTTTGAAGATAAAGCATGCAATTAGAAGGTTTTTCTTCTCTTTATGGCATGATTTATAGCATTACTTTCTCTAAGAAGACATCATGCAAATGCATTTTCTTCTTATGGGATTTTACAGCTTTCACACCGTGCAACTGATACACACCAATCAACACACCTGTTTCCTTCACTGGCTTAGTGATCCAACTGCAGTGGGGCACATTCTCTGTGACAATGCAGAGGCAGAGTGTTCCTACCACTATGTCATTGCAATATCATGAAGACAGAGCCTCGCACATGTGTTAAAAAAGGAAACTTTCTCATCAGAAATGGTCAGGACTTTTCTTGCTTTAGTTGGAGAACGCCAACTCATGAAAATCTAACCTATTCTAAGGAAGCGTCTTTGAAAGTCTCCTGATTTGGGGAAGATGTTTGAAAATGATGGAAGAAATCATATTAGTTGGTTAAATTAAATCTCACTATCTCTATGTGAACTGTGTTCAAAAAGAAGACACATATCAAAAGTTAAATTACCCAGTAGCACATACTGTGTTTGACTCCAGTGCTATTTAGAGTAATGTGCTTCACATTATTTAAGCACAATCCTTCCTTTTGAAGCTGGGCCACTTTCCAGTAGGAATACAAGTGTCATGGGAGTGGGTGGGAATACTAGCAAGTAAACTAACAGTTCTTGCTCTGAGTGCTCTGGATATGCATTCTGGTTTCTAAAGATACTTGCTACAGATATGGTTTATTCTGCTAGTATGCAAAAACTGTGGGCTAATTTCACGCTTTCCTTCTCTTGTGTAGAAAACCACCAGGACCAAGAACATGACAAGATTCGTGCAGAGAAACCCCGAATACAGTATCACCCTGTGGCTTTGTGGTTATTAGCCTTACGAGCGATGGATTTTTGCCTGTGTTTCTTAATAATTCCTTACAAAACTAGATGAATACTCTTTATCATCACAGTTTATAGTGACAAAACTTGACAGAAAGATCTAAGCAGTGTTTGTTGCTGAAGAGAGGACAGCAAGGATTGCACTTCAAGAAACCTTAGGGCTCTGATGGACAGTTTGTCTGGTATTTAGCAATGGTGCCAGCAGTTTGCCCATACTTTGGGTTACAGTTTCTATCTACCAAGAAGACACTGAAAGCAACTGTGTCAACTTCAGCCTGACCTAGAGTGATGAATATCCACCAGTTAAACTTTATGTTAAAACACTGGTCTTGAAACTGCCAAAGATGAGAAGCTTCAACATGTTCAGCTTCAACATGTTCAGCTTCAACCATCCCTACTCATACGCACTAATTTCTAGCAGAGGAAAAGGGCAAGGTTGGAAGCGATTTACTGGTTTAAATGCCTCAACAAGAATTCTACTGCCAGTGGCCTTTTCTGTCAAACCACATTTCTTTAACTGTACATGATCAAGGACTATGTTACCTTTTCCAGGACTGCTGAGCAAGAAAAAAACCCAAAAACCAAAAAAACCACAAACCAACCAAAAAAAGGGCAAAACTAATTTCACAACTTATGAAATTTAATTACACAAATCAAAGCCAAGAAATGCCCCTTCGAAGCTCAGTTTTGTGATGTATACAAGGAAAAAAATAGAGCCAGATATCCTGAACAGAGCAAAATAAATCACAGGTACGAAAAAACTTCCCCAAGCACAGTAGAAATTTTTGTTGGGGTAAAGCCTGGTAAGCTCAGCCCTGATCTGCCCTTTATTTCTGACACAGGTAGACACAACAAAGAATCTCAACCTGCCACTTTTGTGGGCCATCAGGAGACAAAGGGACTTTGCCAAATGTTGCACAAACATATGTGTGTGTGTGCCCTATTTCGCACTATTAATGCATCATTACTTATTATAACCGATAAGGTACATTTTTCAAGATCTCTTTAAAGATCATCTGCATAATACACGTAACAAAGATCTGTAATACTTCTGTAATGGTACTAGACAAATCTAACATACTGATTGTCATTAAGAGAAAATGTACTCTGCAGCCACTACACAGATGTCAAAATTAGCGCAAAGGTTTCTTCCCCCACATATTAGGAAAGTTTTTTTGACAGTTAACAAAAACCTGTGATTTGAGCCAAATGTTTTCTGCATCTGCGTTCAATAACATTTGTATTGATGGATTTGGATTTGAGTGGAAAAAAAAGATGCTTATAAGTTGTTGTAAAATACATTCATGGATACAAACTTTCATGTAATAAAAATTAGAAATCTCTTATGTACCCTCATCCAATTAATACTGTAGCTAGAATCCGGAGATACAAAGAGCTTGAATGTAAAAATAACTACAGATGAAAAAAATAAAAATCATATGCATTGTAAAAAATATTAATAGATAAATAACAGCTGATTCCACACACACTAAAAAATTACACTCCCAGTTTCATATATGTATGTTAAAATAAATATTGTATCTAGTAGCCCTTTTATATAGTGTTTACATTTCATACATACATGTACATGTATAAATATACTCTGATTATTTGTCATTTGTGTGTCACAAATTTTGCTTAAGGTTGTTCTCTAACATAGATGTACTTGATATAAATCTGTGACAGAATGAAGAAAGAATCCCATTGTGTATATATATATATATACACACACACAAAACATGCCTGTTCTGTTCTTGTACCTCTTTCCTGCTGAACTTGTTAGGATCAGCACCTGGCAGTGCTGATCTGCACATCTGTTCACATTGAAAAAGAAACTGCAGATACTGTAAACAGACAGTGGGATTGTTCTAGACCTCAGGTCTACAAATATTTGGGCTCAGAACTGTAGCATCATGAACACAGCATAAAAGTAATAAAAATTGAGCACTTTATCGAAGGTCACAAGCAATTTGGTGAGAGCATCTTGTCCTACACAATACGCAAGGTACCAACTCTGCCAATTCTGCAGCATTAGAGACAAAAATGAAAGAAGATTCCTGTTTCCAGCGGCCTTTTCTGAATGAGGTGGGCTGGTACAATGCTTCAGGAGTTAGTTACTTTCAGGGCTGTGGTTTGTAGCACTGCACACATGAGTCCCATGCCATTCTGTGTACAGCACAGCTGCCAAATTTAGATCTCTAAGTTGCAGAACAAGAACATCTTCTTCCTATTTCTACATTTCTGGCCTGGTTGAAGCAGAAGGATTTCACATTCGAGTCATGCTGTGTTCACACCCCAACCTGTAATCAAAAGTCTGAACATTGTAAAAAAAGGACAAAACTTCTCCACAGCTGCCAAATGCATAAACATAAGAGCTGTTCCAGCAAAACAATTTTTTAAACATTTCATAAAAATTAAATTAAGAAAATGTTATTCATTACCACCTGGAGTAAGATTTCATGGCATGTTATTCTGAAGTAGTTACTACTTTGTTACTGATCCGGGCTGGTGAAACAGCACTCCAGCCTTGATTCCCTGGGCTTAGGTAACCGAGCAGTGAGTGGAAACCTGCGAGTCCCTATTCAGTTTGGTAAACACGGTCTTGTCTGTCACTTCTCATTGTTCCTCTTCAAAGTACAGTCACCACCTTATCTGGCAACAGCTTTCTTGAAGACTGCTGTTGATGTGAAATAATCTTTCACCACCGAGGCCAGTATTTCCCTTACACAAGAAAAAAACATTTATCTTGCTGTTAATGGTTAATTAATTTTGAAAATGTATATTACAACACAATAAAAAAAAACGAAGAAAAAGGCAGGCCGGACAATGGAGCAAAATGTCCCTTCCTCAAATTGACTCCTATTTAGTTCTTCCAATGTCATCCAAAACACAGATAACTTTTCTTTCATGAATTGTTCTCCTGAATGATTTATACATGTTGTGTTATCTGAGGCCCTTTCCAGATCCCCTGTGGTTTCAGCCAGCCATCAGCTGCATAATTGTTAATTTTAACACTATAAAAGGTTCTGATGCCGAGGAGATAAAGCATCGGAGGAAGAATTAATTGAAATGTATCTTCCAATCACACTGGTTCCCTACTTCCAGTTCCACAAAAATTATACATTGGATTTGAGGTTAAAATAAATTTACATTTGTGCTACCCATAAAGCTTTCGGACTAGTAGAAAATAGATAAGTTAATTGTTTTTAAAACCCATAAAGGGTTTATCCTGAGAATAATTCAGAGCAGTCTCCTGTTCATAGCCCACAGCACCGTGAGCAGCCGGATAGAGGATTCTTCCCAAGCTACTGCAGACATAATTGGTCAGGAGACATGTGACAGGAGTCTTTTACAACAGCAGGTGATAGACTGACAGAAAAGGAGCTCAAGCTCCACCAGTATTTAATCTGGATATTAAACACTCTATGCTTCCTAGAGCTACTAATACTTTTTTTTCTCCAATGTTTACTCTCTGCCTGTACGCTTCAAGTGAAGTACTATGAAGTAAAGCTACTGGGTTTTGATTCTTTCATTTACATTTTTATTATAAATATAGACAAAATGTGCAAAATTAGTTTGAAAGGCTATTTGGAGGAATACAAGTGGGGCATGTAAATTCATAGATCATGGGATTCATATTTAATTTCCAGTTAGATGATTGCAAATGGTCATTCCCATTTAACTGAGTCCCCAAGATAGGTTAAGAATACCAGCTATATTCCTGTTAAGCCTTTGTTTAAACTCTATCACTATTAACAAATGTATTTTGCCAGATTCTTCAGAAATGGACCAAAATGTGTATTTTCTAGGTGCAGATGAGAGTAAAAGTGGCAACAAGATCTCATGCTTTACTTCTTCACCCTCTGTTCAGCTGTATCAGAGCACTAGCTTCTCACCTGAAAAAAACCCAGTTCAGTCCCTGTGCAGGGAAAAAAATTGTGGAGGTTTCATCTCAGTACTCAGCAAATGTTTGTCCACACAATAAAAACACCACATTTCTGCTGTTGGGAGAAATAGTGTGCAAAAACACTAAACTGAGATGAAGGGGGACTGGGATAAGCTGGGAGGGCAAGCTTGCACAGCACTTGCCCACACTATACTTGGAATTAGTCCATTTCTTGAGTCCTACTTTCATGAATACCAAATTTAACAAATACAGTGTAAGAGAAGACCCATATTAGAATCTGCTTTATGCTAGGATGCATTATCACTTAAAGAACATTTTATTGCTGGGTAAAATACTCAGTATTTTCTCTCACTATTAGGTCTGTCTTAGGAAATAATAGCATGTTAGTTGTTTCAAGTCACAGAGTAAATGCAAGGATTATACATCTTATGTTTTAGGACACAAAGGCACAGAGCCCCAAAGCAAACAAAGATGCCAACTGAGCTGAGAACATACTTTTGTATTAAAAACATAAGAGTGTCATCAAAAGCTCTCCTCAGCCAAGCTGAAATCTGGCAAACAGGGTCAGAAATGGGCAAACTTTTATAATTATTAATCATAGAAAATAATTCCTGTTTCCCAACAATCTATGTTTCTAATTGCATTTTCTGTATAAGCTGAAGTAGGTAGAACTGTAGGCAGAATTACAATGCAGCAACAGAGCACTAATTATCTCCTAAGCCTGGGATATAGGGTATTTAATTTTGCTTTTAAATCCATACTGTGGTGGGCACTTAGGCACACAGTAGAAAAGGAGACATATCCCAATCAGTTTACAAGATAGTATGAAGAAAACGTATAATAGAGCAACCAGATATATATAAATAGAATAATACAAAGAAATCTAATCTACTGCAAAGCTATAATTCAATCCTTCTACAACATGAGAGCACAGCTAAACAGGCTTATGAATAGCACAAGAATCCATATAGCCAAAATTGTATAGCCTGTGTCATCAAATCAAAACCCTTGAATTATTGCTTATCACTGTTATTTCATTTTAATAAAGGAAAAAATCTAATGACTATGTCAAGAAATAAGCATTATTAAATTATACTTTTGTACTGAGCACATATGAGGAATGATAAGATTTACATGCTCTCTTTCCATTCCTTATCCCTTTCTTTTTTTCCCCATACATTTATGTGTTCATGTTAGAGGCGGGGAGAAATGAATATTGAACATGGGAGGCAAATTCTAGCCTGGCTTATATCTTATGCAATTCTCCTGATTTCAGGTCAGTAGGGATTTGTCTCATACCTTTTGACCTGAACAGTTAATTGAAGTTCAGGATCTTGTGATTTTTTTTTCTTTAGAAAGAGAAATTTCAAATGGAATCAGATCTCTCTGATAAAATCTATTTATTTACAAGGAATTTATGAAGTCTCAGTTCCCCGAGCTCGGGAAGATTCAAGTATTCAGCTCAAAGACTTCCTTTCAATTTTTTTTTCTGATGGAAATGGTCTTAGCAATTTGTTTGGGCTCTCATTTTCTGTATTTATTCTTGCTGGGCCTTTCTTTTCCTCTGCCACACACACAGAGACATGCATACACACCCTGCTCCATTTAAAACAATAGTCAGCCAAACCCCTCTCCTACACCATTCAGCCTGTGCAGTCCATGTGTGTACCATGGGTTTGAACAGTACCATGTGTTTTTGTCTGGGGAGGAGGTTGCTCTTATTTCGTAAAGCAGATTAATTGTTCCTTGCAGCTGTGTTAAAAGAAGGTAGTGGTTACACCTACAGCTTCGATGACATTTCATCCAACCCACCACACAAGGATTGTAACTCAGAATAGTCTAAGATGTAAGAGACAAGTGAGTGCCATCAGAGATGTAGAAGAAGTACTTTTACCTAATTGACGTAGCATATGACAATTATTTTCAAGAACTAAATATTATTCAACATAAATAAAGACCATCATCGTCTGTGAACTACTGTTCATTGGTAGAAAAGTTATGTGACGGTGCACTTTGTCCCTCTGGAGGGGCTGATCAGGTGCTCTATCTCAGCCCCTGGCCATTGCTCCGTGGCTGGTGCAAGACACAGGCACTGGGATAATTATTGTGTTGAGCCACACCTGAGCGAGACAGGAAGGACAGCTGTAACTTCAATCAAGAGTAAATACACGAAATACACGAGCTTTGTCTACCTGGAGACAGTTGAGAAAAGTGTCTTGAATTATTTGGGGTTGTAAGATTAATGCACACAAACTACTTTGCACTTAACCCTCCTGTGGATGCCCTCATTCATTTTCTAGAAGCACCTTCTGTGGAGTTTCACGTTGAAGGTGAAGGACTAAACAGCAGTGAAATCAAGTGAAGTCATTTCACGTGAGCACCTATGTGCAAGTTTCAGAAACTTCAACTTTGTACCTTTGTTTACACTATCTTAATGTCCTATATGAATGTATAGCAATCTTTTTCCTATTTCCTAATTTTTTGAAAGGTTGTGTTCAAGATCAAAGTGATTTCTTCATGGATACAAATGTGTGTTACGGACAGGTTTATCTGGTTGAAGTGGAGAACATATTTTAATAGTCTGTCCTTGAAAGCTAATGGTTCCACTTTGGTTTTGGGTGTCACTGATAAAGATTGTAGTGCAGCTTACATATCTATGCTTCTTAAACTTGTTGTCATTTTTATTGAGGCAAATGATCTTGACACACTATTTGTGGTTTTACCAGTGACAGAGACAATGAGACAAATTGTTGACTAAGATAAACAAACGTGGTGCCAGGGATTTCTCCACAGAAATTTGCCAGTTTAGTGGGGATCTGGTTGAATTCTTCGGACACGGAGGTTATTAATGAAACTCAAACATCAAGATATACGAAGCTATAGCAATTTTCCTGCAACAGGTTTCAATTCTGTGGATAAGTATGTTCCTCTCTACTGTGCTGTTTTTAATCCTGGAAAGGTGTCTAGGAGAGTCGGGAGGAGCCAGAAGCTCAGAAGTGCTCATGAATCAGATGACTTTGAAGAGCCTTGGGGAGTTCATGGGGAGAGAATTGTGGGAAGCTGCATATCACGAGTTTGGGTGTGACTACAATGTGACCTGGAGTTTTGGAGATCTGTTTGTGAGGAAGGTGAAGAATAATATTAGGGCAGCTTCACCCCCCTTGCTCCCATCTGTTGTTGCATATTTAGTCTCAAAACCAGCCGGTCTCCAGAGACTCATGAGCTAGCAGAGTGAGAGTGCAAGGAGTGAAGGAAAGTAGTCTTCCCGGACCTTTTACCTGTGCCACCACTGCCTCTGCTGGCTAGCGATCCTACTGCAGTGGAATGTCTCCTGCCAGTCTGCAGGGTGAGAGAAATTCTGGTTAGGACTGGGATGGACACATAAGGCATACATGGATTTTCCTTCTTTGTTTCCAGAGGTAAAAGGAAAGCTTTAGGCTCCAATCATGCCTTATTGATGCTCCAGGCAGGATCCCATTGACTGAGAAAGCCTATGATAGTCTGCTTTGTGATGGCCTTAGACATTGATAATTACTGATAGACCAGCTTCAAACATCTTTCTCTGATACTTATGATTGCCATAAGTAAACATAGTACGCAAACCAACTGCCAATGAAGACAGATCTATGCCAAGTCCATCTGATTTTGAAATACTACTTGTTGGCTGCAGGGCAAAAGAGGTAAGACTCCCTTCCTCTCACCACAGCAGCTGTGAAACAGTGATCAGCAGGGCTGCTGAGACTGGCAAGCAGCTTTGTGAGCTGGTAGCAGTGGTGTTTCTACCTCAATGGAGAATTTAACTTCATGACAATTTTGACTCCAGCTCAGCATTACCCGCCCTGAGGGAGTACATGTAGTGTCTTCCTTGTGTGAATTTCAGCAACTGGCACATAGGATGAGGTTTCACAAATGTGTTATGCTGACTTCAGACTGTGCTGCTGCCGATATGGAAGGTTCCATGTTTCTCTTTGCATTCAGCTTTCCACTCCTGCTTGTTCATCAGCATTAGCAACCAAACATATGTTTGTGAGACTGGTGAAAACTAGTGTTTTCTGTATTTTGGGAATGGTTGGTTTTTTAGGTGGATCAATCAACCAATCTGACCACAGCTTTCAGTGCTGATGCAGAGAAGGAGGAGATGGGTTCTGGAAGGAAGGCTCCAGGAATGTGTATGTGTCTTCAAACTACAGTATAGGCATCCTTCTGGGATGCATTAGATCCTTTTCTGGCAACGGTGGTTTTTCAAAAATGGGGCCCCAGTTTCAATCTTGGTGCTGCTCTATGTCCACTCTGATCTTCCTTTTGGAAGAAGGTTGGAAACACTTGCAGTGACATCGAGTGGCATTGCAATCTGTCTCATATGGGCTATCCTTACATTCCATCTGAAACCTTACTGGTGCAGTGTTTGGCTGTCCAGTTCAATGAGAGGCTTGTGGAGGGCTTATGTTCAAACCAGTATAGGACAGAGTTCTAGGCTTCAGTAGGAAATACTAATTTTAGCAGATGTGTTGGAGGCCGTTGTTCCTGGTTAACTTAGGGACAGCTGCTTTCTTTGTACTGAAAAGCCTAGAGAGATACAGTCTAAAATTCCTATGGGTACGTTGGAGGCGAGCCCATTCAGTGAGGCATCCCCACTGATATCGCTTTGAAATTCACTTTGTTATTTACCTCCCCTCCTACCTGCCAAGATTGAGATTTGTTGGCCCTTGCATAACTACACAAGACTTGTTATTGCAGGTTTTTTCTGGATGAAAAGAAGGAACGATAGCAGAGCACCATGGTCCTGGCTGGGAGGTTCAAGGTGAGATGAGGAAAGGGGTCGAACTCCTGCCCTAATATTTTGTCTAACCTGTGAATTTTGTCCAGCCAGTCAGAGCCTGGGACCAACTCTCTTTTTGAATTAGACCAATTTAAATAAATAATCATTAAAGAACAACAATCACCTGAGCCCTGATTCCTAACCAATGCAGAAATGAGTTTGTTATCTGCACAGAACTATCTGGTTGGGTTGTTTGTGTCAGCTGAATATAATACCTGGTAAGTTCACACCCAGCTATTTACATCTCTATGTTAGGATCCAGGAGCGTGTAAACTAGAGAGAAATCATGTCTAAATTAACTGTGCTTAGACTCCTCATCAGAGAAAAATAGGGGGGAAAATACATAGATACGATAAGCAAAATTTTCTTGTATAATTTTATCTCTAAATACCTCTACGGATCAATTACCCACTGAATTATTTCTGATTTCTTGTTAGAATAATCACGTTAGAATAATCTTAGTGCACAAATACACTAAGAATAAACTTTGAGTGTGTTTTTTATTGTTAGACTTCTCCTATCCCAGATTCTCCATCATGTTCAGTCCTGTGTAGATAGTTAAAGTAATGATCTTTTATTAACTTGGCTGGAATAACTGCCATAACTTGGCTGGAATAACTGCCATGACTCTCAATCATGACATTAGTGCTTAGGTATTTGTATGTCTAAGCACTTACATAAGTAATCATATCACAATGTCAACCTATTGTACTTATTATTTTGCAAATGTTACAACTGCCACCTCCTGTTAAACAAAAAAAGAAAAAAAAAAAAAAAGAAGAAAAACGTCAGAGTGCCTAAAGGAATCCTGCCAGTTTTAATTTACTGTTTGTCTTAAACTCTCTGTGCTGTTAGCCAAAATAAACTAATTGCATCTACACTTTGAGGTGAAGCTCTCCTGTTAAACTCATCTCTGCCTATAAGAAAATCAAAACATCCGTAAGTTTGAAGGAAACGTACTGACACATATGGCAGACAAAGTGAAAGGGGTCCACTTTTCTGAAGAGAAAGAGTTATGTACTTTCAGTCTTTCCAGCAATGGTAGGAACTGAAAGTTCAAGAGACTCCTTATTGTTAGGGTAACTAGTCATGCTGTTAAATAGGGAGAGAGGATAAGAGGCTGGCAACAAAATGGTTTCGTGAGCTGGCCTTTCACCTAGGAAGGCTTGAACTCAAAAGTGAAATCATGAAAGACTTAGTTTGGCCAATTCAATTTACTGCCTGCCTCCAATGAACCTGGGTGCCAGCTTGGGAGAGCCCATGTACTTCAGCAGGCTTTTAGAGAAGAAAGCAAGTTTTCTGTATTTGCTATGTTCAAGATCATTTTTACAGCAAAGAAGTAAACATTTTTTTATTTTCTATCTACCTATCACACACATAACACTTGGGAGAAAAAAACCACTTATTCTAGAAAATCCCAACATTAATGCTAGTGTGGATTTTATGAAGGTGCTTTATATTTTACCTGTCCATACAATGACCAGGAGAAAAAAAGGACACCAGTTTCACTTTTACCGTGAGGCAACAGAAACAGTTCTCTTCTTTTTTAGTGGGCTGGGGTCATACCTTGTGTTTGTGATTTCACAGAATCATAGAATCACAGAATATGCTGAGTTGGAAGGGACTCACAAGGATCATCTAGTCCAAGTCCCTTCACAGGACCAAGAGTCACACCATGTGCCTGAGAGTATCATCCAAACACTTCTCAAATGCTGGCAGGCTTGGCACTGTGACCACTTCCCTGGGGAGCCTGTTCCAGCATGGCTTCTCTGAAATATAGCAGTTTTATTGCTGTTTTTAACAGGGCCACTATCTCAAATGAAGCAAGCGAAAGCACATGGTGTTTTGTTGATCAAACACAGGTCCTGCTATTGCTTTGTTGTACAGCAATATTAGGACATCTACTAGGTATACCTGCAGCATTTTGATAGGATTATGGGAAGAGAAGATTATTCATTCATTCCATTTTTCTTTTTCCTGGCATTTAACAACTTTGTTAAATTACTTTCCAAAAGAAGGGGTCAACGCTTGCTTTAAGAAAAGGTTTTTGGGTGAAAAGCAGAGACAGAATATTTTGTGGGTAAGCATTGAGTCATAGAATGGTTTGGCTTGGAAGAGGCCTTAAAGATCATCTAGTTCCAACTCTACTGCCATGGGCAATAATGCCACACACTGGATCAGTTTGCCTAGGGCCCCAGAGATGTGCTTCTGGTCTTTCTGTGACATGATAAAAAAAAACATATCTTACTCCTGACAATTCAGCAAAAGACCAAAAAGGCTAGGCCATTTACAAGATCTCATTTTAGGTCTCATCAGCTCTGGCTGGTTTTGTTATACAAAGTCTATACGCACAGGAGTAAGTCCTTGCGAGGCAAGATAGACCATAGTACATCATCTACACAACTGTAACTGCCAATCATACTGTATTCTTACAGTGCTTGTGAGGGGGTTTGTACTTTTTTTTCCCCTGAAGGATATTTTCCAGTTGTTTTCCTTCCTTTATCCCAAGTTTCCCATGCACTTAGGCACTTAGCATCGAGGAGCTATGTGGGCATGTTCACATACCAGCTTACTTCACGGAAACTTATTCAGGTAAGTCCTAGCGCAGCAGGACTGGGCTTCATTTAGAAAATGGAGTAAAGACCCAGATGAATCCAAGAAAATTGAACTTTATATAGTCTTTGTTCTAACCATTGTTTAACCATCCTACTTGGAAAACAGTTGAAGCGTTAAAAAACTGGAGGGGATGAACAAGAAACAATACAACAATCTGTCTCTATCATAAAGAATAAATGTGCTTTGGGCCGATTCCATTCAGAGTATACAGATATTTTCAAGGAATTTAGGGCATAAAATCCCATTGAATCTCCTTGAGGGAATTAAAATCAATGGAAATTAGGCACCCTCATACTTTGAAAGATCTGCACTTAATTCTTTTTGTGTGTTTTAGAAAATCCAAGTGTGAATTATTTACTTTCTGGGCAAATAAGTATTTTTTTGCATGACCTTCTTCATATTCTGTAAACAACATCTGATAATACATAAGAAAAAGTTGGTGAGAGAATTGAAAACCAAAAGAACTCCTTTTGGAAATTTTTATTTTATTTTTCTCACTGAAATGAAAAGGCATCTCCAAGAATGCTGCAAACTTCCTTGCTCTTTTATAGATCTATTGCTTAGTGTATGTTCTGCTCTCTCACTCTTTCTACAGAATCAGTAATAAAAGTCAGATTTTCAATAACACTAACAAAAACCACCTTTCTCTTTTATATCACTGATAATACGTATCCTCACATGGGAGAATATTATGGAACGAATTAAAATGTCTGTAAAGGATTACGAACTTCCTTGCACATTGCAGGCAAAGATACTCTAAACAAATTTTATACACCAAGATTTGGTATATCACTGATATACTGATTTGGTATATCATTGTCACTGATTTGGTATATCATTGACAACGTTTTGCTAATGCTGCCTAACAATGATGCATAGCATAATGTAAGTCAAATAACTTGCACTGAAATTTCATATAAATGATAATACAATAATTTATAAAATTAAATATTATAATTATAGATCTAGGAAATGCAGTTGGAAAAGAAACTCATGTAGAAATGATGTAGCAAATGTACTTTCAGCAGAGATTTTAAACAAAACAGAAAGGTGATAAAACGGGGAAAAAAACCCAGCAAAGCCATGTAAGGAGAGGACTTCTCACAGACAGTGATAAAACTGTGCTAACCAGAAAGAGGAGACTAGAGCCAACTAAACCAAATAGAAAAACAGAACATTTCTTCAGCGTGTCAGTGGAAGACATACTCATATACGAGCATTTTGGTAATGCTCATACAGGGGAGTGGCAGTGATGCTGTTCACATGCGGGGGTATGAGAGGAACAGCGAAAGCTGTGGGCTGTGAACTGGCAGGATGTCTGGGCTCTGAAGAGTAAAAAGGTTTGCATGAAGAACTAAGTTAAAACCGATTCCTCCCATGTCACAGACCCATACGAAGAGAGGCAGAAGAAAACTCCTGTTCTAGGGCTTTGTCACTCTTGACAGGTTGGTCTCACTAGTTCTTAACATCTCTCAGTGTTCCCACAGCCTCCCCCAGGCAGAAGCAGGCTCTGCATATCTATACTCACTATTTGAAGCCTTTTTTCCCCCCAGCATTTAACTTGAATTCACATCTTAAGCTCATTACCTCTTGTTTATTCCCACAAACACAATTTTATCTGCTCATCTTTGCATTTACCTTTTATACCCTTAAAGACCAGTTTGTTTCCTTCTCCTCTCCAGCTTAAGTAACAACATTTTTTTCAATCTTTACTTGTATATCACATTTTTAGACCTCTGATAAGTCTTGATGCATTCTGTCCAAAGACTCCACATCTTTTTTGAAGTCTAGCACTGGACAATGTACTCTGTCAGAAGCCTTTATGATGCTGATGAAGTAAAAGATCTCAGTGTTTCAGAACTATCAGTAGTAGTAGTAGTAGTAGTAGTAGTAGTAGTAGTAGTAGTAGTAGTAGTAGTAGTAGTGTGTTTGCTTATTATGAGATGATTACACACACCTGACAAGTGCTTATAGTCAATGGTCTAGCAATTACTGCTATTGAAACTGTACACTTAAGTGAGGAAAAAAAAAATTCTAACTTAAGTTTACCACAGTAAGATTTAACTATTCAACTGACTTCAGAAAATTAGAATATTTTACATTCAATGTCCATGCCAAGGGAAGCCATTTTATATCCTACTGTGGACAGTGAGAAGTTTATTGTGAGGATGATGAAAGGTCCAGTAAAATCCCAAAAGCTATGTTAAGGATGGGGACCAGGCAACCATGATCTCACCAGTCCTTGGGTTTTGGCTGTCTATGCCTATGCTCACAGAGCACCCACAAAGTAGAGTGACTCCTTTCCAGTAGAACACTCACGCGGAGGCAGAAATGCCTTTTCTACCCTCTGGCAGAAAAGCTCATCCTGAAGCACCTAAAATAAATGAATGCAAAAAGTGAAATTGTCATCCATCTGAATCAAGAACACTAAATAAAATACATTTCATGCTATCAGGGTTTAGTTGATCTAGGTTGAGCTAGAGTCTTTGCAGATCACATTCCCATGAGCAGATGAAGAGCATCTTGCTGTTTACTCTCGTCTGAAACTGCTCCTCAATAGAAACCAAAGCGTGGTGAGTGAGTACAGTGAAGAGATTTGCTTGAAAAGCTGTGGCACTGTTGATCTGAGCTAAAAATGTAGGTGCGCTTACTGATGTAGGCGTGGTGTGTAAGTGTAGATACCTTTTGTGTTTAACTCATCTGATCACTGGAACTAGTTTGTGACCATTAACTTTGAACTTTCCTGAGTGACACTTTGACTCCTTCTAACCAAATGGAAGGCAGAAACTGCCCATTCTTACAAAAGGATAAACAAGACACTGACTGTAAGGAAGTAAAGGCCAAGAATTTAAATCCAGAAAGAGATACAGATTCTTTCCATTATGGGCCTCCGTCTGATCTTCTTTCTAGCCTCCTCGTGTACACCTACAAATCTTGAAATGCCTGTCAAAGGTTTCCAAACCATGATCTTATTCAGTGACATCTAAGATCTTGCCTTCAGAATTGCATGGATTTTTTTGCTACCCATCTAGTACCCATGAGTAACAAAGCAACCTTTTGTGGTTTACGGTTATGAATCAACCTTGGACAAAACTAGACTGGTCATTAAAATGTATTTATTCCAGGAAAAAAATCCTCTATGGCTGCTGGACAGTCCTAAGAAGTGAAACAAGATGATTGTTGCCAGTGTAAAATTTTGATTGAATTTAAATGTAAAGGTCTTCAGGGATTATATACATAAAGAAGCTTGTAGAAGACACCAAAAAGCAAGGCTCACCTCTTCTAAGAGGGAACTGTAAAACCACACTACTAAAGGCAGTGGCACAGCAACATTAAGGTCAGTTTCTTTGGAAAAAGGAAGCATGAGCACTGCTCAGCACCTTTGAAGAAAAGTCACAGATGACTGCTCAAACAGGGAAACTTGGACTCTAGAGTCAGCAGTGTCCATCCATATGAGCTCTGAATTCATAATGTGAGGGAGGTGAAGCTTACACATCTGCAGTACTTGATGAGCTTTCAGTAGCTCCCTGTGCTCGAGAGGTATTTAGCTGCCCTTTCTGAAACATCCAAGCCTGGACAGGAACTCTGCAGAGAGACTAATTCTCACCTTCACATTCCCAGACAGGGACTAGCTATCTACTATCTAGCAGTCACGGACTAGCATGTAACCACACAACATCTTTTTTTTTTGTTTGTTCTAAGACTTCTTTGGCTGCTGTTCTGATCATTCTTCCCAGGCTGTATAGCCACTGCAAGGCTAACAGGATTAAAAAGCAGAAAAAATTGACTTATTAAAGTACATGAAAATAGCTTGGCTTACAAATGGAGTGCATGCAGATTAGATAAACTTTACCTATTCTATTAGCAAGTCCGAATAGGCTGAATTTTAAAGTTTTCTTTACTTCTATATGTCGTAAGGACCCCGTCACCACCTTCTGCTCAGAACTGCCACCAAGGGTTGTTGAGATCTAGGTCTGGTGTTCCTGAAAGAGCAACCCCAGTGTCCTGAAGTACAGAGTCACTGACTGGGCTTTGTTTTTAAAATAATATCACATTGGATCACAGAATGTATTCTACCCTTACCGAAATCATAACATTTAATTTTCAAAACAGTACAAGACTTCTCTATGCTGCCCAAACTAGTAAAAACTTTGTTAATACTCTTCTAACTTAAAATAGCAAACTCAATAAACCAATGTTTTTATTATAAAAAGTTTACTCTCCAGCTGAGCATTTGAGTGCCAAGTTCCATCCAGAATCACACTTTCACAGCCAAATTAGAAACTATAAACTTAGAAACCAGTGTTTTATGATAGAATCCTTTGCCAGGCACTTCACTAGAGCTTGGGCTACCAGCTGCTCTAATAATAAGTGAATGTTATTGAAAAATAATAATATCGAGCATTTGGAAGCCCTCTGTTAGAGCTAATGAATGAGTTTAGCGTATTGTGCACAATAAAGAGCTCACGGGGTAAAACCCCCTTTCTCGCTACAGGTGTATTGGACTTCGCAAGAGGGAAAAGACTTAGGAGCGCTCACAAACCTGCCAAGCTCCATGCAAGCAGAACAATCAGCCTGCCAACTTGTTGGTGTTCTTAAGATTCCAGCCTGCCCGGCAACTTTAGACAGCTGAAAGTGATGTGAAATCGGTGACTGATACCCTACACGGAGAAAAATGTCAGCTTTCAAAGTCAGCGGATGGAAACGCTTCAGTGCACAAAGGGCGTCGTGAAAACGCGATGTGGCTCTGCCAATACAGGGGAGCACTGGGGCTGCCGAGCCCGTGAATCAGTTTTTCAATCGGGAGGCACGGCGAGGCGGAGATCGCTATCGCGGTAACCACTGTTCTTCAACTTCTTTTTATCTCTTTGACTCGCCACCTGACTGTTAGGCTCAAATGAAATTAGAAGGAAATTATCTTCCTTCCTCGAAATTCACTTTAAACTCAGCTTTAAAAAACACGAACAGCATCCTAAAGCTGCCTGCAGCAGAGATGAGATATTTGATCAGAATACAAGAAATCGGACAGTATTTGGAGTGGGACGTAGTTACATCTGCTGTAAGCAAGCTCACAGAATTAATATATGGTTATCGAGAAGATAGTCTAAACCCTCTTTAATACTTAGGAGCGCTCTGATCTTACTTGGTGGAATACAGCACTGCATTCTGGAAAGTCTTGTTTAGCTTCCGTGTGACAATGCATCTGCTCGGGTTTTGTTCGCCCCCCTCTACCCCAACCCCCCTCTTCCCCACCTTCGGTGACAGAAGGAAAGATTCCGCCCTTGAATTTGAATGCGTCAAGAACTGACAGGTCAAAGGCAAGTAAATCACATTATACACGATTGTATTGTTATTGTATCGATAACAACACATTATCAGAACAATTAACACGCACAACTACTCGGAGATCACAGTAGCGGTTTAACAAAAATCCAGATAAGTAACTAAACTCCGATAAAGTCTTCCCTTGTGTTTGGGGATTTGAAGCCTCTCCGAGAGTGTCCGTGCCTGTGTGTCTGTGCCTGTGCAGGCAGCCGCTCCGCGCCGCACCGCGGCCACGGAACTCCCCGCGGGGAGAGCAGCCTCCTCCCCCACGCCGTGCCTGCCTCAAACCGGGGGGAGGGAGGCTTGGGACCCTCCGGTCGCTCCTAACACGAGTCTAACCTTGCTCCAAGCGGAACTGATAAGAGTTTCCGTCACTTCGTGCAAACCCTCTTGAAAACAGATTACTAGGGAAATGCAGACCCCCTGTAACGATTCGCAATCGCTGAAATAACCGCGGGTGGTAGTTTTAGTAGCCAGTGGTTGCCGCAAAACTTAGGTGAGGGTAGGGGGAAAGCACTCTGTAAAGGAGATTCGGAGAAGTATTTCATTTGCAACTAGAAGAATAGACTTGAGCCAGTACTGAGCCATTTATAGATTTCAGCCTGTGAAAGATTCCTGTACAATAATTTATGACCAATAAATTCTATTACCTTTTTCACTATTTGGAGAACTAAACGTAATCAGAAACATGTGCAGACGAAGCCACGGGTTTGCAAATGGTCATATTTTTGGAAGAAAGCAGTCCATGAGTAGAGGCATCTTCTCTGCTGGAAGTTATGTAAGTGCTTTTTCTGTAAGACCAGATCGCCTGTATGCGACTCTGTGGGGACCTGCGAGCTGGTGGTTGTGCTGTTCTCGGACAGAAGGTGACCACTCACCCTAGGAACTTCCCTGAGCCCCGTGCCGACACCCGTGGCCCTTCCCCACGCGTTTTCTGTGGCACAGGTGCTCGCTCCGCCTGCACCTTGCTTTGTCGTTTGAGCTCTTGCAGATCCAGAGCTGCAGCGCGGCGGCGGCAGCAACCTTGGCGCGACGGTACCCACGGACTGACCCAGGGGCAGAGTTCGTGGTGCGGGGATTCATCTGTGTAGGAACTATCGGACAGGGGCTTACCCATGTGCCCGCCTTGTGTGCTTCACGCAGTTCTGTCGCGACACAGGACCATCGCGATCCTTTACACCGCACCCTACTCTCTCACTGATGGGCTCGGGGTCACAAGCAGGGGGAGTGGAGGCGTGAGGGAGGCAGCGTGGGAGGGAAGAGCGGGGACAGAGCCACGCTGGAACCGAGCCCAGTGGGGAGTGAGCCCCCACTCTGCTCTCGGGGGGCGCTGGCGGGAGCGGGGCCCGGAGCCTCCGGGAGCTGGGGGCGCCACTGGTGGTGGCATCAGTGAGTCGCTGCTGTTTCTTCCCCTGCCGACTCTCCCTCTACGCCCCGAGCACCCTCCAGTAGATCCTGGTTCTCACCCTGCTTATGGCGACTACCGGGACGTATGAACCACGCTCTCGCCTGCCCCTGAACTGACTTAATCCGGGCACTATCCCGCTGGCACCCACGATGCGAGGGGAAGTCGATCGAGCTGGCATCCGATCTGTGTAGAGAGAGACAGGGAATGAGTCCTCGCCTTTTAGAAGTCAAACACAATAATGCTACATATGATCGAGAGAAATCGACAGGAAACCTCTTCCCTGGTCAAACGGGGAGGGAGGGGGGTTACGCAGTTGAAAATAGTGGCTGTTCATCCCAAAGCGGGAATGCCCTGGCCGATGGGGTGATAACCTGATTTCCAGAGCAGTTACCTGCGCCGGGATCAGCATCTCTTGGTGGGGCTCCCACCTTCGAGAAATCCCATTTCCCCGCCAAGCCCGAACGCCAGCAGATATCTTAATCTCCCCGCTTTTGACAGTCGATGGGTACTTTTTTTTTTTTGTTTCACGGCTAACTGGATTGTAGGAGGTCAAGTTTGGCAAGGTGGCTTCGGAGACTGAGAGAATTACGTTTAAGTAGTAGTATATGGGTCGTAAAACACGAAACGGGAGAAGACGCGGTTTGTAGAGGAGCTGCTCCGTATGTCACAGGGCACTCCGGCCGCGACAGGCTGCCGCGGGACCCGGGCGCGCTCACCGGCGGAGAGGGATGGCTGGCTTTGGGATTCTCTCCAAACATCCCGACATCCCAGGAGCTGCGGGTGGTGGTGGTGGACAGTGGTGCGGTGCGGCGGTAAGGAAGGCGCGAAGCCCAGCGGCTGGAGCGAGGAGCCTGACCGGAGGACGGAGCGGGATGCGCGGAGAGGAGCCCGGACGAGACGAGAGCGGGCGGCGCGACAAACAAGTCCGTGCGGCGAGCGGACATCACTGTCCCAACCACGCCGAGTGATGTCCCCGCCGCGCCCAGCACCCTGTGGCCCG
>NW_021940208.1:45861616-45864526 GCF_001715985.3 Manacus vitellinus | reverse complement strand
AAAAAAAAAGAAAAGAACCGATCCGCCCTGCCCTCAAAGTGCTTGTTCGGGACAGACTCGGGGAGCAACATCCCTTGGCCGGCTCTGGCTTTCCCCTCCGTCGCTCCCGGCGTGGTGCTGGATTCGGAACAGTCCCGTTTTAGAACCCCTGCCATCGAGAGGAGAGACGAGGAAGCCGGGGGCAAGGGGGATGGTGAGGTCCCGGCTCAGCACGGCAGGGCCAGGTGCCGCCCCGCTAAAGGACAGGGTCACTCTGTCCTTGATTCGTAGCCCCTCGTGGGATCCATGCAAAGAAAGAGTTGGTGGTGCGGGATGCTGCCCTCCTGCTCTGTGCCCTGCCCTGCGTGGATTTCTGCCCTCCGCTGCTACGGGATGCTGACAGGCACGGGTCATGATTTTCACGAGAGGATAAGACGCGTGACTCTCGGTTCTCGTGTGTCTCCCCCCACCCCCCACTAATTAAGTCTCACCCTCAGACTGTAAATTTGTATATCTCTGTGGAAATGTTAGGTCTCGGATTGAAAACTGTTAGTTACTTCGCCCACGGTCGATTCAGTTTTAACCTGAAAAAAAAAAAAGGAATGCCTTTCAAAGGGAATAAAAATATTGTGAGACTGCTCGAGAATCACAATATTATCTAAGGTTAAATCAGACTTTTTTGTCTGAGTGATAATTATCTATTTATTATTTAGCTGAACTGAAACAGAGCTTTGCTTTGACAGGAGAGTATTCTCATTTAAAAGAAAATCTGTCTCCCCCATGAACATGAAGTGTTTCACACGTGTTTTGGAGTACCCTACCTGTTTAGCTTATTTTAGAGCCACTGCAATTCAATTGCAAATGGTGTTTAAAAGAAAGAAAAAACAACAAAGTTTAGAGGAAAAAAAATCCTTCATCAGTTTAGAGTTCTTTTTTGGTTTACTTTTGTAATGTGTATATTTTGACTAATGTTTGTGAATGAAGCTGGCTAACATGTATTTAGTTTCATTTTGGCTTTATGTAATATAAAGTAAAAAAAAAATGATTAAGTAATGGTTTTAACATTTACGTGTAAATGGTTTTCTTGTGTGATCTTCTAATTTAAAGTTAGACGTCTAAACTATATCTGTAAATTAGATTCCGACTACCACTCTGTTCATTTTTGAACAAAGAGTTTAAATAAAGCCTGAAGCAGGGAAAAGAGAAAATCCTCTATTTCTTGTTGAATTGCTAACAAGATTTTTATCTGAATTGCCCTTACGTGCCTGGTCCAGGTGAAGTGTAAGGTATCCTCTAAAGGCTGTCTTTGTTTCACTTTTGAATAGATTTACTAGGAAATCTAAAACAAGCCATTGTTATTCAGAGCCAAAAACCTGATTTATCACATTTTTAATCGTGAATAGGAAAGAAGATAAAAAAACCCCTGAGTTGTCATATTATCTTAAAAAAAAAAAAAAGGCATTCATGGACCAGCAGAACAGAGTTCACTGAGTACACTGAGAGTGTTCATAGTATTTCATCGGTTTCCAGTAACGTTTTCAGAGTGAAAAGTTGCCTGACCACTTTATCTGGTTAGCCTAAGAGCTTCACCACTTAAACCGGTGTAATTTGTTCACCTATCTGAGCAATATTGCTGCTTTATTCCTGGAGTGGTTTTCGAGGGCCTTCCCAGTTAATTGCTAACTAAAACCTGACACCTTTCTTTGCCTCTAAACGGCTTTTCCCATTTGAGTGCCCAAAAATAGTGTTTTCAAAGGTAACTCAAGCAAAGATCTGCAGGAAAATTTGCATGCAGCAGAGAAACGGGAGCAGGATGAAGTGGTCCATCCTTTTATCAAGGGAATTGTGAGCATCGCACAACGTGAATACCTACAAGGCATTAGAACAGAACTAGTCCCCTCACTGAGGTGGCAACCCCCGGCTCGTTTTGTATGTCTGTGTGCATGTATATGCAGTGTATGTATGTATGAAGTGCATTTTTTTTCTTCAGAGTGGTCGATTGCACTCTTAATTGTGGCAATAACAATAGCTCCTGAGTAAATGTCTTCCAAATCAGCCTTCGCCTTGGAATTACGTTCAAAAAGTGTGAAGTTTGGAAGATTTGCGGAACGGTCTGTTCGTCTGACCCTGATTCACTAATTAAAACGATCCTGCTTTTGTTATTCTCCCAACGCTTTGCAATATTATAAGTTAATTCATATGGTTCTGAGCGATTATGCAAAACTAATTTGGACTGTCCAGGGGTAATTATCCCTGACACGGTTAATTAAATCCTTTCAGAGCTCCGCCATTCCCTTTTGTAGCAGCTCATCACTTCTCAACACGGAACTTCCTGCCGCTTCCCTGGAAGTCACCCCAGCCCTAAATCTTAGTGACCTCCCTGCTCCTTCCAGTTCGATCCCAGAGATTATTTTTTTTAATCCTCCCCCTTTCTGGAGGCAATCAGGCCCTCTCTGGAAAATAAACGAGGATAAGAAAGTAACATGCTTCTCTTGAGAGTGCTCAGCTGCTAACGAGGAGGACCGTTTATCCCTTGACAAATTAAATTTGTTTAAAATTATAATAATAATTATTAATATTATTGCTATTATATAATTTGTATTTTATTTTTCTCAGAGCCTTCTCAGTCCTGGAGTCTTCCTCCCTCCGAGGCATTCCCGCTGTCATTCACCGCCTCCAGCCCGTGTCGGGAACGTGTCCGGGCTCCCAACCACGGTGCGCTGCTTTGCAAGATCGGGGGCCTTTTGCCAAGTCGCAACCTGACAGGGAGAAAAATAGGCTCCGGTGCCGGTGCAGCGGGCACCGCCGGCTCCCGTCAGCCCCTTTCGAAGGCTGGATGTGCCTCGGAAAGGCGTCCGGCTTGCGGTCACGGTAACATCAGATCCGTCACGGGTCACACATCTCGGGTGGTGCCAGCGCGGGCTGGGAGCA
>NW_021940208.1:45847351-45859851 GCF_001715985.3 Manacus vitellinus | reverse complement strand
CCTGCGGTGCGGGAAGAGTGGAGGAGAAGGGGAAGGTGCTGCGGGCCGGGGGGAACGTGGCAGCCCAGGGCATTCGTGTCCCTCTCTATCATCCATCCATCCATCCATGCATCTCATCCGTCCTCCGGCACGACCCTGCGCAGGCTCGACAGGGAAAGGTGCGGAGGCAGAGAGCGATAGACAGAAAACCGAGAAACCAAAGCAATTAGCAGCAAGGCTGGTCCCTGCCGAGTGCGAGACCTGTTGTCTCTGTATCTGCTGACGGGAGGCAGCTATCGGGGCTCCCGCAAACTCCTGCCGTGCTCGGGAAAAGGCTGACACTTCGAGGTGGGAGGAGGCGGCTGTGCCGCGCCTGAGAAACGATAAATAGCAATTTTCTAATTTCTCCTTGCCCACTCTTGCACTTTTCCCTTTTTGGATTTGCTACCTGCTGACTTCAAGAATTTGAGCCGCAGCTTCCCTGAGTTGTCAGTCATGCCTCCCCTTGCAAAGAAGAGCCGGGGCCGGGGTGGGGAGGGCTGGCTGTTCCTCTCTCCGCACCTTTTCCAGCCCTCTAAGACACCCGTTTCGATTCCCGATACTGGGAAATTTAGGCAAGCCGGAGAAGTGAAGGTACTAATTGTAAACACCTCGTTGCTTTTTTTGAATACATTTATTATCATATTAGCAAGGGAGTATGAAACATACGGCATATTACTCATCCTATGCCTCCAGGCAGAGAATTCTCCTATTGAAATCAACCAGTATAACCAGATTTCTTATGGGAAATTACAGAGGACGTCTTAAAACTCTTCTCACGGAAATATATTGCTGGAATGTCAATTCCAATCCAGCATTTCCCTTTTCTTCCCTCCATACAACAAAAACTAATTAGCCATTTACAGCTGAACCTTTGAGATCCTGAAGGCGTTGGTGAAACACACAGCCTGTCACAGCGGTGCTCTCCGGCCCCGACAGCCGGACCCCCTTCAGCCTCCTGGCAGCCCCGGGGCGGGCAGCCGCAGGACAGCCCGTCTCCAGCTTCCTTCTCCCGCCGGGCGCCGGTCCGAACCCGGGGTGGGGGCTCCTGGTCGGGGAGCGAGGCGGGGCCGGGGCCATCGGGGGCGAGCCCTGCCCCGGGGAAGGCGACTGTGCGGGCGGCGGGGGCARCCGGCYCGGCAGGGGCCTGCTTTCCCGCCGGGAGTGGCGGTTCCCACCTGCTCTCAGGAGCTTTGAGCGCCCGCGATGAGATAAAAGGGCGGAAACCTGGTGACTGCTGCTGCTGGGGCAAAATTGCAGCAGCCCGCTAAATACCACCAAACAGATCGGGGAGGGTAAAACAACACCACTCCACTACTATCGATGGGATTCACGCGGAGCAACAGGGAGAAAGGGGCTATTGACGCAGAAAAAGGATCCCTGGAAGAATATGTGCTAGGACTGTTCAACTTTTAATAAGTTTTAGGACTAATTCCAAACACAGCAATAATTCCTGATCAAATTATTCCCCTGGAAATGCTTCTACACGTTCTTTTTATTAAGATTTCTTTGGCTGCCAGAAATGAAATATGAGCCTTTACCAGAGAGAAAGTAAAGGAGGGCTAGAGCAAATTCTTATAAGCCTTTTTTTTTTTTAGGGGTGGAGGGGGAAGGAGGCGGGAGCAGAGGTTGGAGCCAGAAAAATGACAAGTTGTCTAAACCAGCTCTCATTCAGGTTCCCTACAGTATGAATTCATCCTCCTGGCCCTAACAGCGAGGAGGCTTTCTAGCACATCACAGATTTTGACTCGAGGAATTTGACTCGCCCTCTTTCGCTCAGGGGCTGAAGCTGGGCTCAATGCACTTGTTGGGAGGTATTTTCTCATCGGCGGAGTCAGAGACTGAATTAGTCACCGGTCCTTTGTTTAGATGCTACAGTCCTCCTTTCCTCCGTCCGACGTTGCAGAAGGACTTCCCTGGGCTCTATGGGACAAGTCACCTCCACTTCCTTAGCTGTAGGGTATTTTTGACACATGTGGGCAGTAACTGTTGATTCCGAGCTTCGGTAGAGGCTGCTCATTTATTTCGGAGTGGTGGAGAACTTACCTCTCGGGGGAAAAAAGGGTGTCTATTAACTGTTTATTAATGCATCTTAATAACCGAAATCATCTCAATAGCATATAGCATAGAGCTCGGGAGTAAGACCCATTAAATCTGTTCATGTTTTAAGAGGGATCATCCTGAACAGAAATCAATTAGCACCGCAGACAAAACCAAGCCCTTCTTAAGACAAGTGACACTGCATTTTCAACATACTTCAGGAGTTAATCGTTAGCGCCGAGCGTTTCTTCCTACGTTCAAACATTTCAGCATGAAGAGGCGCTGACAATTCTCAGAGCGATAACCTCAGGAAAAGCTCCCATCACTAGGAGGGAGTTATCCCTCCCTGGCCGTCCGTTTCACATCTGCTGAGGAAATCCCACACAATCCCATGCCACAGTTTGGGATGAGAAGTGGAGTTGGGCTGGTATAGAAACGTACCCCTCCGCATCCCCCCCCGTGCCCCGGGTGGGTGTCGCGGGGGGAGACGGCCCCCCCCGCGGCTGCCCGCCCCGCCGGGGCTGGGCACGGGCTGGGGACCGGACCGCTGCCCCGTGCCGCAGTTCGCAGCATCGTTGGCTCCGGGGCAGGTGAAATAGCTCCGCGGCACAGCAAGGCAGGGCCGGGCGCGTCCCCCTTGGGCAGCCCGGTGGGGAGGCTGTGGGGCGGGCTCCCGCGCAGGGTGCGTTTGCAGGCGGAACCCCCTGCCCCAAGCCTTCAGCCTCCCGCGGCTCTGGCAGAGGAGCTGCCTGCGCTGCAGCAGCCTGAATGCCTGGGTAGCGTCCATGTCACCCCCCGCGCTGCTGCTCGCCTTCCACGACCCCCCCACGCCTCGACCTCCCGCAGCGGCCATGCATCCCCCCGAAGACGTCCCGATGCTGTGCCAGCGCCCCGGCGTGTCCCCCTGGCTCCCCCCGTGTCTCCCCGCTGCCTCCGTGCCAGTCCCGGCCCCGCGAAGGCCACACTGGGGATCCAGGAATTTCGGGGGCGTTGGGGGAAGCCGAGGACAGAGATCTGTGGGTCTTTGCTGACCGCTGTGGGGTCAGCTAAGGGTCTACGAGGTGCATTCAGCGTCGCGGAGCCTCACCTTCGCAGCTCAGTGCCGCTGATCCCCCCACGCCTCGGGGTGCTGCGATGCTGATCCCCCCACGCCTTGGGGTGCTGCGCTACCTCTGAGTACAACCCAGGAACCCCTGCTCCTTCGGGGGCTGCAACCCGAATGGGCTTGATTTATTATTCTCAGAAACAAAAAAATACCCAAAACCCAAAACCAGACCTGTAAGGGAGAAAGCACACACCTATGGGCATTCTCCTTCGGGACCTGTTGAAGATTTTTAATAGCTGAAGTCTGGCAGCCTAAAACCGTGAGAGTGGGTCAGGAAAATCCCGCTGCAGTACACTGGCCGTGGCTTCTCGGACCTGTTGGCACTTCTCACAGACCTGATCTCCACAGCGTCAACCTCTCGCCTGCCTACAAGCACCTGGGACCCCAAATCAGGCAACCCCCTGGTTTATTCCACACCCCGTGTGTTCCTTGCCTTTGCTTCTGCTTGGCAGAGTAGATTTCACTCAGGACATGGGTCTCTAGCTTCTGGCCATGCCTGCCTAGGGAGTATTTCCAGCTCCTGCTCCCGATCTGCCCCACCTGGCCATAGGGCAGTGGAGGTGAAGGCTTTCCTCTCACTGGGACACTTGGTGGGCTGGAAGGTAAGATCTAGCGACAGAAGATGTAAAAGCTTAAAGACGAAGAAAAGTGAATTTAAAGCATTCTTGCTGCAGGGGTTCCAGGGTTCTGCTCTGCAGCTGCTTTACTTCTGTATCTCTTATTTCCTAGTTATGGGTTAAAATACAGATGTGCAGAACTCCAGTGGAAACCTCAGATCTGGGTCAAACAAGTGGTTTCAGGCTCTGGATACTCGGCTTCAAAAAGATGCCTAGCTACAAACTAGGGACAGTTAAAGGAGAGGGACTTCAGAGGCATGTTTTTCTTGGGAGCCTCCTTCGCAAATCCCAATGTGGGCATCCAGCATGGCTTATGCAACTTCATGGTCAACCCCATGGGACTCCATCGACAGCTTTGGCCCCTGCCGTTTGTGTACTGCTGAGCCGCTTTCTTGAATGCGTGTTCTTGGATGTCACTGGGCAGTGAGGTTTCATTAAAACCTGCTGTTAATTGCCTAAGTCCAGATGGTGGTTGGGCCACGGTCATTTCTTGACAAGCCTTTTTTGACCTTGTTACTGTAATCAATGAAGAATAAAGGTATGTTTGAAATTTGTTTTTATGGCCTGAGTATTCTCCATACACTATAAATAATACTTGCTCCTGCATCTCATCATCAAGATAATTTAACAATTAGCAAGCCAATAGTCTAGGAACCAGTATTGCTGGCCAACATTGACCAAAATATTTTGTATAAACTATGTCCATTCGTACATATCTGCACCAATCAAAATATATTGTCACATCCAGAATATTTTATTAAAAATAAGCAATGTTAATGTTAATATTTTACTGCATTTTGAACATAATCTCAGCAATTTAAATAGAGAAAATCTCAAATGTAAAAGTAGTCAGAAAGCAACTGCATCAGGTTTATATTGGGCAGAGATAAAAGACACTGGGTAAAATCCAGACTACACTAAGGAAAATGGCATCTCTACCACAGATTTCACCAGAGCCAAGCTTTTACCAACTTTTTTTTTTGTTTGTGGGGGTTTTGTTGGTTTTTTTTGTCCCCCCTCTTTTTTTTTTTCCTTTTTTTTTT
Source organism: Manacus vitellinus (assembly GCF_001715985.3). Lineage (NCBI taxonomy): Eukaryota > Metazoa > Chordata > Aves > Passeriformes > Pipridae > Manacus > Manacus vitellinus. The sequence goes on along the minus strand of NW_021940208.1, from coordinate 45,855,028 downwards.
TTTTTTTTTGTTCGTTGATGCTTTGCAATAAATTAATTAGTTTCTGGGCTCCAAACTCTTCAGAGGGTCGTAAATCCTGATGAATACATGCTTCTCCTTGAAGTTGCACCTGGATCACTTTTAGGAACACTTTTTTTTAATTGATGTAGAAATTTCTTACTGCTTAATAAAGTAATGTTGAAGAGGGTACTAGATTAAATGAAAATTTAGTCTTTCATTTACATCTCATAAGTATTCTTGAGAATGGTCTTTTCTGACATGAGTTAACAAACTTGGCTCCTGTCCTAACTAGGACAGGTTATTAAAAGATTACTAATGAAAACAATTGCTAAAGACATATTAACTTTCCCCCCCTCATTTATTTGCTCTAAAATCCTCAATAACAATTTCTATTACATCAAATAAGTTGTACTGAAGGCAAGTTACCTCTAAATGAGCAGAATATTTCACCTCTAGCTTGTAAGGAAGAAAAAGATCTCTCACTTTTGAGGGATTCAAGTATAAGATTGCGAGGTTTTAGGGAAAAGGTACCCTGTTTTTGTAGGTATGCGTCCATGACTGATGAAATTTTTGTCAGTCTCCAGACTCAAAAGAAAGCATTAATACTCTCTTGTGCTACCTTTCTAGAAGGGGAGTTAAGTCACCTACTAAAATATTTATTTATGATCAGCCGTGGAGAAGTAATGATAACCTCAGAGCAAGTCTGCCTTAGTCAGGTATTACTATACTTTTGACAAACACACCTGTCATCTTGGAGCACACCACAAAGCTCTGATAGAGCTGAACATCTAATAGGAAACTCTTACTAGTTACAGCTGCCAGATGAGCCAATATTCCACCTTGCTAAATACCTCCTGTTGACTGCAAAGATAATCCAACCAACCTCCTCCCTAGGACATGCTACCTGTGCTTGTTCTCTGAAGGTTTTCCATCCAGCTCTTTTGAGTTCTGTCCCGTGGTTTGTTCTCACCCTCTTCAAACTCTCAGCTGCCTCTGACTCCTGCTGCCACTGTCTTCAGCCTTTATTTCTTTCCGGATTTTTTTTTTCTGAGGCCATCTTTTTCAGATCTATTTCTTCTAGCTCAGTGATGCAACAACTCCCTCATGCTGCTGACACTGTCTTTTACCTAGGTCCCAGGGACTTGCATCTTTCACCCTCTGTCCCTTACTTATCCTTGCCCTGATGACTCTAGAAAGGAAGATGGCTTCATCTATCACCTTCACTGTGACAGAACAGAATATCACTTTGCTGAGATTCTCTCTTTGTAGTTGTTTTTGAAATACCTTATCCTTTTGGTTTTTAACATACCAGCATTAATACAGCATGGCTGAGAGTGAACTCCAGGTTTCTCAGCCTTTGAGTGTTTTATTCCACTCTCATCCCTTGATTAATACTCCTACCAACATCTCTGATCCTTGGCCTTCCCTTACTGTCCTTCAAACCAAACCCTGGTCAAATCTTACATAATTTAGATTAATATTAAATCCTTTGGCAAATATAATTTGTCCATCTTCCTTCTACCCTTGTATAACAATGCCTGGGTCTCCTTGACCCACCTACTCTTGTGCTTTTCTTCTCTGCCCACACAGCTGTCAACAGTTTCAACACAATTGTTGTGCTAGCATTTGACAATTGTTTGTCTTACCCGATCTTATTCCTTAACTACAGTGTTGTTTTAGGTGCTTCTGCCTTTCCCGTGCTTTTGATAACATTTTCATGGTTCATTGATTCAGCTTCCCTCTCAAGCATCTACACTTCTGCCCAGTTCTGAGTGTAAGAAGCATCCTATAAGGTTAGCTGTACTCCTCCTAATCTCTCCTTAAAGTTGACTTCTCCAATTGCACCAGCAAAACACTCAACAAAATCAAGACAGTTGATTGGCTGTGTTGCTGTTTATTCCTATATGAGTGATTATTTCCTCATCCTGTTTGATTGTGGTCTTGTGTCACACACCAGGTTTGTTCACTCTCCAGTGCCAGGAATGTATCTCAGGTTGCATGCACAGCAGAGCCAGCTGAAGAGCGCAGTTTGCATTGTCAAGACTTAAAAATAAACATAGACTCAAGTACGAGCAAAATTTTTTTTTTTACATGCCTTTAATTTCAATAAAAAATGTTTTTTCCACAGCCTGGACATTTTCAGAGAAATAAATTTCTTTCAGAACACCAAAATGTAATGTTTCCGAATAAAATACATACCTTACATCTTGGAGCTGATGAGGTAAGTGCTGTTCTTTCATGGATCTTCTTCAAGGCACTGTCACCGGGCATCTGTGAAAGTTCCCAGAACATGTGTCTGTAAGACATTTCCAGTGCCCAAATGGACCCAGGACTGTGGACCCCAAGACATGATCCTAGAGCTTGGGCTCTGAATCTCAGCCCTGCAGTAGGCAGTGCAAATGATCATAAAGGTCATTTGTAGGGAGCCTGGGTTCAGGTCAATATTTTCAGGGCTGAATTCCAGGGAAAGCCCACCAGAGACACCTTCCAGGATTTCACAGTGAGGAAAAGTCTTCTCCGGGACACCACAGAAGTTCTGTGGGGCATTCATCTTCTTTATTAAGATACACTATGAAACATGCTGATAGCATGTTTGGATAAATGGACCACAAATATGGTTCTGAGATGCAGTGTTGACTACAGATCATGAAAGGCCCATTCCCATTTCCAAGGGTAACAGCTCCTTCCCAACTTGAATGAAGATTTATTTTGACAATGGAAGTAAGTGGGAGCTCAAGTCCAAGGTTATTTTGCATCCAGCTGGGATAAAATACGGGCTTTAAGCAAACTCAAGAAAGCAGTGAGACAGAAAGCTGAGGATGCATGAGATTCTTCTGATGGACCAGTACACAAGAGAAATTAATCCTTCTGTGATCTGAATAGGAGGCCATGTAGTCACACAGCTGTGACCCTATCACATAGTTTGGACATATAGCATATAGCATCAATGGGTGCAGGAGGGAAAGGGGAGATAAAGCTCCCTTCAGCCCTTTAAGAAATCCATATTTGCATAAGCAAGTATTCCATCAGTTTGACATTGTGATTTTACCTGCTCTCCCTGGTTTATCTGCAAGATAAGTCTATTTTCTACCTGCAGATTTTTTACAAATCCAAATGAAGACTTTCTCATCACCTTGCTGTCGTTCAAAGAAGTAACATTCCCATGGAAGGCAAGGGCCTTCGAGGAATCACACTCACCATACATGAATGCTGGACATGTATATGTAAATCATTACATATGTAAATGATTTTCATTAATATATCAGTGTACATAGCAATATCCAACCAAGACATTAATCTTGTGTATTTCTAGGGTATATTTGAATATAGCAGCAATGGAAAACAAAATACAAAATTGTTGACATTACCAAAATATCATATCTGAGGGTTGAGCAAATTGTGTTACTTTTACTTTGTATTCTTTACTCCTATCACTTTATTTGTCATTACTTCTATTCCATCTTATTTTTAGATGATATCATCATTGATATCAACAGGAGAGGGGAAGGCATAAGTAGCTGCAATGCACAGCTCTCCTGTCAGAACTGCATATAGGTGACAATGTCCATGTTTTGTAACTCCCCTGGCAGTTCCAGGCTAGGCAAGCCTACATTTGCATGGAGTTGAGGATTATGGCTGAAATAGGCCTAATTTTTGGAATTATGTTCAAGATGGGTCTGAACATTTTCCTTGGGTTGGAAGGCCCACCTCTGTGTCTGATTCACAGGATTGAGTCTCTTCCTCTGGAATCACCAGACTGAGTTTTCCTCCGATACCCAACTGTGCATTTCCATAATAAAAGGCTGTGAGACCATCTTTCCTCAGCCAGATTTTCCTGAATTTGTCCAAAGAGATAAGCCATTTTCAGGAGGGGACCACTAGAGAGCCCTGCATAAGCACACTGCCTGCTACTGCAACCTTCTCTCCATTATGAAACCAGCCTGCAAATCACAGTGTGTGTCCATGAGATGAAAAATCTGCCAGAGATGGAAAAAAGAAACCTCTATCAGCAGTGATCTTGTCTAATGTGATTTTTTTGTTTAATTGATTGTTTTAAAGCTGGACCATTTTGATAGAACTAGGCTGGGGATGAGGTTTTCACGAGTTACACGAGGAAATATGTGAGGCTGTTGCCCCCATGGGATGACTGGCAGCAACTGGGCGGCACAAGGGCCAGGCCTTACAGCCCACACTATCAGACTGTGTCTGCTCACACCTCAACTGCAAGTGTCCACATAGTTTCACGTGCTGCTGGGAGCACATTAACTCCCTGGGAAGCTGGCTGGGCAGGGCAGAGCATGGGCAGAGACAGCCCCGCGGGTCGAGGACCCAGCCCCACAAGTGGAGTATTCAGTTCCACTGTTCAGAGCTCAGTCCCACGACTCAGGTATTCAGCCCTCCCCGGCAGAAGCGGAGAGATGCCGGGGGTGCGGGACGGAGGGTTTGGGCACCAGCCGCTCCCAGGCCCGGCCGGGCACTGCCCCGATGGCGCTACCAGTGTGCTCCGTATCTGCGGCAGGCAGGGAGGGGACGGCAGAGGCTCTCAGCCGCCGGCTAAGGGTCAGCCTGGGTCCGGGCTTATGCTTAAATGTCACGCCGCCTCCGCAGCCGAAATGTGCGTTTCAATGCTGCTTGGGGACATGGTTTGAAAAGGCGACCGGCGTATGCGGACACGAGTGTCTGAGACGAGATTGTTGTGGTGTCCTCCTTCCGCTCCCTCCCCACCCGGTCCCCCGAAGAACCAGGGCACATTGGCCAAAGGGCTCGCTGGTACAGCCCCACCACCTCCCGCCCCCGTAGGCGATGGGCTGATAAGGCTGCGAAGGCTGTGCGCTCCAGCGCCTTCCTGCGCGGCTGCTGTGCCGGGCCGGGGCTGCTGCACCAGCCCTGCCAGGGAGGGCTTCCATGGGCAGAGAGGTTCGCAGTGTAATGAACAGCCTTATCGTCGCTGCTATCTTTACAATTGCTTAGATGACTTTTTAATTGTGGCTTAATGCATTTAATTATGACGACTCTTCCCCATTTTCAAGTATGATGTATTAATATTACAGATCATTAACATTGCTAAATTACTGTAATGACACAGAGTCCTTAGTGTCCCAGTTAGACTGAAAAAAGACCCGCTCTTCTCATTTGGCTCTTTTGTTATTTGCCTTATAGGAAATTCATGCACGATTCTTGAGTCTTTAAAGCATGTAGGAGAGGCTGCTGCTGCTGCACCCTCCTTATTAAATTGTTGATAGGGAAAATCCCCCATATAAAACTTCCCGAGCCCGAGACGGTTCAGGAGCTAATATTGTCTTTCTAATATCCACTTCATCAATGTAAAAGTTAGAAAGCCTCGGCTCTTGAGCAGATCCCCCCTCCCCTCCTTCATAATTAGAGCAGACCGTATTTAACATCTGCAAAATAGTCATGCTTATAAGGAATGAGAAATGCGAGATGTTCCATTCTGTTTGCAATGGTTAGACCGTTTTAATCTCTTAACTTCAATATATGTCCTCTAGCAGGCTATACTTCTTGGATTTCATTTTTAGATCCTTAAGGCTGCATATATCTGTCAAACAGACATAATGAATTTAAAGTGCTAATGCCTAGAAGACCAGAGAAAACATTGAAATATATCCTCGGTTGATTAAATTACCACCTCTAGCTACTTTACCTCCTTATGTCCAAACAGATTTCCCTTTTTACTTACCAAGTACCGGATCTGGGAGATGTGAAAGATGTAATTTCATGGTAAGAAAAAAAAAAAAAAGGAGAAAAAAACCCCAACCCAAACCAAAACCAACTCATGCACGGATCTCTAGACAATGACTTTTTTTTTTTTCTTTAAACATCATTTCAGATATGTGCCTGTAAGATAGGACTTGCCATTGACTGGAGGTATTTTTCAATTACTCCCGAGCTCCAGGGAAAGCCTGGGGTGGGAGCTTGTGACTTCGCAGCGCTCACCTAATGGCTGGGGAAAGTGGGGGGACGAGATGCAGGCGCGCCCTGCCCGGCAGCCCCTGCCCGCTCCCCGGGGGCTCCCCCTGCTCCCCCGCTGCCGGTGCCGAGCGGGACGTCCCTGACGTGGTGGCTCGGAGGGGGTTTGGAGGGGGGGATGTGGGGGCGATCCTGGCCCCGAGGGTGCTGCGCATCTGCGAGGGACCGGCGAGTCTGGGGAGAGCGGGGACGAAGGGAAGGCGAGCAGATTTGTCGCGCTTTGAAATGAAACGTTATAATCCCTCCAACAATCCTGTTGACTGTGAGCTGTAGCGCCGGGAGTACAACACGGTGGAAAAAAAAAAAAGATACATTGTTGGATAAACAGCTCCTTATAGGTAAAAACTGAATGGGCCAAATAGATGAATAAGGCGACACAATGGAAGGGGGTGGTGGTGAAAGGAAACGAGTCGGTGGCAGTGGAAGAAAAAGGTAAAAGTGAACAGAGGAGACAAAAGGAGAGAAAAGAAAAAAATGTAGATGAGTGAGACAAAAAAGCAAAGAGAAAAAGAAAAGAGAACAAGAGGGGGAAAGAAGTAATATTTTCCTTGATAAAAATGCACAAAAGGGAAGATGAACTTTGTTCTTTTTCTCTTTCTACTCTCCTCTCTCTTTCTGCTTTTCGCCTCGCAGCACGCCAGCCTAAGCTGAGAGCTGTAATGTCATTAAATTGCAAATGCTTTTTCATTTCCGACACACACTGTTTACTTATCTGGCAAAAACATATGTTGGAAGGAATCCGTTAAATTCTGCCCATTGCCTTGGGTAAAAGTGCAATGGAAACGGACCCACTGAGCTTCTTCTTTCTTCTTCTTTTAGCACTTCCCTTATCTACAAGACTGCTTCGCAGAAAACTGGCTAGTTCAATGAAAAATGAAGATACAGCAGGAGATTAGAGAAGAACACTGAGCAAAAAATTCCTGGAGAGAGGGTCACTCCATTGCAAATGATTTCACTCCTCTAGATCTGCATAAATTACTATTTTTAAGGCATCTCCAAAGTCTGTATATTTTTCTCACTCTGTCAAACATTTAATTTCACGCCCCGTGTTCTGAATATGCTAAAATGCATATCTCTGATGCACCTTTAAGCCAGAAAAACGAATGCAAAATTGAAGATAAAATGATGTGATTTGCACTACAAGCCTATTACTTGAGGTATTTACATATAGTTTACCTCTGCAGTTCTGAGAATGATTTATTAAAAAAAAAAATCTGGATTAAGCTCGTATAAATATGTATAAATCTTTGTTTAGAAAATAGATTTTGCAGCTGTTGTGTCAAAAGTTCTTTAAGATTCTGTGAAGAATTTTCCTTTCAGTCTGCTTTAAAAAAGAGGGGAAAAGGACAGTATTTGACATCCTGCTTCGGCAGGAAGGAAACACACACCCACACCCACACACACGTTCAGACATTCAGGATTTTTCTAAAGGGCTCGGTTTGTTTGTTTGTTTGTTTGTTGTTTGTTTTGGTTCCCCCCCCCCTATTTTACACTTTTCTTCCTAAACTTCTTCACTCCCTTGCTTTCCCTGTCACTCGCTAGGACTCGGTGTTAGCCACACCCTGGGTTTTCCCGAGCGGGTCAGGTGTATTAAAATAATCGTAGGCTGAGGGAAAAAAAAAACAAAAACAACAAACCAAAAAACAACCAACCAACCAACCAACCACCACCACCACCAAAAAAAACCCA
>NW_021940208.1:45817734-45847002 GCF_001715985.3 Manacus vitellinus | reverse complement strand
CTTCCTCCTTTCTCACGGAGAAACCTGTAGTCACCGACCCGAGCGCTGAGGAGAGGTGTGGGTCCTCACAGGTCGTGCACAGCCACGGTCGTGCTTCTCGTGGGAGCAACCTGGATAAACTTCTAAGCCAGCTCTTCAGCCACGGCGCTGCTTGCACTTCCTTCCCTCTGGCACACCGACAGCCGTAACTTGGGGGTGAGGTGTGTGAGGAGCAAGGGCGCTTGCTTGGGAAAGCTCGTCAGGGAAGAGACTTTACAGATAACTTCAAGTTTAATTCAAGGCTTGGCCATGAAATCTAGACTTTGAATAATACATGAATTGCTGCGATTCCACCAGGATATGGTGACCGGGAAATGGTTTCTCACTGCCCTGTTTTTATCATCCTATTTTCATCTCCAGAACAGAAGCCCTGGATTTGCTGATTCCCCCAACACAGAAACATGGTGTAACTAAGTCAGTTACAACAGTGACACCCGCACACACTGCACATTTTGATCTCTAGTAACAGACCTCAGAGATAAGAAATTGAAACTTACTGTCTACATATCTCAAACTCAGTGGTAAAAACCTGATTTTTTTTCTTTGAAGATGGTCAACTCTTCTGAGACGTGCATGGCCATTCTCCCCTTGCAGAAATATTTTGGGCTGATGGCTTCTTTGGGTGGATGGCAGCTGTCAGCTCCTCTCCTGCCCATTTTCAGTCCTGGGATGACTCAGGTCATTGACAAAGTGCCAGCACAGGTTGCTGCCTTGGAGGGATGGAGACCAGGGTCTGAGCTCATCCTTTGTCCCCACAAAGGTAGGAAGGAGGAAAAAATCAAACATACTCAATTATTCTTGAGGAGAAGCAGCAATGATCCTCATGCACTGATGCCATCAGTGACAATGGCATGGCAGTGGAGGTTCCTGAAGGCCATTGCTTCACATTTAAACAGGAGAAAAGTGAAGACATCAAGGAAATTCAGAGTCTTGAGAAGCACTTTATTTTGAACAGCAAAGATCTGTCTCACTGACTTCTCAGAAACAGGTTTGTCCAATATCAGGTATGTAGTAGCCAAACCCTGTTACCTGTAAGAGGCAGCAGGATGAAACAAAGATGTAGAGAGGACAACCAAGTCTCATGTGTCACGTAATTCTTAAAATACTTTGAAGCAGATAGAAGCAGGGTCTCCCTGCTGCAACAGCAGGACAATTGTTCCTCCATAACAGCTGTTTGTGTGAGGGACATCTAGGTAGTGATCCCTCTTCAGACAGGGCTGGCTTGCTGAAGATCCACAGCTCAATAGTCGAGTGAAATCCTGTAGCCCTTCACCTCCATTCCACATCACTCTTTCAAAAGGAATTTATTAATTTCTAACAACTGCTCACCATATTCTGCTTTTCATGTGTCAGGACTGTAGCTCTGCACTGCTATTACTGCACCAAGATCAGTGTTCTGAAGGACTTAATCCCCACTGAAACCAACTGGAAGAGCTACACTTCGCCAGGGCAAAGATGGCACTAAGTAAGGTGTCTGTAATTTGAAGTTGCCGTTATTTTGGTCAAATCCCTCCCCTCCCCATGCAAACTGGCTTTGTGCTGGAGGAACAGACACATACTGTGATGCCTTGTACTGAAGGGACAGCTCCATACATGCATGTGGAGGAATTTTCAAGAAACAAACCGAGTCTATAGAGCAGGAGGGGCAAGTGACCAGACCATGCTACCGAACATATATATGCAAAATTGTTGTATTCATCAGAGACCCAAAAGCCACAAATAGCCATAGAGGCCCCAAGGGGACACATCAGTGATGGAGGGACAGATGATCCATTTCCTTCTATCACTTCGCTAATGAAAGCAGGGTGATGGGAATAACAGATAACCCTGATGATACCCAGCTTAAGGCACAGTACCACCGTGTCCCTCACCATGTGGAGGATCAAAGCTTTGTTATTTTAGGGAGCTTGTCACCACCTGCTTGGTCTTCCAGGAGTCAGCAGAGGCTTCCTTCCCTTGGTATGAAGGCTAGGGGTGAAAAGATATCAGAGAAGTGCTGGGAGACATGACTGCGTGGGAATCAAGGGTAACTAGGAAGGCACAGAGAAGTGTAGCTGTAGCTCTAGATGATGAAATGTTTTAAAAGTATCTGTTGATGCTGCTCGTGGTTTTTATCTTGCAAAATACAGATCCCATATAAATTGTACCCCTTCCCCAAGTTCCACCTAACTTTCTGGCCCAGCACTAGCTCCAAGAAATTTCAGTTCCTTCCTACGAAAAGGAGCAATGAAGCCCTGTCACTGTGAACTTCCTGTGTTTTACACACCAAACTGATCACTCTGCCTTGCTTTGATACAGCACTATCTGAATGGAGACAATAATATCCCTGATCCAACTGGATCCTGTGTAGTCTACCGCAGGAATACATATCTGAGCCCTGGGTAGCATTGCCATATGCAGAGTAGGGAACCTTCCATATGGTTTCTGAAAAGTGGTTACAGCACACGTGCACCAGGCTCTTTTCAAAGTAAAACAGATCTGTTCATTTTTATTTTCAAAATACCAAAGCAGTAAAATCATGTAATTGAGTAATCACTTGCCAAATTTCCTTTTTTAATCTAATCTATTTTGAGTTACATCAGAGCCAAAATGCAAATTAAACTGGTAAGGTTCCAAGGTTTTTTTTTTCCCCTTTTAGAAAACACAATTTAAGGTACTCATAAGTAAAGAAATTTTAAAAAACCATTTGTTCTGTATGCTGTAAACTTTGGAGAACATGTTTCAGCCTGAAGTAAATTTTCATAGGTAATAGGTTAAATAGAAGTCTTATGTAAATTTTTATCTCTTCTTAACAACTCCAGTGTTCATTTTATAAAATTTGATTTGAAAATAATGCCATTGTTTTAGAAGAGGCTGGAAGGGTGAGAAACTAAGTAAAAAAAAGTATCCACTCTAATAAGGCGCACATAAAGTCTTTAAGCTGTAACTAATGTATTAAAGGAGAGATTCCCAAGATTGCTCATTTTTGGTTTCCATTAATCAATTTTTTTGGGGGGGGGGTTGTTGTTGCAGCAGCAGCAAAAGCCAAACTCACCAGCCTGGGCAAACTCCCCGGCACTTGACCGCAAGGCGAGACAGATCCTCGCCATCCTACCACAGACTCCCAAAGTCATACATCTCAGCAGATTAACAAGCCGATAGACAAAAGCAGCCTTCCAGTGTACCTGCTGCTGGAAACCTTTGCTCCTTGGGTTGCAGATGTTCGGATTAAGTCTCTCCCTACCCACAGGCAGACCTTGTGAAAAGCTGTGTGACCTCCTTGGTTGCCTTCTACCGCAGTGCTCTCATCTGTTGAAAAAACTGACGCCCACTCAAGTTGTGGCTGTTTTCACGGTTTTCTTCCCTCAAAAATACTTTCTCAAACTAGAGGCTGCTCATGACACCCCCTGGCTCCTTTTTAAAGCTGCAAAGGCACAAATGACCATGTTCAATTTAGAATACTTTAAATCAGCCAAACAGTTTTCCTTTTGCTGGAACTCCCCTGCCCCAGTGACACACTTCTGTTGTAAGACAGCTGTGGAGGGCAGGGGTCAGTCCAATCCTTAGCATGCAAAATGCAGCAGAAAACATATAGAATAGAGAGATGGAGAAATTACAAGGCCTTCAATGTGCTCTTCTACCCCATCCCCAGCAGTGCCAGCACTCATCAAAGCCCGATGACCTGGTTTGGTGAGCTAAAACCACTGAGAACTAAATTGTTTTTTCTTTGACTGCTGCTAAAGGTTGAATTTTGTACCAGTTTAACTCCTCAACTCCTCACTCAAACTGCTGGGTGACAGCCAGTGTCAGTTCCATGGAAGCGAGAGCAATGTGCAGCCAGGGGAACAGGGACACTGGGTTTTTTTGACAGCTAACAGTTAGTCCAAATTAGCTGCGATGTCAAACCACACCCTCAGGTCTCTGATGGCTAGGGAGACTAAAGAGATGGTAGAGAGGGCAAAGGAGAGACAGGAAAAGCGCGAAATCAAAACAGGCCAAGGATAAAGAGAATACACATACTAGATGCAAAGTAGGGGCTGGACTGTGAGTGTTGATCGTGGGAACAGATGGAGAGATACAGAGAGAAATGACACCCATTACACTCAAAATCATATGTATGAGAGAGGGGGAGAGGGGAGGGCAGAGACAGAGCGCAGTGGGAGACATAGAATTTGCAAGGCAGGAAATAGATTTGCAGAAAATAATGGTTTTTCTTAAACTGGAATCGGATTCACTGGAAAATCACAGCCCAGTTCGATCTAACTGTAGTTAGAAAAGAAGGACCCTTTGAAGAACAGTTTAATACTTTCTCTTTTAATGTTTGACATTCACAAGGATCACCTGCTCTTTGTAAATTGCATAGTCACACAAAAAGTTAAAAGGTACAGCGTAACATTCGCCTTGGCCAGCCCAAAAAACATTTATTCTATCAATTAGAGGCAGAACATTGCACAGAATAAACTAGAGCCAAATCAAATAAAACATTCTTCCAGTTCTGTAGAGGATTGAGATGCAAACAAAAACATTTTGATACTTGCATGGCTTTCCATTGGCATAGGAACCAGAAAGAAATATTCATTAAAAGAAATGTTCTGGCTATAAATGTTTGTCGTGTGTGGGAGGTCTAGGTATTGTAATATGTATTAGAAACCTGATATTTTTCCAATCAAGCCTTTCCACTTCCATTTACATATATTTAATTGTAAATATTCATTTTCCTACCTGAAGCACTTTAAATAAATATACAATAAACACCGTCTATGCAGAACAGGAGCAAGTAGCTTAGGTGACTTGCGATGAGCCCTAGAACTGCACAAGCCTCCACATCACTGGGTGGGAGCAATGCAGGATGATGTCTCCTGACAGCTTGTGGGGGGTCTTGTAGACCAAGCTGGTGATCTCACCCTCATGTCTCCTGAACTGGGATCCTCCCTCCCAACCAATAAATCATAACTGACGCAAACTGACATCTGTGCCAGCAGAAAAAGTGATGGCTGGCCAGGCGATGCCCTCTTGCACATAGAAGCGGATTTCTTCAGAGCACAAACAACTTCAGTTTGCAGTCATGTCAATACACATTCACCTTTTCTGAGCACCAAAATGTGTGGGCAATAGAATTAGCAGACACTGTATGCCCAACTGTATTTAAACCAGAACCGCACAATGCACAGAAACTCTCAAAACGTCGTCCTTTGACCTCAACTCGACAGCGCTGCTCATCATGGCCAGCAACAGAAGTGTTACCTTCAGAGGGACCTGCTCCAGCCTCTTGTAGTGGTAAGGCGGCAGGGAGCCTGGAGCTGGTGTAGCTCTCCCTGAGAATTCCCCAGGTGTGCAGCAGCTTTCAGTGGGCCCAAACCTGCACCACGTACACAGTGGGGCTACAGCTGTACCAGAAGAGTGCTTCTGTCCACTGCTGTCACCTAACACAGAGCTGACACAGGTGTACCAAAAAGCCCCAGTTTGTGACAGAAAACGTATTTTTTTTTTTTTTTTTTTTTTTTTTTTTTTTTAATTTGACTTCTTTTTTTTCTTTTTTTTTTTTTGTGACAGAAAGCACATTTTAGAAGAAAAGCTTTCAAGTCAGGATGTGTGGATTGAAGAAAACTGAAAGATGGCTGGAAGCTTTTTTTCAAGATGAAACCAAATTGACAGAATGGGTAACAGCGTGGATAAGCACAAAAACACCATGGTCTTATCAGCTGGTCTCACAGGAGATGCAAGCTAGAAAGAAGAGAGAGGCTTTCACATACCTGAACCACTCTTCTGGCATGATCCAGAGGCAGTAAGCTACAATCTAGAGTACAGGTAAGTATGTACCTGTAAGTTTGTCACTAGTCATACTTGAAGACTCTCCCCACTGAATTAACTGATGTCTTGAATATCACTGCAGTCATGATGATGTACTGCTACAGTACACAATAGTTATTTAACAACATAAGGTTGGTGAGTGTTGGTTTTTAAAGACTGCTAATAGATCTGGGCAGAAATGCATGTCCTTTGTACCACTTACCACGAGAAAGTGATACTTAATTCCTAGTTACAGTAATAGCAAAATTAAAATTTATTTTCAAATAACTGAATTCAATGCCAAACTAAGAAGCTAATGTTACCTGTTGACTTATGGGGCAATCTGAGCAAGATTTAAGAGACAACACCTTATGTTTCTTACTTACACTAATTAATTATGAATTGTTGTAGGGTATATTTATAAGGAGAAATTAAGGTAAATGGTTTCATAATACTGACTAACTGAAGCCAGAGGAACTACAGGAAGTAAGAAAGTACTTCTGGAGAATAAAACAAATGGAGTGCCTCTTCTGAAAGTCACACAGAGGTTTTTCTGCATAGATTAAAACTTTTATCATGATGGATCACAAACTGTAAAGTAGTACTTCTGTCTATCAGAAAATTCTATTTTATGTGTGAATTTCAAGTCTTATACATGAAGACAGATAGAACTCTTCTACTTGCATTACTGGAGACTTATCAAAAACAGGATGCTTTTTTCTTGAGAAGATGAAAAGTACAGAGATAAGCAGGGAAATAAAGACTGAAGTTTTAACCAATAATATTTTTGTGTGGTTATCAGAGGAATGTAATAATTAATCTTTTAATCATTCTGAAGATTGTGTGAAATCATAATATCTCATCTTTTCCAGCCTCAACCTGCCATTCTTGATCTGAATTACAAACAATAAGAAAGGAGATGATTTAATGAGCAACTTTGTCATGTTGCCATTTTGCCTTAGTCAAAGGCAAATGTCTAGTTTTCCCTCTAAACTAAAATGGAACAGACTTATGTTTCAACTATGCTCACAACTAAGGCAAACATGAATGGAAAAGTTAGGGCTATTTTAAAGCTAGAACCTGTGTTTTCACAGAGACATAATTAAATACACACCATTAAGAAAAAGCAAATACTCATTTACTAGAAAATAAAATCCATTTGGTGAAGAAATACACATGTATGAAGTCTAAAATTTGACAAATATTAACTAAATAGAAAAAAAGAATTCACTCACAATGGCAATAGGTATGTTCTTATTATGAAGAAAAAAATGTCAGCATGATTTAATCATACTCAATAAATAGGCACTTCAATAAAGTATATATTTACACTGGCTTTCTGAATGCTAGGGCATCACAAAGTAGTATGGCTTTATTACAATGGATGGAAGATGGCAACTACTTAGAACCCAGTGCCAACATGGATTATAACAAATCCAGTGAGTATTTTGTTTTTCAATTATTCATAGAAAATTTAATCCTGATTAAGTATCCTTGGGCAGGAATTCATGGGTAGTTGATGACTGAAACCAACATTTATTTGAAATGCTTCTGTTAATTTAATCTGTGTATATGGCTTAATTATGATTGAATCCTCAATGTAACAGAAATGAATTATATCAGGATTAAAATTCTAGTACCACATCACCCATTCCATTTTCTTTGCCTTTTTTTTTTTCTTTAAAAGATGCAAGCCTGCTGTTTTAATTACCTTTATGTTGCTATGTCTTCTAAGCCTCAAAAACTGTTTAAACCTGCATTACTGGATGAAATTTTTAGTTACATTGATTTAAAAAAAAAAGAGGCAGATATAAACCCTATTTATATTCCCATTAGAATTTTAACCAGTATGAACATTAGTTGCAAAAAAGGCTTTTCTTTTACACCAATAATAAAGTTTCTTGCAGTCAGTTGTGAACATTTTACATGTGTTTTCTAGAGGATTCTCCCTCTTTTGTTTCCCCATCTTTTATACTGATACATAAAATGCATTTTCTCTAAAGCATGAAAATAAAAAACCCCTTGTACTCATCGTTATGCATCACACCAATTTCACAACCGGCCTATTTCAAACTTGTTTGAGCATGTAGATGTTTTAAGAACTGCATTTTGTAAGACCTTCAAACCTAGTATTGATACAAAGTATGGGCGTTTTTGGTGTCTGTGAATGGAAAAGATTCATGGTACTCTTCTGTGATACAGCTCAGCACCAGACGTTACCAATAAACAGTATTTATAAAACTATTAAAATTACAGATTTTTACACTCCCCAACACTTTTAATAGATTAACCTAGCAACCTTGTCAGACTAAAGGTCTGATATTATCACTCAGTTTTCCAGTGAAACCAATGTATCACACACATGTGACAAAAATACCTGTATACTTAAGTCATTATTGCACATTTATAACATAACGTATTCTTCCTAAACATCTCAGAAGTGATGTCGATTTTTATGTCCGGAGGATACTGTTAGTGGCAATGTCACTGATGACAGTGAAGATACCTCCCAATATAGACTATGAGATAGAAAAAGTCTGTAGAGGATAACCATGGAGATGCACTGACAGAGGATAACACCTATGGTAATAATCTAGAGACAAAAAAAGAGAGAAAAAGAAAAGGTGAAAAAAAAAACTCTCACCAAAGAACGCACAATAAATTTCTATCAGCATACTGTGTGAGTGTTTAACTTTAGACATTTTAATACTGCTGCAGTTACAAAAGATTTGAACATGTACCTCAAGTGCAGAATTCAGACTCTCACACCTGGGTGTTTTTAAATCAGCAGATAGCCCTGGGCAAGTCACATAACCCTTCTGGCAGTCTCTGTTCTGGGGAATTTCAGACTTGCAATTCACCACCCATGCAGTTTCACAAGCAGAGGTGATGTTTAGATATTCTATTCTTACAACAAACAGAGTGGGGAAAAAACCGCCAAGAAAGCCTGAAAACACTTTGTACTAGCACAATCATGGAGCTTTGAGGATAGTGATTTATCAATCTCACTTAGCCAGACCTCTATTCAGTTCAAGTCTCTTCATCAGTAAAAGCAGTGCACGGCAGTATTTATTAAATGCATTAATGTTTCTGAGGGAAAAAAAAGTCTTCAGTTTATGTAGAGAGAGTCTTTTAAAATACATGTTTTTATTAAGTAATTAGAGTATTTATTGATTGTGCATTTGTGTATTGTATTGAAGTGCGTTTAAAGAAGCAAACACGGCTAAATTATCATAGTGCAGGAACTGCAGCTGCACACGATTGTTAAACTTGCTCAAATGCAAGAGCAGAGCAATTGTATTCTCCCTTCAGTAAGCTCAAAATAGTGCAAAAACATTCATTTCCTGATCCTACCTCTAGAGATCGTCCTCCTGTCCTCAGGAGGTTTTCATCAAGCAACAACAAAAAGTCTCTTCATTAGTAACTTTAGAGGAGTAATTTTTTTCTGCATAGTTTTTTTTTAAAAAATTAAATGTAGTATTTAATTTACTACATATTTTTGGTGGAACCTTTTTCTTTCCCTTACATATCCTTTACACAAATAAAAGCTCAATTTCTGAATATATTTGCATACAAATGCACAGATGGTTATAAGCATAAAGAAAAGAAGCAAACCCTACCCTGGAATGAGGTAGTCAATCACCTGAGAATAGCAGTGCACTTCATCTGAACATGGCAAGCTCCACACATGTAGTTCCCTAATTCTCAATATGTTTAAGCAACTGAGAAACTCAGAGAGTCTACCTTTGTTTTTAACTGTTTAGAGCTTATAAACCAAATAACATATTTACATAGACTTCTTGATCTAAAGAATGCAGTTCAGCTACAGGTTCCCTGACCTATTTAGCCACATAAAGCTTTTACAGGAGGAAGACTAAAAAGCAAAAACAAACAAAAAAAAAATCCTCTGATTTATCTTTCTACTACCTTTGTAAAAAGAATCCTCAAGGTGTTTTTAATTAAAAGTAAACAAGCAAACAATAAAACAAAACACCCCCTCCACATTTTCCTTTGACTTAATAATCTCCCCTTTTCCCTCCCTTAACCTAGAAATGATTACCCTTAGATGATTCGAACCCTGTATGCCTTTGTAAAATATGACTCATATTAGCATCAATGAGAGTTGTGTGACTAAGACTTTTCAAGTTGCTTTGGGGTCATAAGATTAACAGCCTAAGAGCATGAGTTTGCTAACAAACACTAAACATGAAGAACAACTAGTATTCAAATTCCATCTCTTTTATCTTGCCTGTACATACCTTTTCTCTTTGATATTCTCTGAATATTACAGCAATGGTTGCAAGACATGGGTGGCACAAAAACCAGAGAATGCAGGCCTGAAAAAGAAGATGAGTATAAGTTGTAAAATGACTACATGCCAGTTTAGAAGAAAGAGATGACAGTTACAGGAACTACATTTACATTTCTATTTTATGAACCCATTGTTTAATTTTCAATCAACAGAATGAAAACCACACAATGAAAGGTGGGATTTCTGTTTCAGAAAGCTCTATACTCCTTGTCAAGTTAAAATGACTACTCAGACTATGATGACAGAGTGCAATGTAATCAAATCAGACACTTGAACATTAACTGTCTTATGGAGGAAAAGAGTTTAGTGCTTCAGTCAACTGCATGCCACAATTATATTTATAGAAGAAGGGATCAGTTTCCCTGATGTAACCCGTACTTTGGCAAAGGTGATGTAGAACTCCCTTTTCAGCGTGCTTCTCTCCACTGTGATAATCTGGTAAAGACCAGCAGCCAGTGACAAAGCCAGACAAACTCTGAGGCCAATAAGCAGTCCGCTTGCTAAACCATGGTGCGAGTGGTAGCTGTGGTGATTTGTATCTTCAAACTGCTCCCAAATTAACAAAAAGCTCTGGAAAAGAATGACAGCAAAGTAAACTTAGAGTAAACAAGGTTACACTAAATTTTAAATAACCTTCCCATCACAGATTAAGTTATCTGGTCATGCTCCACTCTGCTTGTTAGAGACGGCCATGCTACACACCAAAAAAACTCCCCAGCCTGAACTGCTTTTTGGCATAACCTATTACTCCAGCTGTAACTGGCAGGAACAGTCTCACTTCTTGAATTCTGTAACTTTTAGAAAGTTCGACAAGTTAAAGTTTCCTGTAATTTGGATAGAAGCAATGTGGCACCTTAGAAGATCTGGAATAATCACCTCGTTAAACACTCGGCCTACTCTGCAGGAAGACCACTGAAATGATTTCACAGAGCTACAGGGAGGTGTCTCCTTCCACTTGTGATCCACAACCTGTAAAGCTTGTTTCAAAGGCAGGCGACTACGCCTTTTCTTTCAAAATCCTAACAGGATTCACTTTTCTTTTCAAAGATGGGGAAGTAAGAGGGTGGTGCTGCTGCCCCTTTTATACAATAGCCTAAAGGCTCAAGCATTCACCCAGGTTGAACTTGGATCTCCCACAATTCCTTTCTTTGCCTAAAGGATATCCAATTCACATCTCCCACCTCCTTGGAGAGTGCCGCAACTGCCAGGCTATAGGCTGTTCTTGGGTGGGCCACTCTCCACCCCTTCTATTGAAGCTGTGCCATTGTGGAGAAAAGAATTCAACATCAGCTAGGTCAGAAACTGTGAGCGAGCCTGGCTCTGCAAGCAACTGGCTCAGAAACCTGTTAGGGTCTAGGAAAGGAAGTGTCACAGGTTCCAAACGCTGTTCTACCATCTGGACAACACTCTAGCCAAAAGATAACTACACAAAAGATAGTAATCCTCCTTAACTCCCAGTGTTGTATCCATTTACTGCAGAATCCAATTTTGTAGGAGCACTCTGAGAAAGAATATTGATATTCTCCAAGGAAAAACAGACTAACAAGTGCCTAGTTTCTGAATCTTAGTTGGAAGAAGGCAGGCGCCTACTTGCATTAAAAAAGATGTCTTGCTGAAGAACACCTTTTAAAGATTTTAGGAATGCTAACATTATAAATTAGAATACACATAAAGTTTAGACTCTCACAGCATTATGTAGCAGCTGAATGGCATTTTAAAACTTGAATATACACTGGAATCCAGTCCACCTACTGCACACATCTAACTTGCACTGAGGCTTCAGGTGCCTAATAAAGCAGGCTTTCTGAAGAAAGGTAGGCAAATTTGATTTATGAGTGAAGTAGCTCTCAAGGCCTTCAGAAGCAGACATTGTATGGCTCAATTTAGAAACATAAATTAGTCAGATTCCTTTCTCAACACATTCAAAGGTTTTCTCACTACATTAACTACATAAAGACAAAAAGGTTACTGATATTAAATTTTTAAAAAGTGTGTAATCCACCTGTGCCTTTCAAAAGTGGATGTCCTTGAGCCTCATCAGTCAGTATTAGAATAATTATCGCTTAGAATATCCTCAGAGGTACTCTCATGCTTTCCCCCTCCCTTACCTAGGCCATGACACAGCAAGCACAGCTGCTGTTGTTTCAGTCACTCCTCAACTACCTGGATGAAAAATAGAAGAAGGATGGAAGAGGGACAGATGTAAAGTGTGCACATCTTCAACACAGCTGATTACTAGCAAACAATCTGACCAATAGGCTTCAAATCTTCCCACCATAATGCTCAAAATAGAGTAACTTCAAGCAAACATCTTCAAATGATCAAATTACTTAACTGAGAATTCTGTCAAGGATTAAGACTGAAACAAGACTACATTGCTCCCCAATCCCTGAGATACAGCAGTGTCTGCTAACATTGTGTCTATAGCACTAGTTTTGGCATGAAATTGATGAATTCCTATCACAGAAGTTATTACAGTCCAGTTAGAACATGTTCAGACAACAAACAAGAGTTCTACCAGTTACAGAATCACTGCAGTCTTGTAAGCATTTTGCCTTTTGATATTTACACTTGAGAACTGCCAAGTATTTAACTTCCCTGGACTGTACTTATTCTGCTTAAGAAAATAAAAACCCCCTCAACCTACGTATAGAATCTTCCTGACTCAAGTAAGCATCTGGGGGGAAATCATATTGGCTGATGGAGACGGAACTGTGATACTGCTCTAAGAAGAAACTTTAAGCTATCCCTGGGATCTACCTAACCTTAAAAACCAGAGCTCACAAAGGTCTAAATTTTCCTTAATATACACCAATAGTAACAGCAATGAAGGAAGCCACTTTCATGAGAAGATGACAAAGAGCTGGAGTAAAGGAATTATGAGAACAAAGCCCAAATCCTCATAGGAAAATAGTGTCTGACAGCAGGGTATGCTCTGGACTAGTCCTTTAAAGAGTGTAAACAGCACAACATCAGTTGATCAAAGGCTGTGTATGGTGACAGCATTGTAAGATCACAGAAGTCCAGTTTCCTTCAGCTTCATTAGATTAATCCAAAATAGGCAGAAGGCAGAGGCATTAGAGGTAGAGATGGAACTGTCAGTGCAACAGAGTGTAAACATGGACAACATGAATCTGTCATTGCTCTTACTATGAGCCAGGACTATTCTCACTTGCCAGGATCCTATAAAAGAGAAATCTGTGCTATGGAGTGTTTCTAGGTAAAAATGGATTAGGCAGTCTGTTCTCAATGAAGGAAGGGCTTTTGTACACTAGCGCGATCCTGAAGTAAAAATCTCTCTAGTTGAGAAAATTAAAAAAAAATAATTGAAATTTAGTTAAGAAATTAAGGTCAATAAGCCCTGAAGTCCCTCACCTTGATCACAGCAAGGTAACTGTCAACTCAGCTGCAATATTGGGAACAAGCTGAAAAACACCCAGACACCAACCTGCTGAAGTAGGTATCAGAGACATATTTTTTGTTGGCAGTGAGTAGAACTGTGTTTGAGCTCTGAGAAGAAATCAGGGGGCAAAATTCTAATTGTTATCCAGAAGAACAACTGTGCTTAGGCTGTAGACAAAAGAACTGGATGAGACAGGTAGCTAAAGAGCTGACTCACACCAGCTACATCTGACATTAAAGTCACAACTGCTTCCTCATAAGGTAAAAGAGAATGATCATCTCCTTGTTTATATAATACACTATTCAGAATGCCTGACTTCACCTGCACATACTCCTGACCTATCTTGGTTCACAGTGGACACCAATCACTGTCCAGTATTGACCTTCCTCTTCGAATACTAGAAGAGTGATGGCCATGGACATCATCCTGATTTTCCAGATATACAAGCTGAACCTCCACATCCATATGACGAAGAACCAGACACTCTTCCTTTTTGTCATGAGGAAACAATTATGGTAGAACTCCTCCTTCCTTTTGCTACGCCAACACTGACTGTATGACAAGCCAAGATAACATATCAATCTCCAGCAAAGGCAGGTTCTCATGGGACAGATCATCGTTCAGAGGCAAGGGGGAAGCAAAATGGAGATTAAAACTAGCAGCAAAGCAAAGTGGATTAACTAGCTGTTTTTAACCATACTTAGTACTCAGGTATCTGATGCCATGCAATGCCAGTACAATAAAAAAAAAATTTAGAGCTAAGATCAGAGGTAGAGCTCATTCTGAGCACACCTTTAGGGTGTACCTAAAACGTGGCATCTAACGCAGTAAGGTTCTCTGTCATTCTGGTCAGGTTCAGAGCAATCAGCTACCTTTCTAGAATCATTGCCTCCTCTCTGATCAGCCCTGAAAGCTGAAACTACTCAGACCTATGTGACATGAAGGGCCTGCCATCAGTGAAGCTCTGAACAAGGTTTGTGCCCCAGCAGCAGAGTGAAATCTTTAATGAATGAATGCACAGCAGCCTGGGAATCTTGTGTTCTGCAGCTGAAATAAAGAACAAGTTAAGGCAAAGGGAGATGCTGAGTGGCAGACTTGTCCCTCCTTCCTTGCAGCCGCAAAGAGCACAACAGATTCGCTACTAGGAGGTTGTGTCCACCCCACACTGATGGTAGCCTGTAAACATAGCCTGGGAAATTACTAGTGCTTCTGAAAGAATAAAAATTAAAAATTCATAGCATCAGTACAAAGAGGAGAAAAAATCCTGAAATTTGGCTGAGTAATTTGAACTAGTAGCAGGCAAATAGGATCAGACAGTTTGCCAGTCAAAACTGCAGTTAGGCTGAAGAATAACATGTTTTCCCAGGCTGTCCACTTGCTTGACTTCCCTGAAGATGAGATGAGGACAGGTACAGTAGAACATCAATAAAACTAACACGGTGAAATCTCTATCTGCTGCATTAAGGTAATGCACATGGTTTCCAGCAGCGTTCACAACAAGTCCTCAGAACATCTCTGATTATCCACATAAGTCTCTCCAAACTCTGGCATAGGAGGAAGATGGCTCTCCCATAAGAATCTCTGGGAAAGATCAGAACAGGAAAGAGGTTATTCTAGGTTTTTAGTCATTAAAAGTGCCCATTGATTGATTACAGCAGGCCAAACTCTTGTGTCAATCTAGATAGACCAGTGAACAACTGATTAATCCAGAGACTGAAGTCTAAAGATCACCACCTTTGATAGAGGTGATAGTCTAAATCCTGCTCCCCTGAGCTCAACAGCTTCTCTTTGTATTAAGGAGAACAAGTCTGCCAGAAGGTGTATTTTACATGTACTGAACCATGAGATGGAAAATATCCTATCCAGAAGGGACAGGGATACTCTTCGTGTCAGGGAACTTTTGCTAGAGACAGTGGACACTGAGATAGGGGTGCAAAACCACACAGGCAGTGACATATTCCGATATCCATACTCTGTTCCTACAAAACTCCTGCCAAACCTGACATTCCCAATGTTACCAGGAGGAGATGTGGTAGAGCTATGCCTTATGGTGAAAAGTAAGATAGCCAACTTTGTGCTAATGCTCCAGTGCTGCTCCAAGAGTCAACACAAATGTGTAATGGGTCAGTCTTGGGGGAAACAGCATATATGTATGATATCTGCCCCAATTTTTACCATAAGTAACAAACAAAAAAAGATTAAGCTGATTATACTGAGTGTCCTTTCTATGTCTAGTAACAGGGAACAACAACAAAAACTTTCCAGTCTCAAGTGGCAGAGTACTAACACACCCATATGCAAGCACAAGTGCAGAGGCATTAATAAAATTAAATACTTTAGAAGTCTCCTTTACTACCAGTATGTAAAATTTCTGGTGCTAGATGGGTGTCAAAGTAAGGTGGAATGAACCTATCTTTAAATTCCAACAGTCCCATTGACCTTAATAGCCTTTGGTTTATATTCTTAATTAGCACGAAATGTCAGCTCCCAGCTACTCTTAATGTTTTAGCAGTCCACTGATTTAGTTTGGAAGCCACACTAATTACAGATACTACCCAAATGGCACAAAATCTTCAGTATAATCTCTTCCTCATTACCGTCTCCAGTTTCTCCCTGCTCTTCTCTTTCTCAATGGTTTTCAGATTCTCCTGTCTTTATGATGTGATTTAAAAAAATTTGTTTACAAAAGGCACCACCAGGGTTGAAATCTCCATTATAATTTACTTTTAAGTTACTGGTTTACTTGACTTTCTAATTTATACTAATGGAAAATATTTGAATGAAATTATGTGTCAGACCATTTGTATATTTGCAAGACCAATCCTGCTCATGAACCTTTCAAGATTTCCCTTATATTGATTGAAAGGACCATTAGACATTCTATTTCAGTGGTTCCAAAAGGAAAGCACTGAGGATTTTCATTTTTTTGGTGACAGAAAGGCTTTCTTACATCAGCTTTCCTTGTCTTTCTGCTCATGCTGCTGGTTGTCACCCCCCATAATACAGTTCACAATGCCTCAGTTGTACTGATTACAACTATTTATAGGACCACATTACACATCAGATCAGTAAAATGACTGCGCTGAAATATCTTTTTTCTTTTTTCCTAGTCTAGATCATTCCACTGATCTGGTTCACAGTATAATGCTACAAACAATTGGCACAAACAGCAGCTTGGAAACCTGTGGGAACTTCTTAAGTGGTTTTACTGCTGAACAAAAACATACTGTGGAGCTACACCTTAAATTGCTAAAGTAAAGAGAAGGTGGTGTTACCTATTAGACGTACTGGGTGCACATTATGCTGTGGGCTTTTTTCCAGTCTTGATACTCCCTCCTTCATAGAATTAAAATATTGAAATTATTTGGTTCACAGTTCTGTCATACTTAATAGCAGCTGTATATTTCAGTATAAGAATGAATACAAAATACAAACCTGTGTAACAACAACTACTACAGCAATGCCAGTAGACGTTGGACTGGAATCCCACTGAAGAGGTCTGCCATGAGATTTCTTCATTCTGCCTATTGTCCAACCCATACATAGACTCAATAATAAATACAGCATTTGTATCTGTGAGACTATGTCACACACTATTGAAAACAAAAGAAAAATGAATAGAGTCACAATAAAAATAAAGTTCTTTTTCCTAGAGCAAAGAGGAACTTTCTGTGTACACACAAACGAAGGATGGACGCTTACGCCTCTGTATCGCCTTTAGTCATAATTTTGATGATAGTTTGACTAGCTGTGGCTGTTTTGCCACAAAATGTGGATTTTTGTGGAGTTTCCAGTTACCAAACAGATCACTATCAGCCTTCCTCCAGTTATGCTGCAGTTCTGCAAGAAGATGGGCACAGTGCCACAACCTTCCAAATCCCACTCCTGTGTCAAAGTAGTCTGGGCTCAGGAGTCCATCTACATAAACAGACTTATAAATGCTAAAGAACTAAAATCATATGTATGTTAATCATACTGCAAATATGAAACATGATGAAATGAACTCCTTTCCTTGCTCTGAAGATCTTCTGTTCAAAAATCAGATAGTTTCATTGTACTTTAATTGTACTTTGTCTTAAGGATGTAGTAACTTGCAAAAGAAAGCACAAATATTTAGGACAAATTCCACTCTGAAACACTTAAAGGGGAAAATATAATGAAAAGCCCTAACACAAACTTCATTTAGAGCAACAACTTGCCTGTATTTCATTTTATTAAATGCAAAGCATCTTTGCTTCATTTTGCTATGTCCATTTTTACCTCTGTTTATGGAGTATGTGTTAATTGTTCCCAAAGTTACATTCTTAATCAGTG
The DNA here is from genome assembly GCF_001715985.3 of Manacus vitellinus. NCBI lineage: Eukaryota > Metazoa > Chordata > Aves > Passeriformes > Pipridae > Manacus > Manacus vitellinus. The sequence continues at coordinate 45,829,165 of NW_021940208.1, read as the reverse complement.
TCTCAAACCTGTGTTTGAAGCTGTATGAAACTGTATCTGAATAAAGAAAACTTCAAGCTAGAATATATTAAAGCCTTCAGTTGTTAGCCTCACTGTAGTACTATCGACAGTAGAAAAACCTAAAGATTTCTTTCTGGGTGATTGTTAGCTTTAGTTTTTGATCGAAACTTATCAAACCATTTACAAGCTGGTGTTGGGATCTGACTCATTTTACTGGCACAGAATAGACATACAAAAATTATTGATTCTTACACTATGTAAATTGTAAATTCAGTTCAGAAACTAGAGATGGGGCTCTACACACAACGATGCTTTCTGTTTTGTTTAATTAATATTTTAGTTCAATTGAATTTGTTCCTTATTTGTAATTTTCACTTAGACTAGCAGGTACAAGAGTAGTATTTCTGTCACAAAAAAAGCATAGTTCTATTTTTATACAACTGGACTGTACTAAAAAAGATAAATGTACTTCCACATTTACTAAAAATACCAGCACAGAAAATGCTGCCACTGTACAGAGATTAATATGGATACAAGGGATACAATGAAGATCAGCTGCAATATTTCCCTGACATTCAGCAATACTAGCAAGATACGGATATAAAACAGACTTCAACATGTAATTCCTGGATATGTTTGGTATTCTCACAGTTTATATGCTTAAATGCTTCTTAATGTATTCAGTCACCTTTGCTGTTTAAGATGTATCAAGAGCTTCTAGTAAATACAAATTTGATCATTCTTTAATAAAATTAACGAGCACTGATTTGGGTAAAATCATCATGGTTATTTTCTCTCTCACTAGAAAAAGAATTGTTACGTGAACCCAAGATAAGCCAAACCAGTGTCACAAATCCAAACTAGAGAAATGACTGAACAAATCTGGATGTACTAGGAAGCATTTTATTTTCTGTCACTCCTTAAGATAACCTGCCCTATAAGTTATAGCCCGACATCATCTTTCAATCGCATCTTGAATATATATATTGCTCTGCTTCAGTGTGGCAACAATTCAAGTGGATTCACAGCCAAAATTGTGTAAGACAAAAATTCAGTATCAGCTTTAATCTTTGACACCTCATACACCTTGCTCGAAAGTAACAAGGATGAAAAAAAATTAAAAAATTACAATAATCCCATGATATCCAGTGTCAGTGTAAAGTCATATGTTATTGAGCTGATTCCATAACTGTCCAATTTCATCACAATCAATCTCTTTTGGCTATTCAACAGGCATAATAATAGTCTTTGACTTTTCACATTTCATTCTTACCAAAAGAAGACCACTATTTGCAATGCTTCTGAATGCCAGCATTATTTCTGTCATTTATGTGATTTGCTTAGGCAATAAATTAGGCTGAGGATCATACACGGTAAAGACTAAATCATATTAGGAAAAGAATAGTATCTGAACAGGCTTTTAAAAAGCCACTCTGGCTCCGCTGCACTTAATAGAAATTTTAACATTTATTTTTAACTCTGATTTCTGTTGTGATACAGGAAACATGGTAGCACCTTCAAACTATACTACTTCCCATCAGCTATTCTTCTGAATTGTAACTGCCACTGAAGCTTTCCCCCTTTCTATCACTTCTGCCCTTTTACTGTTTTGGAAACTACAAACCTTAAAGACAGTAGGAAAGGAAAACTTTCTTAACTGAATTTTAGAAATTCAGCTATTGATTCAAAAATATTGTTTCGTTCATTATAATCTTTGCTTTATCCAAATAAAAATGGGCTCTTGACTACAACACATACACAGAAAATCTAACATCTCTGTTAGATCATCTAATCTTCTCTGAAGTTCTGGTTGGATAGTTAACACTGGGGAGGAATTATCCCTACCTCCATATTCTCCATTTAATTTCATTTCATGAGATGAGAGGCAAAGTTTATTAATACAGTTGCTGGAGAGGCTGCAAGGAGCTGCTAACTCAAATGGTTAAAACAAGAAAGAGGTAGTTACTGTGGTACCAAGTGCCATCAAGAGGCTGTTAATTCCAACTGCAGCCTTCTGAATGAACTCTACAAAGGGAAATATTTTTCCATATAGGCTGTTACTTGCCAACACTATCTCACGATCAAAGTATTACTTTCTTTGGGTGCTTCAAATCAATCAAAAGGTAATGCATTTGCTTAGAAAGAATCCCCAATGCTTCAAGTGTGAGCTACAGGAAAAAACGTCAAACTACCCAACAACAATATTTAATACTGAAGAATCCAACAGGAATAAGTTAGTGCATTTTGGAAAGGGATATTATAGGAATTTAGTTCCAGTGAGGTCTCAGAATATCTATACAGTGAAGAAAAATGCTTTTTTAGCACCAAATCTTTACACAAGTGTTTTTTGCATCATGCTAATCATGTAGTTCATGCTGTAAAACACTTTTTCATTACAATAATTGTTAATTTGTTAGTGAAATGACACACTCGATAAAATTTGACTAAGTTTCCTAAACAGTTTGCCTCTCTAAATCATGCAAACTCCATAAAACCCTTCCATGTACTGAAACATTTACTCATGACAGGCATGTATGTATGAAGTGTTTGTATGAAGGAATCTTGAGATAAGAAAATCCTTTGAAAAATCCTAAACATCCCAATTGTACAACTTCAAATTCAGTTACTGTAAACATCTAAAAACCAAAGTTTTTTCTTTTGGAAGAGCAAAGCAATTTTTAGTATTTTATATTAGAAATCCACTGATATGGTCCAAGATCATAATACAGTCCAATAACAGCATTTGCTAATGTATTACGCAGATTCATGTGTAGGAATATGCAAGAAACAGTAGACAAGCATACTCACATTCTGCCAGACTTCCCATAAAAGGAGCTCCTATCCCATCTTTAGAATAACTGATAAAAGAATAAAAAGATTGCATTTTTAAGTGAATGTGTCTTAAATGCATGTTTTCTCTTAAAAGTACATTTAGGCAATGATGCAGTTCAAAGGTCAGTCTTATGTTTTGTCACAATCATCACAGGCAAGACCATGTACTGATCTTTACAACACATTGTTCTTCAAGTCTAAGACTGAAAGCAAAAATAAGCAACAATACCTTGAAAAATGCAGGTAGTTGGCAAAAGCCGAACCAGCCTGCAACAGTAATGCAATTGTCAACACCTTTAACACAGCATGCATAGGTCCACGCTTCTTAATTGTCTGCCATAGGGATTGTGCATATATGCAAGCAGTTATGAAGTATGCTAGGACAAGCAGGAAAAAGAATTCATGTAATCCTGTGAAAAAGAAGAAATACAGCTTAGTTTTTCTAAAGAAACATTTATACTAGCAGAAAACAACTGAACCAAAATAGATAGGTTTTTTATATATATAATCATTGGATAATACTTAGTAACTATCATCCAAAAGCGGCAGTACAGTTAAAACGTCTAAACCCTAGTCAATTTTATCCAAGACAGTCGGTGTCTTTTTTACAGAGAGCTGATTATTGTTTAATCTGACAAAGTGTTTTTTATTCAACAATACCTTTTCGGAGCGTAGGAAAGGCTTGCAGCAATTACGGAAATAGGATAAAGTGGAATACAGTTTCTTGATACACAGAAGATAATTGTAGCCCATTTAAACAGTCAGAAACACACTTATTAAAGGACTCAATTTTAGCTCTTTTGTTTGTTTCCATTTGTAAAGGCACAATCTGAGATAAAGGAAACCCAGAACAGACTTCTATTTAATCTTTTTAACCACTGGGTGTCACTCTTCCTCTGCATAAAGTAGTTCAAGAAGCACAGCTGACTAAGCCTCAAAAGTTTTAGATAAAGAAAAATAACTCGTATAATAGAAAACAATAACTAGTCCTTAGCGAGAATTTTTTTGCATTAATCTAAAAAAAATTCCCAAATTTTTTAGATTATTTATAAAATCGAACTCCTCTAATTTTCAATCTAGCAGTAGCCTGGTAAAATGCTTCCCTTAAGACCTGGATCCTGGAAATCTTTTTTATTGTCCATAAGCTTTGCAACCCATCATGAGCTCCCAAAGGATCAAAGCCAGTGAGCTACAGGCAAAACCAGGTAAATAAACATTCCTCACAGAAAACTTCTGTTTTCCTTTTCCAACCTTCCCTGAAACCTAGTGGTGCCCACAGAATCAGATTCCAAAAAATGTTTTTTTCTCCAGCAGCAAAATAAGTCTGCTAAAAACTTTCAACCAGTTTCACCCAGAGATTGGGAAGAGCAATACACATATAATGTATACACATTTGTATATGTGTATACACATTTCAATATAATGTATATACATACATATATATGTATACATTTAATATAATGTATACATATTTCAATATCTAAGCTGAAACACATTAGAACTGGATGAGTTCTAAATAGTTGCTTGCACAATAATTTCTATGGCTAAAATGAAACATTTTGGACACACATACAGTGAAACGGGAGGAAAGAACACAACTTCATAAAGACTCTTAAAAAAATTCAGGGCCACTCTGCTTCTCTTGTACACCAATAAAAAAGCATGATTTATGAATGACAAAAATATGTGGTTTAGATCAAATCACTTTTTCTTTCTTTCGCTCTTTATATTTCTGCTTCAGAAGACACCCACTGAAGTTAGCAAGGATTCAGAAGGAAAAGTTGTTTCTCACCATGATGAGTGAGTACACATGGAAAACTCTCTAGGAAAATCAACTAGCTTTTAATAAACACTAAACATTTATGATAGAAAGCTTCTTCCAACCACAGACAGAGTGTGGATTATTGGCTTGAGACCAAAAGGAGTTAGGAGAAAACAGCATTGAAAACCAACTATAAAAAATACAGAAGCGTAATTTTCAATTTGTCTTCTCTAAGTTTCCTGACTTTCAATGAACCTAGAATTGACAGAGAAAATAAAACATATATACCTTAATTTAAAATTCCCTAACTTCAAAGATCTTCAGAATGCTGTCTACCTGTTCAGCTGCCTTTAGAAATCCCAGATTACACCAATACCACATCATACGTAACAAAAACCCTATCGTATAAAATGATAAAAGATTGTTTGCCAGGGATCAGAAGTCAGGCCTCCTCATCTCTCAAGGCAAACATCTTAACCACAAGGTGACAATCTTAAGTTCTTTCCTATGCTTTCCTTACAGTCCATTTAATTTTCAGATCTCCTTTGTCAGGCCACAGATTAAAGTAACTAAAGTGAAGGATGACCTAACTAAAACCATATTTAACTATGTAGTTTTCAGTTGCCTGCATGAAAGAAGCAAGAAATGAAATTGGATCTTCTCTCTGATACCCTCATGTTCTAAGTTTCTATGGAAAAATGACAAAGATTATTTCTCAAAGATGCACAAAAAAAATTAAAAATGAGAGAGAGATGAAATTCTCCTCAGTTCTTTGAAAGCAGACATGCACGTAACTTGAGGATTCATGGCAATGATGCAGGTTTTAATTCCAAATAAATAGAGGTGTTCTTCTGCAAATGTGGAAGACATGGTATATGCAGTTCACCTTGCTACCTACTTGTTAGATCTTTGCATCCAGCAAATTTACACACCTCAGAGTGTAAGCTGTTTAGAGTTCTGCTTCCAAGTGCTCAGTCTTCTTACAAAATTAGTACAGAGCTCAGATGCCTCTCTAGAAGGTCTGTACACCACTTTAAAGTGCCACATGATGTCTTATTGCTGCTTTTCCCCTTGATTTAACAAAAGAATGCTATTACTGCTTTTTGAGAAAAATTAAATTAACTTAGAATTCACTTCTGAACACCAAATTCATAAAATTAAAACTGCCAGCTAGGTTTATAGAATAAGAAATTAAAGACAGAGGTTAAGCCAATTATAAGCCTTGAAAAACAGATGATTAATGTGCTACTTTCTTACAGATTCTGCTAAATGTTTCCATGAATATTTTCTTCCTTTCAAAAAGGGAGCTCCCTTTTGTTCCCTCTATATCCTCTTGAGACCACAAATGACAGCAGGGCATCTGATTCTGAGCATAGCAATTAGGCTCATTCTGGGTATGTAGGTTCTATCTGTATAAGAAGGCAGACTAAGCCTATAGGGCCTTTCTCTCACAACAGACCCAGGTCAGTGACACATTGATGAGGCCTCCCAAAGCAGTGATGCTACACACTGCAACAAAGCATTAGGGTGGATTATCCAAAGCATAAAATTTTATCTTTATCTGCTGTCTCAAGTCACTTCAAGTAATTTTTCTGTGGACATGTAAAGATATAAAATTGCATTTCTTAAATAAAACAAAATCAGGAGTGACAAATCTAATCTACAGCCTGTGACTAAGACAGGAAAATCTAAACACTGAACTGGGATTGTACTGGCAAAATGTTTTATCGTGCATGTACTCGTGTTGCACAGAATCAAGTTTCATACAGCTATTACATTAATTCATTAAAATCAGGGATTAAATTCACATTGAAGTGGAAGATTAGAATTTCGAGATGGTAAAAATACCGACCAGCAAAGATGTTAACACTAACTTTCCTCGTGCGTACATACTTCCATTTAGGTAAGTTTTGGAAAGTCAGTCTCGAGAAAAGAAAGGATTTTTCTGTACTGATAGAAAATGAAGTTTACTCTCCACAAGAATGCAGAATATGAAATATAAGAGACTCTGCTATCCATTCCCCATACTCTTCCAAGCATAGTAAGTACTGATTTGAGTGATCAGATCCTTAACTTACAAATCTAATTTTAAGAAAAAAAATCTTACCCGATTCCCCTGCGCTAAAGTGATCTAATGGATTCCCTTCTGCATCTGGGTTTAGTAAGATCATTTCAAACTGAATATCCTCGGATTCAGAATAATTCTCCTCGCAGGTAAACTTGTCTACATAAAACACATACCATGTTTCCGGATAAGGAATCTGGGACACTGTCAGATTTTGCTCTGTGTGGTTCACAGTCACTTTGGAAGAAAACAAAGAAACAAAAGTACATACTTGATTAGTTTGCTTTTATAAGACTCATCTTTGAATGAAGATAAAACTTAAATCCACAACATCATGTACAATGTAAACTACATACAATAGAAAACAATCTTGAAAGCTAGCCATAACACCAGAGACCAGACCTCCAATTTCATCTTTTGTTTCAAACAGGTGCAGGCAAGAGTTGGTGAGGGTACATACCGCATTCCACCTCTCAGCTTTTACCTTTGCTGGGAGGGCTCTCTTCTGCCAGAAGTCAGTAACTGCAAACTGTGTCTCCTATGCTTAGCACATTTACACCCTCCAGAACAGTAGTGATAGGATTAGCTATTCTGTACTGCCCAACAGATACTTCTGCAGCATGAAACGTACCTTTGTGAAATTTACTCTACTCTGTTTTCAAAGAGATTTTAGAGCACCGGATAGAAACACCTGCATGTGAGCTCTGTAAACAACAGCATGCATGTTTTAAAGGTGCAAGGTAGCATATTTCACAGCACCTTCCCCAAATTGTAATATACTAAATTTCAATTGACAGTTAAGGGATGAAACCATTGCCAAATAAAACTGTGTATTTCAATCAGATTACATTTAAAAGTAACTGTGTAACAGACTAATGTTTCATCTGCTCACTGGTCTTGCCACCATTTTTCCTAAGAGCAACAGTTAAGGAAGCACAATCTTTCTGAAACAAACTCTTGATGCAGATGAAACCTGTGGTTCTTTATGTTTGGGTGAAACTGCATGAATTGTAAGTACTGTTACACTGATTAGCGAACTGGAGTGCTAATCAGCAAAACCATAAATGAAAGTCATCTCTGTAGGAGAAATAACAATATCATGGCTGGACTGTAGATGAATTCACCTTAATAATTTAGGATAACAATGGCTAGGGATGAAGAAAGAGAAAAATTTCATCAAAAACCCTACAAACCAAGTTTTTTTTATGAAAGGTTTTTCTAAATGAAAAAGCCACAAACATACATACAAAACAATCCTCTAACAAGCTCATTTTCCCTAAATATTTTGTAGACAAAATTTAGAACTAATTTCTAATTTGAAGCCTACCTGTGAAAAACATTTATGTAATTCAAATAAACCTGTTTCAACTACAAGAAGTTATTTTCTGTTTCCTGAAGGTATGAACTGATCAACACTAGAATCCAGAAAGAATCATTCTATTTGTTTCTTTGCAATAATTATCATGAAGTACAAGCTTGGACAACACACAAACCAGGATTTCATGTGGTGCTTAATTCAAATGAAAGGCAAACAGTGGCTGACAGGAGTGGTTTTACTTTCCATTTCAGCTCTCAGCTGAGTTCTGACACCGTGTTACTTGCGTCGAGACTAAGGATCACACAGAGCGTGTTTAATCAGTTTTCCATCAAATCTACAAGCTAACTCAGAGGAAATGAAGTAAGATAAAACAAATATGTAATCGATTTTGCCCAACTTCAGCAAACAGATCCAACTCACCCTGTGGTCATACAACTCCTTAAATACAGCAGAAAACAGCGAGTGCACTGCTGGGACAGTGAGGAATGATGGACCAACTGCTAGTTATTTTAGCAGCATTTCTGTGCAGCTCTCGTCAAGTGTAAGGAAACTACATCCTTAGAAGTGACATCTGTATAAGATTTCACTATGACAATGTTATAGGAGATCAATCTGTTACTCTAGGGATTCTGGCTGCACAGAGGAAACGTATTTAAAAGAGAAGCTGCAGTCACTTAAGACATATTTGAATGAAGCTTCTAATATTAATTTAATTTCTTAGAGGAATATTTATGCTTTAATTAAGTTTGGTACTATTACGATTAACAAATAGTGCAAAAGTTATTATTTCAGTCTGTTTGTCTTCTAGTTACATAACTTAATGCTTCAGTGTTTTATTGTTCTTTCACATTTAGGTGGGTACTCGTTAGGCTGTATCCTGATTAGCTCATCTTTGATACTGTATTAAAAATTTTCTAACATGTTTTATACATCAAAGTGTGACAGGTTTGTGCTATCATGAAAATATAATTTTATTTTTGTTTTCTCAGCTTTGAAAATGCCATTTCCATGAAACTGGAGAACAGAAGCCTCCTGACAAATCAGAAATGCTCCTTTGTAAATGAGAGACAAAAGGACAATCTACATATTGTATACTGGTATAATTCTCAGCTGAAATATTAAAATCATTTGAATGTGAGATTCAGTGATGAATATTAAATTACAAAATTAAGGGGTGAAAGAACATTGAGTTATAATAGAGGCAAGTTATAAAGGAAGGCAATATAATGCAGATTAATTTTTGCAGAAAAGAAAAACTTATTATGAGGTAGTTTAAGAGAAGGTTTGCAGGTACAAAATTACCCTTTTACTTTGTACTTGGGATACATACTCCCACCTTACAAGCATTCACTTCAGAAGTTTAGGGGTAACTGCAGCAGATTCCAGCAGTTTGCCTCTAGTTTTTTTTTCAGTCCACTGCAATAAAAGTTACAATTCAAACAATATATTTGATTGTCCCAAACATTTAGATTCTCAAGTTCTTCAGTTTCATAGGAAAATGGTCTTCTCTGTAAATTCTTTCATATACTCACGACAATCTTTTTTAAGAGAAAATTTGAGATTAAAAAACCAAAAAGACGGACTTTTAATCCCAGCACAGTTAAAGAAAAATCTCTGTACTGAATGACTAAATGAAAACTTCAGCCAAACGTGTACCCTTTCTGAGTTGCGAACAAGTGAGAGCATGAGGTTAGAACTGGTCATAAAGTTTGGCTGTTTGCATTAAATTCATTATTTGTTGAGGATTTAATTTTCCAGCAGTATACTAAATCACAGCTTGAAAACAAAGTCTTCTGAAGTGATGCAAACAAAGCAATTTTATTTCCTTGTAGTATTTTTTAATTGCAGAAGGCCAAAGTCCTAGTTGATGCAAAAATTCACTGAAATTAATATTCTAAACACATAGATAACTCAACAGGGTTCTAAATAGACCAGTAATTTAATTTATAGGGGGAAAAATGTAGCAACTTACTTGTCAGCTGAGCTTTAGAGAACTTCCCTGTACAGCTGTGATCCTGGATATTGTTCTGCAGCTTCTGCCATTCCTGTGCTTGAAAGAGGTGGAGTCTAGCTGCTTTTGTCACAGCTACTGCCACATTCTTGATTCTGACACACAGAACAGCATGATCACCTTGATATTGAAAAAATAAAATCAACTACTCTGCCTTGATGTCAGTTACAAGCAAACAGTGTGGCATAGATTTTTTATAAGTAGCCACACTACAGCTTCACATAATTTCTTAAATTTTTACCACTACTTCCTAATAAAAGTATTTATGGACTTTCAGGAACAATTTCTATACATCTCATTAACAAAACACCGCATGCATGATTCCCTGTGATGGTACTTAAACAAACCTTCAACATAACCCAAATGTCATTAACCTTCTCTGCTACAAAAGCCTTGCTTTGCCTCCCCTTCCCCCTCTTTTTTTTTTTTTAAACAGACTTCCAGATACCTTTTTCTTTTTTCCTTCCTCCCACCCCAAATTTTATTTTCTCAGGTTAAAGACAGTGTTTCAGTAGCCTCAATAATTGGTTCAAAGTCTAGTATTTTATGACCTTTGTGGCATGATTACAAGCATCGTGGGGTAGCTCTTAAGAGAGCTTAAGAGAAATACCAGAAGAACTTATGTAAATGGACTTTCATGTTATGGATGGATTAGAGCTAAAATACTTAATTGCAGAGATGACAGATGTCAAATTGATACAAAGAAAATCAAACTTCAAAAGTGTTCTCTAATGTGTCAATCTACATACAGAATCACAGAATGGCAGAATGGTCTAGGTTAGAAGGGACTTAAAAGATGATTTAGTTTCCATTTCCCCTGCCACGGACAGGGACACTTTCCACTAGACGAGGTTGCTCAAAGCCTCATGCAATCTGGCCTTAAACATTTCAGGGATGGGGCATCCACAACTTCTCTGGACAACCTGTTCCAGTGCCTCACCACCCTCACAGTAAAGATTTTTTCCCTAATGTCTAATCTAAACCTACTCTCTTTCAGTTTGAAACCACCACTCCTTCTCCTGTCACTATAGGCTGCACCTAGACACACAGAAATATTTCACTCATTTTAGAACTAGCTCATTTGGCACAATTTATCTTGCCTGAGTAATTCTACAATCCTCAAATTTATTTTGATAAATTGTTTCATATATTGCCATAGACTTCTTTAACATAAGGGTATCCTAAATTAAAAGGTAGAATTTAATGTAGAAGAAAAATCAATTGGTACTGCAAGAGCACAAACTCCATTCAAGTTTAAGCAAGCTTTGAATGTTTATCTGTAAGAGTAATCTTCTTTCCCCCTAACCTTGGCATGAGCTAGATTTGAGTCAACAGACTAGTACTAGATTCAGATAGGGATGGTTTGCTGTTCACAGCCAGCTGCAAGACAGTGGTCCTGCAATAAAACCTCAGATAAGGTGATCTCCTGGTATCTGTAAAACA